>NC_084797.1:12840452-13157952 GCF_963169125.1 Humulus lupulus | reverse complement strand
CTCTCCCTCACCCACCCTCACCCGACGCTTCTCTCTCCCTCACCCGACGGTCGGAAAAACCCCCACCGGAGACGAAGAAAAACCAAGCCTCACCGGAGAAGAAAAACCGACACCCCATTACGCAAAAATGTCAAGGGTATGTGTTTTTTTCAATTTCTTTTCCATTGGAAAATGTTATAGTATGTATTGTTGAATTTGACTGTGTGAAATCTGACTGTGTGAAATCTGATAAACCGTAAAATTTTGAAAAAAAATTCTGGGTTTTTTAGAGGTACGATAGGGTACGATAGTGGGTCGATAGGGGTACGATAGTATTTGTGTTTCTCATAACTTCAGGTTGAAGATGAGTGTACGATAGTGGTTCGACGTTGGTACGATAGGTTTGTGTTTTCTGATAACTTGAGGTTGAAGATGGAGGTACGATAGGGTACGATGTTGGGTACGATGTGTGCCCGATAGTGGGAAGAAATGGTTGTGTTGTTATAATTCGATGGTGTACGATGTGAGGTACGATTGTGAACGATAATGTTATAGTTCCAGTTTTTCATTGGTGTCCAATATGGTGCGATAGTGTCCGATAGTTGCTCGATAGTCTATTGCAGAATATAAAATTTGATGTTTTTTTTTGTTATTCTATTTAATTGGGTATTTATTTGTTTTATGCAGAACTTAAGACCTCGACAACTGATAGTTCCAGTAGAGGAACATTTTACTGGACGTATCACTTGGCGCGGCAGTTGGTACTTTCCAAAGATTAAAGCAAAATTTATACAATGTGCTTTATTGGATAGGGTGAAGGAATCCCCTTTCAAACAGTTCTTCATGGCGGAACCATTAAATTTTTCTGGTGCCTTAGTCCATCAGCTGTTGTTGCACAAATTCAGAGGGGAGAAGACTGACGAAGTCCAGTTTTATATTGGGAAAAAAAGATGTAGATTTAGCCAATTGGAGTTCACTTTAGTTACTGGTTTAAATTTTGAGGCCGGACCGTCTGAAGCTGAGATTAAAGCGAAGAGCACTTCGGATCGGTTGATTCTTGAGTACTTCAATGGTCATTCCCCAGTGAGCATAGGGTAACTGCGCAGAACTTTTGAGAGTTGTCAAATAGTTGATGATGTGTACAAGATGGGTTTGTGCTTATTAGTTGAGGGTGTTTTGAAAGGTCGAGAGGAGAAGTTGATGGTTTGGACTGACATGCTGAAGATGGTAGACGATGTTTACTTCTTTTTCCAGTACCCGTGGGGGAAGATATCATACCAGAAGTTGTTACAAACTTGTCAAAAAGACTTTGTTGAAATGAAGAAGCATTTACAGAAGAAGATTGAGAAAGGAAAGACTCAGAAGGAGGCCAAGTACTCTATTTATGGGTATGCTGCAGCATTGCAGTATTGGGCTTTTGAGTCCATCATTGAGTTGGGTCAGGATTATGCTGTGAGATTGGGCCAAGGCATTCCAAGAATGATCAACTGGCAGAGCAAGGAGAAAGTAGAGATACACAAAGAGCAACTTATTAAGTTGTTTGCCAAAAAGGTGAGCTTTTACTTTACTTTTGAATGTTCTATATTTTTTTCTAGATATGCAATTTTATGGGTACTGCACGATAGAAATACGATAGGGTACGATTTGAGTACGATTATGGGGTTATTTTGTGGTTTTTTGTCAACTGTTTGAAAACTGGCTAAGGGGTACGATGATGGTCCGTTGGGGGTACGATATGCATTCTTTATTAATGTTGTTGTAGAGGTATGATATTGGTACGATGTTGTACGATGATGGTACGATAGTTAGCAAGTAATTCTCACTTACGGGTACGATATTGTTATGTTATGGGTACGATATGGGTACGATAATTGCATGATATGTGTACGATATGGTACGATTGGGGTACGATAGTGTACCATTTTTCACCGATGACAATTACTTATTTTTTATATTGTTTTGCTTTCCAATCTAAATATGCATTGTTTTTTGTGGCAGTTGACAGTATACCCCTACCTGTGTGCCCAACCTGCTGAAGAATAGTATGTGAGGACCCTTACAGACAATGAAGCCCCATTGTATGTGGACATGGGGTTAGAGGAACTAGAGGTGGGTCCCGATGGACAGCCTACACAGGAAGCCTTACAGAGCCAGGCTGAAAAGCTTGCTGAAAAGTTAGCTGAGCAAGTAGAAGCAGCAAATATTTTTAAGGAGGTTCCACCAGCTCAACCTGAGGCACCTGAGGTTCCCCCATCAACACCTCATGCCAGCACCTCCTCCCAAGCTGAGCAACCAGGCTACTCTATGATTTTGGCCAGGTTGGAAAAGGTTGAAGGGCAACAAAGTGCCCTTATTAAAGGTCAGTCCGAGATCTTGGGTCAATTGCAGAAGCTGATGACAATGATGGAAGATCTTAGTAGGCCAGCTCCAGATCCACACCCTCAGTCCACTGAAGAAGGCCCTCAGTCTCCTGTAGATGAAGACATTCTTCCTAACGATTACAGACCTGATGATGTAGATGATCACATTTGTCGCACACCAGAGGATATACAAATTACTGTAATCGGAGATACTGAAGATTCTGAAGTACAATTCTTAAACATAGCTCCACCAGCACCGGAGAAGAGGAGAGAAAGAAAGAGGCCTAGGTGGTTCGATGAGTACACTGCAATGAGGAAAAGGAATACGAAATCGAAGACAGCAGTGAATGTGGATCCATTGAGGGTTGTTGATGGTAAATTACTTATGACCTTTCACAAGTGGTTGCTTGGCACCATTGGGAATAAATATCCGAGGGAATGCTTCTCAGGGACACACGATGCTGCTTGGTTCCTGAAACTGCATACTCCGAGGACATGGCTTTCTGACTCTGTAAGTTTTCTATAACTTCATAATTAAATAATGTTGAAAATTTATTTAAATGTTTCTATATGTAGTGGTACGATATAGGTACGATTGGTGTACGATGGTAGTACGATAATTATAAGTGTCAAATTATAAACTGTTTATATGTCAATGGTACGATTGTGGTACGACATTAGCACGATAAGGGTACGATATAATTTGTTAAGTAGTTACTATTACCATCGTAATTTTAGAATTTGTAGTGGGACGATATAGGTACGATGGTAGTACGATGATGGTACGACAGTGGGACGCTAGTGGGTACGATGTTGTATAATATTAGTTTTTTCCATAAAGGTACGATGATGGTACGGCATTAGCACGATATGGGTACGATAGAAGGTTTTATTGTTGTTATTTTGTTACTATATTCATGTCTGATAGTTTTTTGTTTATTTATTTTGGTACGATAATGTGGTTACTGACTTAATTTTCCTTTAATGTAGCATTTAGATGCAGCATTCCATCTCATGAGGAGGCGTCTAGAATTTTATCCTAACGTGTACCCTCAGAAATGTGTTGTTATGCCTACAATTTTTCCCGAATCATTGAAGGCTCGGTGGGACGCTTTTCCAGGTTCTGACTACTCTAGATTTAGTTGGGATGACAGTATATTGGACCTGGTTAGGGGTGATGCAGTCCAGTTCTTACCGAGTTGGCAGAACAAGGAGTTCATTTATTTTGCCATCTTCTTGAAAGACCAATTGCATTGGGTAGCTGTAGAGGCAGACCTGAATGGGTGGATGCTCAACATCTTTGACTCCAGTATTGGATCAATTTTCGAAAACGATTTGATCAGCTTGATGGTTGACTGGTGTACCATTTTCCCGTCGGTCTTGCGACAGTCCGGTTTATTTGAGAACCATGACGTTATACTCGCACCTCAGTTGACAGCATCAGAGAGCCAGGTCAGACCCTTCGATTGGAAACTCACTCCACGTGAATTCGTACCGCAAACAAAATCCAGGTGAACTTTATTAAATATCACATATTAATTATTATTTCTTAATTACAAAATTTATTAAATTATTGTTTATTTTCTAATGCAGTGGCGATTGCGGATGTTACGTAATTGAGCATATTGAACATAAGCTTCTACAACTACCATTTGATAATGTAACTGACAATAATATGAAACTTTTTAGGCAAAGGTGGTGTGTAGACTTATTCTACCAAAACTTATGTTGAACGGTCTTAATTTTTTTGAATTGTATAATTTTTTTGATTGCTCTTTTTGTAATTACTACATTTTAATGTGCTTAATCTTTGCATCGTACTATCGTCGATCACTATCGTACTCTATCGTACCCTCACATGCCTCACAAATTTCACGAAACTGTACTGAAACCATACCATCGTACCATTATCGGACCAATATCGTACATTATCGTACCCTAATGTCGTACATTAACTATCGTACTACATCGAGCAACATCGTACCATATTGTAAGATACATTTAAATAATCATACAACAAACAATATCGTGCATTGTCGTACCGGCATCGTGCACTATCGAACCAACACTGGATTATTACATATTTAAGAGTTTCATAATGGAGAAAAAAACAGAAAAAAACCTGCAAAATCCAGCACATAACAAATATTTCTAGTTCAAGCAGAAATAAAACATAATAGGTCAACTAGAATACAAACAAAACAATTTAACCTCGGTACTTGCAAGATGCTTTGTTGTGCCCTTTACCACCACACTTGCTACAACATCGTTGTATCACAACCTTGTCTCCATTAGAAGGATATCGATTTTTCCTAATTCGTCCGACCTTTTGCTTCTTCGGTCGGCCTACAGGTTTCTTCTCAATCGGTACTCCAACTTGGATGTTCTTAATGTCTTCAGGCAATTCTCAATCATCCTCATCACCAACTGGCATAATTGTCCCCTCATATGTGCTCTTCCAACTCTCTCTTGTGTAATATTGAGAGCACAATGCGTACATGCTAATATTTCGTTCTTGAGCAGCAGCACATGCATGTTCGTGCCTCCAAATCAACTATACCACCGCTCTGAACTGTTCCTCCGGGGTGGACATTAAATGTATAAGGTCCAGCTCTGTCGACGCTTAAGAACCGAGATTTCTCAAATTGACATGACAAGTCCCCCTCCATAACTGGTGATAGAGTCGTGCTACACTTTTCAGCGTTTTCCTTTCGAGTAGCAAACCATGTTTGAATAGTAAACCTGATGAATTCAACAAAAGCAGTGATCGGGAAGGCTCTTGCGTCCTTAGTTTTGTTGTTGAAACTTTCAGCCCAATTACTTGTCATTACATTGTAACGGTCCCCTGGAAAGTACGCACGAACCCATCTTTCAAATCCAATGCCCTCAAGATATAGTGCAACTCGAACATCCATTGCTTTTATCTTCTCAAATTCTCTTTCAAAATCTGTCTTCTTATACGAGTATGCACAACTGTAAATATGATCCATGAAGCAATCAGTCTTGAACTTGCTAGCCACGTTCATAATAATGTGGTGGTAGCATGCGCCATGGGGTGCATCAGGGAAGACAAGTTCCAAAGCATGAACAATGATTTTATGCCTATCCGATACGAATGCTAAGTTCTCAACATCACCAATCGCTTGTTTCAACTTCCTCGTGAAATAGGTCCAAGAGTCGTGGTTCTCACTGTCAACTATTGCGAAAGCAATCAGAAATATGTGGCTGTCTGAATCCAATGCCACGGCACACAACATTTGGCCACCATACCTAGTTTTCAAGAAGGACCCATCAATACATATAACAGGTCGACAAAACTTGAATCCTCGCCTACAAGCACCCAGAGAAAAAAAGCAATACTTGAAGCGACCCTCGTCTACCTTGAAATCAGTAATGGAATCGGGATTGTTCAACTGCAGCATGTGCAAGTACCCAGGTAACTTCGAATATGAAGCTTCAGGCGTACCCCTAACTATGTGGAGTGCTTTCTCTCTGCATCTCCAAGCCTTCTCATAACTCATTTCGATCCCGAAAGAATTCTTCATATCTTCTCTTATTTTGGAGGCTAAATAATCTGAACCGTTAACTGAGAATTTATCCTTGATCAGTTCGGCAACTACCAAAGGTGGTGCTTGACGGTTATCTTTTTTTCGAACATCGAGGGAACATGTGTGTTCATTTTCAAATGCTGTCACCTCGAACATGTTAGAAAGTTGCTTCTTCTTCCCTCTTAACCTCCACCCACAATCAGGATCCTTGCATGTAATGTACCAAACATCAGTACCAGACTTCTTAACTATAAAGTCGAATCCCTTCTTCATTGCAAACAAGCCAACAACCTTCTTTAAATGTTCCTTGTCTCTGAAAAACTTTCCTAAATGAATCTCCCCGCCCGATGTGCCACCCATAGATATATAGTGACTATTATCCTCAATGTCTTCTCTTGTAAACATCTGAGCTTTGAATTTACTATAATATGTCGAAGAAGAGAGTGGATCACTAAATTCTCTAGCATCATTTGTTCCGTCTGGACGACTACTACTAGTACCAGGTGTTTGGCGATCTTCTCTACGGGGTCTACTTCTACATGTTGTTTGCCTCGGTATTTGATACGACAGTGGACTCAGGCTCAAAGCTTGAGAACGGACCTCTGTTTCTTGGTTGTCTCTTACATCTTCATTGCAATCAAAATCAGCATCAGGTTCAGGATAATCAAGAAAATCGTCATTGCCCTCAAAATCATTTTCAGGGTCAGGACAATCAGGAAAATCATCATGAAATGGCATCTGTGCTACATGATCAACTGTCGGTATGAAAGGGTTTGATTCAGGTACAGCAGTGGCTACCAGCACCTCCGGATTTGTTTCTGGAACATAAGTCCCAACCTCACTACGAGTATCCTTAACAGTACTTGGTGGAGGATTACGATCAACAATGATATTCTTCTCCACCAAAGTCACAAAAAGGGGAACAAATTCATCTGGCTTCTTCAAAAGCATTGACAAATATAAGCTTACACCCTTGTCATTCCTTATAAGTTCAGGCCGATACATTAACCCTTTCATATACTTATAATTCACTTCTAATTTCAGGTCATACTGTACTTTGTCAACCTCCAGCTCTGAGTACAAAAGTTCAACAAGTTGTGAGTAAGTTATGTCCTTCTCCAACTCGAACGTTAAATTTTCGGCTCCATTAAAAACCCAATCTCTACCTTCACGCTCCCAAACACCATTATACATTAAGTACGCGAACAAAGTTGACCCTATCATGTACAAAGAAAAAAAAAATCAGTAAATGGCAACAAAATGTCGAAATTTAGTTCAAATGTTTTGGCATCGTACTAGTATTGGCCCATATCGGGCGGTATCGGGCAAAGTTTTATTTATGTTTTTGATCACTTAAAACACTAATATCGGGCAAGTATCGGGTAACATCGTGTACCATCGTACTATTAGGTCCGCAGTAACTTAATAATAACAATCGGGCATATATCGGACTACTATCGATCCATTATCGTACTTAAAATGGTGTATAGATTTAAAATAATAATCGGGCAACCATCGGGTAGCCATCGTACCTTAATGACCATCGGGTAACCAAACATATCGGGCAAGCATCGGGTGGCCATCGGACCTTCATCCCTAACCTTGAAACTCAACAACTATCGTGCCTGTATCGGGCCTCTATCGGACACTATCGTGCATTTAGAAAAAACTCTAAGAACCCAAAAAAACGCAGATTTTCACATAACACGATTTTCACAAAAAAAAAACAGCAAAAAATACCAACAAACTACAGATCCAACATCTAAACAGCATTATGAATCATAAAAGCAACCAACAACAACAAGAATCAAAGAAAATTACTTACCCATTTAATCTCTTCACTATGAGCAAAAATAGCACAAATCTTGGTGTTTCTCCTCAAACAATCCACAATGTCCGAATGTGTATCTTTCTTGCAAGATTTTAGTATAAAAATCTTGTGTGTAAAACGTATGGTGAAGAGAGGTAGAGAGGAAGAGGGAGAATAGAGAGGAAAGGTTTTATGAGAGGGGTATTTTTGGTATTAAATGAAAGATGAGCATTGATATCATATGGTGGTTAACTTTGGTTCAAATTTTAATTATTAAGCTAATATAAG
The DNA here is from genome assembly GCF_963169125.1 of Humulus lupulus. NCBI lineage: Eukaryota > Viridiplantae > Streptophyta > Magnoliopsida > Rosales > Cannabaceae > Humulus > Humulus lupulus. Next base: position 13,149,967 of record NC_084797.1, on the reverse strand, counting down.
CATGATTTATCAAATTTCCCTTATAAAATTAGTATGTGAAATTAAAATTTGTAATAAAAAAGGATCATGACTCAAAAAGTGAACTTAGTTCCCGTTCATTAAGATGTAATCTAATGCTAAATTCAATGTAAAATCTAGTATTAAATCTCCCATAAAATTTAAATAAATGTTATATTTGGCACCCATATTTAATATTGCACTCCAAGATAATATATTAATGAATCCATTAATGTTTAAAAGAAATATTAACATAATTAATGATCTATTAATATTCATTGAAATATATATTTTTATTATTGAAAAAATATATCTTTTATTTTATAATTCATATAATTAAAATGTTCATGTAAATTTAGCACAACTTTTGAGAAACGATATTATTACTCTTAGAACATTCTCAATTGATGTTCTACTCTATCCTTCAAATTATCTAATCAAAACTTTATTTTTTTTATTTTACCTCAAATTTTTACATTACATCATTAATCAATTTCTCTATATTTTTTTTATCTATATTATTTAAATATTATATTTTTAAATATCTTTATTAATTAAAATAATAGAAAAATAAGATAAAGAATAGACAAATAATGAATTTAGAAAGAGAAATAACAAAAATGACTAAAATAATAATACAAAATGTTTGAAGAAGAGGTAAGCATTAGTTATATGTGAAATTGAAAATATGATAAGCTAAAATAGAGAGTGATTTAGATCATCCAATGAAGTGTGTTTTTTTATGATTTTGAGCTAAATTTTATAATTTTAACTATTATAAACCGATTTATGATGCCTTCACTTGTAATTGAAAGGTAGAGTGCAATAAGGACAAGAGAATATTCCAAGGTATCCTTGGGAAGCTACCTTAGCTTTTCTTGAAAAGGGTATCTAATTCAGCATAACAAAAGAATCTTCCTCTCTCCCTCTTAAAAACTAAGAAACTTATTTCTTGGTTTACATGGGCGTTCATAGCCATTCTTGGTCTCCCAATAAATCATAAGCAAAAGCAAGTGCCAGGCAAGTTCTTTTCTAACACTACCCATCCTCATATTTAATACCTTCTTCTAAGCTTGCATATTATATTACTACTAGTTATTATCATCATTTGATTCATTCTTGCATGGAGAATCGACAATATAAGATAATGCATCATGCGTTTGCATGCAGTTGTTTTCATTGTTTTATGCTTATTATGGTTAGAGAGGCTTAAGCTGCTGGTATGTGCTTTTCTTGGTTATTTTGTGTGATTGCCTTGTTACCTCATCTTAAAGGTGAAATCTCTAGACATGTATTGATTTGATGTATTTGATACAAAAGTATGTGTTACTGCTATTGAAGAAGAAACAAAGCAAAATGAGATGAAGGGAATAAGATCTCCATAAGGGATTCCCTAGTGAACCTTGTATTGATAATAACATACTGGTTCACTTTCACATCCTCTCCCACTCTACCAATATATATATGTATAAATATATATATATTTATACATATATTTCAGTAACTGCTCAACTGCATGCTGAATGTCGACCAAATCCCTGGAAAAAGAAACAAAAATTGATTTGTTTTAACTTTATGAAAAGGTGGGCTGTATGTATAGTAGTACTGAAAACAAATGGTATTTATATGGTATAATGGGGTTACACAAAAGAATTTACCAGTGGAAAACAGGAGTTGTGTGACCGTAGGTTTATTATGTATGAGAAGCTCCGACTCTTACCGGTTTCAAGTTTCTCAGAGTCCTCTTTGAAAACTCAAATACCATCACAAAGAGGCCAACTATGTACAATAGGAAAAGTTGCAACTTTTCTAACATGTTACACGTAGAAGAGCCATTGCTTGCTCCCTCTGCATTTGTTCTTCTTGTCTCCATCCATCCTGATAAAATCAATTTTTTAGCAAAAATAGAATATATAAAGATTGGTAGCGGACTTGAGATTAGGGAAATCTTTTAATATCTTATATTGGTCTTATTGTACATATGTCAAAGACCACTAGGCACCAGCTATGTTTATTTCAAAAGAGCCCAATTGTCATATAACATATTGCAATTAGCTGGTTCATATTGCTATTGCTCATAAAGGTAGGGATTCCAGATCCAAGGAAATCAGAGGGTGTCAACTAGCTCGTGATATACTATAGAAACTCATATGAGGAGGAAAATTTATTTTGTTACATGTAAAATGCTTACCGGGTTTCTTTTGGGGCAAATTTGTCCATTCGTGTGGTTTCAACTGCATTTTTGAAGCATTGATCAAGTCTAGAAGAGCTTGATTAACCTGAAATGAAATCAAAAGTATTACGGTTTCATTTCACTGTTAGCAATGAGTAGATCAAAGTAGAGTGAATTCTGATGTAGCTTCACCAGTTATTGCAAAATGAATATCTGAAGACACAGCACATACCTCTTCAGTCCTCTCATGGCTCACTAAATGGCCTCCGTGAAGGTCTACCATTCTAGCTATAGGATACAGTTTCTCAGCCAGTCTCCTTGCATGATATATTTGAGCAATGACATCATGCCTACATTTCCAAAAAGGACATGAAATTTTTTATTTAATATAGGGAAGTGGTAAATTATGAAAACTTAAATCTGAGAACTCTTAATGTTTTATGACATTTACTGGTTTGTGATTTATGTAATACATAAAGGAATATTGCCCATATGGGCATTCATCTCTTAGAAATGCCACTTCCAAAATACCAAGTGCCAATGCCACTTCCAAAATACCAAGCGCGGTCACATAGTAATCATACATAGCATGTAGAGAGAAATCCAGAAATGATGGTTTATAGAAAGACATTGGCAGAAGCTTTCAATATCATTATTTTAAATGTATTTGAATTTCAATGTTGCTAAACAATATATTATCTTTGATAGAGTAGAAGTGTTTGGCATCCAATCATCTATGCATTCTACAAAACAAGAATTAAATATAGGACAAAAATGATGAAGTCATAACTATAGAGTTCAATCATGCACCTTCCATGAATGACTGAAACTAAAAATCCAGCAGACCCAATCAATTCGATTTCTGATCTTGTCACTTTATGAGTCCAGCATGCATTGACTTGACCCTCAAAACCATAATCAGACTGCATCCCAGTTGCTGATATACCTTTCACATATTCCTGCAGAAGACATGTTATCAAGTTACACGAGATAACAGGTAAATTTATTGGATTCTGCTTTTCAGTATAGAAACTTTACAACACATTGTGAGGGATTAAGTTCTTCTTACTTGGTATAGGATTGCTCTTCTTGTGGTAGATCCTACATATTCCTCAAGATACTCCTGCACATGTTATTAGCAATTGTGAGCGTTGTTTATGCTGCTTTAAATTGTCTGCCCTTCTCCATAACGAACAGTGAGACAGATTCAAGAGAAACAGTTACCGTTGAGTAGTGAGTATCCAAGTCAACAGCAGCCCTCTGTTCAGGAGTCTTCGCCCTTAAGAAACGAATTGCAATAGATAACGATCGTCTGTCAATCTGTGAGAAGATTAATCAAACTTAATAATCTAGTCACAAACTAAGCTCAACCGGAAAAATGAATAATTGGCGGATGACCAGTGACAATCATAATCTATGCACAGGTAATGAAAATCTAGTTAAAAAAAAATTAACAAACTTTTGTACTAGATAAACATACAAGTAGGAAATATAGTGTATTAGCTATGAAGCAAAGGCAAAGGGTCTTTCTCCCACTAGCAAACGATAACAATTCACAATCTCTCTCTCCAAAGAAATTTTTTTATCCAATTTCTCTCTTTTCTATCTAAAACAGTACCCTCTTGATAGAAAATTGAGATTAAGAGATACATTTCAAAAGACATGACGTAAACAACCAAGCAAACATGATAAATTGAACCCTCATAAAATTTGAATTCTGGTTTATTAGGTTGTGCCCACTTGTTAAATTGTAACTTGTTTTCTAAGAATCCCAGCTCTCTGTTAATTATAGTTTATTTTTTTAAAATACCTTTGGAAAACATTCAAATCCACCACCCGTAACATTTAGCAAAGCCAATGAAAGAACCCTTTCAGGCACCGTTGTTGCTAGTTTTGTAGATATCATAGCTCCTGTCATCAAAGAAAAATTTAAATAAGACAGCGGATTGGACTCAAAATGTAACATATATATACATATATATACACGCCCATTTGACACATGGTGTATATATACATTATATACACATATATAACGTGTAGAGTAATTTAGCATAAGTACAAGTATTACAAGTGAACTCACCCATTGAATGACCAAAAACATGGACCTTTGTCCAACCCAAATGATCCAACAAAGCAATGGCGTCCTTTGCCATAATTTTTGTACTGCACCAGAAAAATCACGGACCACCGTATTAACTTCAGTTACTTTTAGCTAAAATCTTAAATCCATAAAACTAACAAGTACGTTTGAATAGTTATAACAGTCTTTTCCCTAGTTTTTTCCGCACTCAATAAAAGACAATTTTGGGAACATAAAACACTCAACTCTTTCTCTTTGTTAAAAAAAGTAAAAATCTTCCCAAAGGGTTCAGATATAGCTAGCTAATTTTGATTTAAAGCAATCCAATCAAAATTGAAAAGATTTAAAGTACAATGTATAAACAATAAAAAACTAGAGAAAAGATGAACCCAAATGCCCAAACTTATATAGAGTGAAACTAATCTAAAATTCGAAGAATCTTGTTACGAAAATGGTGAAACTCACGTGTATTCGGACTTTTTAGTGGGCACAGAGCTCCGACCCACTCCACGATTATCGAAAGCACAAACCTCGATACCATCACCGCTGAAACAAGCCTCATTGTCCGAACAATCGCCGGACGGCGATTCGTCGTCGTCGTTGGGCGTCTCGGTTCCCGTCAGCCCTCTAATTTGAGGTCCCCAGGACTCATGGGTACCCGCCAATCCTGACCATTGATTGAGATGGAGAAGAAAAAAAATTCAACAATCCACAAAAATTGGACGAAAACCCAATTCAGATATGAGAAGAATTCAACGAAAAAACGATGAGAGTTTGAATAAGCTAACCTATAATGAGCAGAACCTTAGTGAGTCCGTGACCGTACGTTCTGTAAAAAATCTTGACTCCATTGTTGAGCTGCGTGTCCGGTCCAGTTTTCTGCGACGCAATCTCGCAATAAGGCATCGTTTTCTACAATATGTGAGAGAGAGAGACGGAGAGAGCGGTGGTTGTGTGTGCTTTGTCTGAATCCGAATCCGGAAAGCGAAAGAGAAATGGGTTTGGGTATTTGCAGCAGCCTTTTATACAGGTCCAAGATGTTGGGCGGGACCACGTGGCAGATAAGGAGTGGTTGTGTGCCACGTAGATGGTCGGCTTCACGACGCCCATATATGAGGTCAATCAGTTCTAAGTCAACATATTGTAATGATAATAATCTTAAGGGAATAGTCATTTTTTATTTATTTAAAAGAATCTTCTATTATTTTGAATTGAATACTATGCGTGAGCTTTTTGAATTTTAATCTTTTACTATTATATATATAAAGTAATTTACGAATTTCATAATTTAATGTTACTTTTTGAACAATTCAATATATTTAATATATTTTTATATAAATATAGTTATATTGATTTGATTAAAGTGTCTAACTAATCAATATTGTAATTAAAGAAGTGGGGTGGTTTTTTTATTAACGGGATATTGATAATTATTGTGGTCTTATTTTATCTGAAAATCAAAATTAATACTTAAATAAAAACAAATAAGGAATAAGTGTGGGCAGGATCTTGACGAAATAAAAGGCAGAATCTTCTTTCTTAAATGGTACATAAGGTGGGCAGGATGACAGTATTTGTCATTATGAGTACAAAGACTACTTTCAACATTGCATTTTTTTCAAATAGTAATTAAAAACAACGTCCAATACACTTTTGTTTAGTTTTAAAATTATAAATATTGTATATAATTTTAATAAAAATTGGTTTACTATCTTTTTATAAATATATATTTATAATCGAATGAATTATAGTTCTATATTATATATATAAATATTTATTTATATTAATAATATTTACATATATGACATCTAATCATAACATTGATATATATATATTTATATGATTACATGACGTATATATAAAATAGAATAATATTTAAACATAAATTAATAATAGAAATAAAATAAAAATAGAAAAAGTCATAGACAATAGTATATATGCATCACTTGATAAAAAAAGCTCCAATCACTTGATAAAAACAAACTATCACACAAATTTATAAGATAAAAAAATAATATGCATGTCTTTATTATTTTTAAATAAATATGATTTAATTATCATAAAATATTATAAATATATCTTATTTTAATTAATTAAGTTATTTATTTTTGTTTAAGTTTGTGTTTGTTATAGTTTTGAATTTGGCATGACAACAAATGATTATATATTATATGTTTAATATAATATTAAGTTTGATTAAATTTTATTTAAGTTATAAAATATATGATTTTATTATTTTTAAATAATTATTATTGTAAAATATCTTTAAAATATCTTATTTTAATTTATTTAATTATTTAAGTTTAAGTCATGTTTACAATTTACTGTTAAATATAAGAATATTCTGTTAAATATAAGAATATTTCGTTAAAGTTAACTGGAAAAAATTAAAAAACCCTTAAAACCAATAATTTCCGTTATCTACACACTTTTTATATAGAATAGATGTGATTGATTTTTGTATTTTGTCGAATAACAATTTAAATCTTGTGTGTTTACAAAATAGATCAAAATAATATCTTAGATTCGATTTTGGTTAATATATTTTCAAATATAATTTTTCATTTTCAGCTCATCGACCTCTTTCTTCGCTTTTATGAACACATTACATATTCAATGACCCAATAATTAATCATATAATTAAAAATATTTCTTAAAAAATTGAGTTCAAGGTATTAATTTGATCTATTTTGTAAAATACACACTCTAAATTATCATTTAATTAAATACATAGGCCGATTGTGTATTCAGAAAAAATACAAAAGCTAAAATGGTATTTTTTCTTTTGTTCAATAATTTTATTATATTATTTTTTTTAGTATATTAATAGCTTGGATATTTGTAATTTTATTTTTGAATAATATTTGTTTTGTAGTATAGGAATAGAGAGGGCCAATTTCATGCTCTTATCCTTTTCTTTTCTTTGAGGAATAATAAATTCATAGTTTATGAATATATTATTTTGATAACATTTTATTTTACAAATTAACGTTATATTATTTTATTACACTTAAAATTAAAATTTTGTACTCATATATATGATTCTATTATTATTTTTTTGAAAAAGATAAATGAAATGTTCAATTACGGTCATAGATAACTCTATAAAATTATCGGGCAATTTTTGTATAGGGGCTTCATTTTAAGCCCTACCGGTAGGGCTCTCGGTGTTCTCAACTCGTGAACAGTTTTCAACGCGATTTTTTTTATGACCGTGTATATTATAGCTATTTAGAGCATCCTGCAGATTTTCAGAAAATTCTGAATAGTTTACAGTACAAAATACTAGGTTCAAACATGTTGCATGGGTGACTAATTTTTTTTATGCGCGTGGAAAATAACATGTTTGAACCTAGTTTTCGGTACTGTAAATTATTCAGAATTTTTTGAAAATTTACAAGATGCTCTAAATAGTTATAATATACACAGTCATAAAAAAAGTCGTGCCGAAACTATTCACAGGTCGAGAAACATTGAGAGGCCTATCAATAGGACTTAAAATAAAGCCCTACAGAAGAATTGTCCTAAAATCATCACGGAGACTAGATATTGTCAACAAAAAAAAAGATGAGAGATGTCTATAAAATGTGTGAGAGTAACTTTAAAAATTAAGTCATATTTCAAATATATTATTTAGTAGTTTTATGTGAAAATTTAAATTAGAAAGAAAAAAAAAACGGATTATAAGTGGTTCCGTCCTCCATGACAGTCTAGAAGGGTGGAGTTGATAGCAACAACAAAAGTTGGATTGGAGCACGTGGATAGATCATAGACGAGATAAGAATTATGCATGTATGTATCACTAATTCACAAACAAAAATTTATTGTCTTATTTGTTATTAGAGAATATATATTATTCAATAAAACTAAATTATAAGTCTTTGCAAAAATACAAACTAATAGATTAAATAAATATTACAATTCAATTATAAAAATAAGTAAAATAGAAAGCTATAGAAGAAGAATAATACAACTTAAATTATAAATAATACAAATAAAGATGTAGACTAGAATAAAGAAATAAAGAATAAGACTTCTCACACAACCAAAGTGTGGAGTAGTGAGGATCACCAATTTGAATAAAGTTCAAAATATTTATCTAAAAGCTTTTTTTCTCATATTCTCTAAGCACTAAGAGACTATCAAGTTTGAAAATAGTTATTTGGAATTATCAAGCAATTTGGTGTATTTTCTAGCCAATAATTTTGTAGATAGAAAATGACGTGATTACAAGTGAGCATTAGACTTCTATATAGAGTTTTGAGACACCCTTATCCCCATTGGTTGTTACCAATGTTTAATTGAATGTTTATGAGATTAAAAATAAGATTTAAGAGTTACTTAGGATGTTAAAACAATTCAAATTGGAAAACTTTTGTTAATAGAGCACTCCCAATAGATGCTCTACTCCATTATTTAAAATACCTCCCCAAAACATATATTTTTCTATTTTACCTCTAAGTTTTACATTATACCATATATCAGTTTCTCTATATATATTTCTACATCATTTAAATATTATATCTTTAAACATATTTTATTAATTAAAGTAAAATAAAATAATTGAAAAAGAAAAAAGAAATAATAAATATATACTAAATGGGAGAGAGAAAGCTTATAAAAAAATATTAAAATATTATATAAAGGAAATGTAAATGTTATGTAAATGTAGATATGGATTAATTGGAGTTTGTGCATAGTTATTATAAATATATTTATAAAGGAGCTAATGGAAGATGTTTTTGTGAGTTTAGCTAAATATTATAGAGAAAGTGTATTACAAAATACATCACCAAAACATATTTTTTTATAATTTACCTCAAACTTTTACATTATACCATACATCAACTTCTCTATTTTTTCTCTACATCATTTAAATATTATATTTTAAAAAATATATTTTATTCATTTTAAGAAATAAAATTATTAAATATAATAGTATCACACTCATATATATCTATATACAAAAGTTTATAAAAAAATAATAAAATATTTATAGTTTGATGAATAGTGTTTCACTACATATAGAGAAATACTATTCATTTAGGTAAAAAAATATAAGTTTACATCACCCATTAGAAGACTATTTAACAATTTTTCTCTATATTATAAAGAATTAGACATTTTAGCTCATTCATTAGGAGTGCTCTGCCAAATTTAAAAATTAGAACAAATATAAACTTAAACAAAAATAAATTAATTAATTAATTAAATTAAGATATTTTATGATAATTTAAATAATTAAATCATATGTATTTAAAATTAATAAATGCATACATATCATTTTTTTATCTTATAAATTGTGTGATAATTTATTTTTTATCAAGTGATTGGAACTCTTTTTCATCAAATTCACTAAAGGACATTGCGAGATACAATAGAAACTAAAAATAGTTTATGCATATATACTGCTGTCTAGACTATGATATTTTCTGTGTTAGAATACTATAATCTGAATTTAGCCCTAATTAATTCATGAGAATCAAACAATAGAAATATAGATTAGCGGAAGCGTACCGGAGTCCATAGAATCGATTTTGAACGGTATGATCTTCCAATCTTTGCATCAAAGTTTTTCTCTAGAACCTGAGTTTCTTGATGATGGGGATTCAAGAATACGATATGTGAAACGATGCAAAACTGGGGACCTACCTCTTTATTAATAACTGGAAAAACAGTAATTAATAATTTATTTACTATTTCTAATTTGGCCCCTCATCAAATCAGAAATTGTCTCAATGGTATCCACATATAAAAATCATGACAATCATGCCCTTAAGTCATAAACTTTATTAAAAAATAGACCACATAAATTTGACTCATTTATATAATGACCCATCACACATTTTTATATTTACAATTGTGACCCCAAATAAATAAATTTTTAACAATCTCCCACTGGGCCACATATGTATATATATAAATGTGTTAACTTTATTGAGCTCATAACTTTGTCATCATAACTGTAGGCATGTGCAATCTCGTCCATTAACTATATCAGCATAGGATCAAAGCGATTTTCGTTGTATCAATCACAACTAAACCCATTAATGGTCACATATATCAACATAGCCAAATGACATAGATCAATCATGATAATGTGGTATGAAAATTACATGCATGGTGATCTATTCATGTCAATTTTCAATTGGTCCTGCTTTACTTTATAGAGATCAAAACTTTAGCTTAATGTACAAAGTGAAATAAACTTAATAACATAAAGTCTGATCAGAAAAATATCTTAATACACAAGTTTCATGAAACTAATAAAACACAAAGGATAATAAAGACAAACTCCCACTGAATCTAGATATCCTCATACTCTAAAACACCCATACGAGCAGTGTGCTCATGAAAGACCTTGGGTGGCAAACCCTTAGTAAGGGGGTCTGCAATCATGGAGTTTGTACCTAAGTGTTCTATACAAATCTGTCCACTCTGTACCCTTTCTTTTACAACAAGGAACTTGATGTCAATATGTTTTGACTTCGTCGAGCTCCTGTTGTTGTTGGAATACAATACAGCTGATTTATTGTCACAATACAACTTAAGTGGTCTTTCTATTCCATCCACAATGCGCAGCCCGGTGACAAAGTTTCTCAGCCATATGCCATGGTTGGATGCCTCATAACATGCAACAAACTCTGCTGCCATGGTGGATGAAGCTATAAGTGTTTGTTTTGCACTCCTCCATGATATAGCTCCACCACCTAACAGATATATGTAGCCCGAAGTGGATCTCCTACTATCTTGGCATCCCGCAAAGTCGGAGTCAGAATATCCAATGATCTCAAAGTGATCTGACCTCCTATATGTGAGCATGTAATCTCTTGTTTTCTTCAAATATCTCATAACCTTTTTGGCTGCTTTCCAGTGATCAATTCCTGGATTGCTTAAGTATCTGCCTAACACTCCAACAATGTACGCTATATCCGGACGCGTACAAACTTGAGCATACATTAGACTCCCAACAGCTGAAGCGTAGGGAATCTTTTGCATTTCTTGAATTTCAAGGCTTGCTTTAGGGCATTGCTTAAGACTAAATTTGTCTCCTTTAACGACAGGGGTGTCACCTGGTCTACAATCTTGCATGCCAAACCTTTTTAGTACTTTATCGATATAGCTCTTTTGTGATAATCCAAGAATACCCCGAGAACGATCTCGATGTATTTGAATTCCTAAAACAAAAGAGGCGTCACCAAGATCTTTCATCTCAAAATTTCTTGACAGAAATCTCTTGGTTTCGTGCAACATGCCTATATCATTTGTGGCAAGCAGTATGTCATCAACATACAAAACCAGGAAAACATGTTTACTCCCACTGAACTTGTGATACACACAATCATCAACAACATTCATCTCAAAACCAAACGAGAGAATCACTTGATGAAATTTGTGGTACCATTGACAGGAAGCTTGTTTGAGCCCATAAATGGATTTGGTCAATTTGCAAACCATCTTCTTTGGGTCTCCTGACACAAAGTTTTCAGGCTGCATCATATATATTGTTTCATCAATGTTTCCATTGAGAAATGCTATTTTCACATCCATTTGATGAAGCTCTAAATCATAATGTGCAACAAGTGCCATGATTGTCCTAAAAGAGTCCTTTGATGAAACTGGAGAAAATGTCTCCTTAAAGTCAATCCCTTCCTTTTGAGTATATCCCTTTGCTACAAGATGAGATTTATACCTTTCCACATTACCTTTTGAATCCCGTTTTGTCTTAAAAATCCATTTGCAACCAATCGGTTTCTTTCCTTCTGGTAATGGGACAAGCTCCCAAACTTTATTGTCTTGCATAGACTTATACTCTTCATTCATTGCTTCAATCCAATTTTGAGAGGTAGAACTTTTCACTGCCTGATGAAAGTTGATTGGGTCATCTTCCATCATTCCATTGTCATCCTCATGTTCTTGGAGAAATATAATATAATCATCCGAAATAGCACTTCTCCTTTCTCTCGTGGACCTCCTTAATGACACTGGTTCTTGAGGTTGTTGAGTTTGTTCTTCTGGAACAATTTCCCCATTTGGAATAAGGGTTTGTTCAACATTGTCTTGTTGAGGTTCTGGATTCACTTCTTGATGAATGATAGGTGTAGGAACCTGAATATTGTCAAAAGTGATAGTAGAAATTGGGTTTGAATTCAATTCCTCCTCAAAAGCAATGTCTCTTACCTTATTTCTCCCCCCAAACTCAACATCCTCAAAAAATGTTGCAGTTCCCGTCTCAAAAATATTTTTTAGTGTGGGATCATAAAACTTATAGCCCCTAGATCGCTCAGAATAACCAATAAAGTAGCTGCTCGCTGTTTTAGAGTCCAATTTCTTTTCATGTGGCTTATAAGGCCTTGCTTCAGCTGGACATCCCCAAATGTGAAAGTGTTTTAGACTAGGCTTTCGACCTGTCCAAAGCTCATAAGGTGTTTTTGCAACTGCTTTAGTTGGTACTCGATTTAGAATGTAAGTTGCTGTCTTTAAAGCTTCTCCCCAGAGGGACTCAGGTAAGGTAGAATGAACAATCATGCTCCTTACCATATCCTTAAGAGTCCTATTGCGTCTTTCAGCTACACCATTCATGCTAGGTGATCCTGGCATGGTGTACTGTGGGACAATACCGCATTCCTCTAGGAATTTAGCAAACGGTCTTGGACGTTGTTCGCCTGAGCCATCATATCTACCGTAGTACTCACCACCACGATCGGATCTGACGTTTTTAATCCTTTTGTTGAGTTGATTCTCAACTTCAGCTTTATAAGCTTTGAACACATCCAGAGACTGTGACTTTTCATGAATAAGATATAGGTACCCATAACGTGAGTAATCGTCTATGAATGATATGAAATATTGTTGACCATTCCATGATGCTGTAGGGAATGGCCCACAAATATCTGTATGAATCAATTCTAAGACATCTGTAGATCTGTTGGCACCTAATCTCTTAGTTTTGGTCTGTTTTCCCTTGATACAATTGACACAAACATCAAAGTTTGTGAAGTCAAGAGACTCTAAAATGCCATCAGCCACAAGACGCTCAACTCTACCTTTTGAGATATGACCTAAGCGCTTATGCCATAATGAGGCTGAATTTTCCTTATTTAATTTGCGTTTAGTACCACGTGATTCCACATGCAAGGTTTCATTATAGGATGCAATTGTTTATAGCAAATAAAGGTTGTCATAAGCATTCAAGTAACCAGTTCCAACAACATTTGAATTTAAAGACAAACTAAACTGATTGTTTCCAAAAGAACAACAATATCCAAATTTGTCCAATAATGAAACAGAAACTAAATTCCGTCTAAAAGACGGTACAACAAAAGTGTCTTTTAAATCCAAATAAAAACCAGTTCCTAATAACAACCTAAAATGCCCAATAGCTTCAACTTCTACCGATTGTCCATCGCCCACAAAGATGTGTCTTTCACCATCACTTGGCTTTCGGTAGCTCAGGCAACCCTGCATAGAAACACTTATGTGAGTAGTAGCACCAGAATCTATCCACCAAGTGTTTCTAGGTACTAAGGATAAATTAACCTCAGAACAGACCAAAGTAAGAAACATACATTTCTTTGCACGCCATGCGTGATATTTTGTACATTCCTTCTTCACATGTCCAAGCTTGCCACAAAAGAAACAACCTGTTGGTTCCTTATGTTGTTTCTTTTGCACTAGACCTTTAGCAGCTTCATTTTCATGCTTTCTTTTCTTGCCCTTATCCTTAGAGGCACTGGCCAAGTGAGCACTTTCAGTTTTATCTTGCTTCAACCGTTCTTCCTCTTGCACACAATGAGAAATGAGCTCGTTTAGAGTCTATTTCTCCCTTTGACATTTATAACTTACTTTGAACTGATTAAAATGTGCAGGAAGCGATATCAAAACCATAAGAACAAGCAAATCCTCAGAAAGCTCGATCTTAAGTGCCTTAAGTTTTGAAGCAATTTGGTACATTTCCATAATGTACTCCCTAACATTTCCTCGACCCTTATACTTCATGGACATCAAGGAAGCCAGAAGTGAAGTCATTTCAGCCTTATCATTTCTAGCGAAACGTTTTTCAATTGCATCGAGGAAATCCTTGGCCTTAGTGATCTCTTCAGATTCTGTGCCTCCGAAGGCTTCTGGAATGCATTGTTGCATGATCATTAGACTCATGCGATTAGAACGATCCCATCTCTCAAACTCCATCTTTTCATCAGGAGTGCTTTCTGCAGTAAGAGGTGAAGGTTGTTCTTGCCTTAATGCATAGTCTAATTCCATGCAACCAAGGTTTACAAGTAATTTTCCTTTCCAAGCCTTGAAATTTGTCCCATTAAGCATGGGAATAGAGTTAATGTTGGCAGTTATTGTGGCAGGAGTAGATGAATTAACTGAATATATAACAAAATAACAAAAAACAAGCTCACATAAGAATCCATATAAAACAATAAAATCAAATAATGGTTAATCCCATCTCAAGATACCAAACACATCATTAATATCAAGTCTTTGGACAATAATATTAATTGTAAGCGGTACTCTTGTTATAGCGATCAAACATTGACAATAAATTATGTCAAATAATATGCAATCTTTGGACTAACATATTATTCACACAAAAATACATTATAATTGTCACACATTTATCACCATATGTATGTATGAAACTCTGTCAAATATTAACTTACCTTTGGGTCAGTTAATAAACACATGAATTACATACACACAATTATCTTAATATTTTTATTAAATTAATCTACACAAAAGAGATCACTTTGGTGATATTTTGTTTCAATTAATTTAACTAAATATTAGATATCCTTAATAAATTTTAAAACCAAAATTTGAATTAAATTGTTACTGTATTATTCCAAAATTAATAAACTTATGCACACATATATAAGTAATTCAAAATAAAAAAAACTTTATAATACTTGTCAACTTTGCTAGATTTCTTTTATATATATAGATTTATTCATATAAAAACAAAACAAAAAAAAACTAAAAAACTGTAATTCGTTTTCTTTGATTTTGTTTTATTCTATATATATATATATATAAATACATATAACTATTTTGTACAGATTAGAAGAAAAATAACGCAGACTTTTGTTTTATTATGTATATATATATATAACATATGAAGAAAAACAAAACAATAATGGCAGAAAAGTAATCGCAGAACTGATGGCAACATAAAATTATATAATTATATAAATCTGAGAACAAAACACAAAGAACCATATATATATGCCATTGATTTATGAAAACATATATGCCAGAGAAACTTAATTGCCAAATTCGTACGTATATATATGAATCTATCATATATATATATATATATGTCACTTATATACGCGTGAGATATAACAGTAATCTAATGAAACCAAACCTAACATTGCCGATTCCAACAATACGACAAAACTCAATTCGTAAAATGACTTGACTTGATTATGTCAAACAACACCAAATCAATCAAATAAATAGATATACATATGCACAGCGGCAAAAAAAAAATTTAATGGAAGACTAATAATACCATAAATTCTCAAGAACTAATTTAGGGATGCTCTGATACCAAATGTTAGAATACTATAATCTGAATTTAGCCCTAATTAATTCATGAGAATCAAACAATAGAAATATAGATTAGCGGAAGCGTACCAGAGTCCATAGAATCGATTTTGAACGGTATGATCTTCCAATCTTTGCATCAAAGTTTTTCTCTGGAACCTGAGTTTCTTGATGATGGGGATTCAAGAATACGATATGTGAAACGATGCAAAACTGGGGACCTACCTCTTTATTAATAACTGGAAAAACAGTAATTAATAATTTATTTACTATTTCTAATTTGGCCCCTCATCAAATCAAAAATTGTCTCAATGGTATCCACATATAAAAATCATGACAATCATGCCCTTAAGTCATAAACTTTATTAAAAAATAGACCACATAAATTTGACTCATTTATATAATGACCCATCACACATTTTTATATTTACAATTGTGACCCCAAATAAATAAATTTTTAACATTCTGTTCTTATTTAATTTCTATTAATAAACTTTTTTTTTAATATTATTGTAATTTATGTACATATGTCATATAGATATAGCTATGTAAATATATATATATATTTATGTCAATGTTATGTTTATATATCATATATGTAGAGATTATTGATATAAATATTTATACATATTATAAAATTATAATTAATTCTATTATATATATTTTAAAAACAATAAATAAATTTTTATTAAAATTATAAATAATGTTTATAACTTTAAAACTAAACAAACGTATTGGATCGCATGTTATTTCTCTAGTACATATAATAAATATAAAAAAAATTAAAGAAGAAATTATGGGCAAGATAGTTTGAAAAAGAAATAAGAAATACGGATAATCAAAACAAGGGAATCCCAACGTTTGTGGACTCAGAGGCACGTTTGTGAGTAATATCCCTGATTAATCTGAATTTTTTTCTCCACTCCCAAGACAAACAACCCCACGCACAGCAAGACAAACGACCACATCGAATTAGTACATATCTCTCTATCTATATATATAGTAAAATATTTTATTATTTTTTTATAAATTTTTTTTTATATATATACGAGAGTATTATATTTAATTATTTTATTTTTTAAAATAAATAAAATATTTTAAAAAATATAATATTTAAATAATGCAGAAAAAAATAGAAAAACTAATGTATATGTATGGTATAAAAATAAAGAAGCTAAAATTTGAAGTAAATTATAAAAAAATATGTTTTAATTATATATTTTGTAATATATATAAAGATTTCACCTTTAAGATGAGGTACCAAGGCAATCACACAAAACAACCAAGAAAAGCACGCACCAGCAGCTTAAGCCTCTCTAACCATAATAAGCATAAAACAATGAAAACATTATCTTATGTTGTTGATTCTCCCTGCAACAATGAATCAAGTGATAATATAAAATGCAAAATTACAAGAAAAAGGTACTAAATATGAAGATGGCACTTCCTTTTGCTTATGATTTTTTGGGAGACCAAGTGTGGCTATGGACTTCCATGTAAACCAAGAAATAATAAAAAAAAGTATAATTGAGAATAAAGTTCACATTCTTATTGTATAAAAAAATGATAAATAATAATAAAATAACGAAAAAATGAAAGACATTGTTTTAGACAATTCTTCTATAGAGGCGTCACTATAAGCCTTATCGGTGAGGCTCTCAGTGATTCTCGACCTGTGAACAATTTTCGGCATGATTTTTTTTATGACCGTTTATATTCCTGCAAATTTTTAGAAAATTCCGAATAGTTTACAGTAGCGAAAACTAGGTTTAAACATGTTGATTTCCACGCGTATAAAAAAAAATAGTCACGCGTGCAACAATATGTTTGAACTTAGTTTTCGATACGGTAAATTATTCGGAATTTTCTGAAAATTTGCAGGATCCTCTAAATAGCTACAATATACATGGTCATAAAAAAAATCACGCCGAAAATGTTGACGCCGTTTTTCGTCAACAGTGAATATAGAGCACGAAAACAATAAATAATCATGGCCAGAAAAATACAATAAAACAAATAGGATTTTTTACGTGGTTCAGCAGTTAACTCTGCCTAGTCCATGAGTCTTTGTTATTAGAACTTAAGATGATTTCTGGAAATTCTTCAAGAATGAATTCTCCAGAGTTTTTCTCAAGATCACAAAATTTCGGTCCTTTACAAAGGTACAAGACTTTTCTATTTATAGAGTAAGTCTCAGAATACTCTCCCACACGTCTCTGGGAAGTTATTCTTTATGTAAATAAATTTAATGGCTTTAAAAACCTGTAACTCCTATATACAAGGAAACGTCCCCTGAAGACCAGGGGGCGTATAACTGAATAATAAATACCCCTTTATTATAGGAAAGTTACAACAATAAATATAGACTGCGTCTCTCCAAAATGACTCATTAAGATATTCAAAGTTATCAATCTACATCGTCAGTGCCGTGCCAGCCCAGGTCTCTTAATGACTTTCGAGTTGTAGTATTTTCCCTGAGATCATGTGGCTTTGAGCTCATACTTATATCAGGCTCGGAACCCCTGATCCGAGGTCATCCGAGAATAGACGTACTTCGACGTCTGTCTTTCGAGCTTGTGAGGATTTTGAGGCTACCATCTTTGAGGTTGCCACCTGCTCTATAGGTTCGGTGCCTAGGTTGCGGACACGTATTTCTAGATATCGTGAGCCCATACCTGACGAATCCAGCTTTCGAGATCATAATTCTTAAGGCTCGAAATCTGGGTGTAACATTTTGCCCCCTCAAAAGTATTTGTTCGAATCCTATGAGAAGGAAACTTTTGAACTACTTTCTTCGAGAACCGCACCGTCACACATACTTGAGGGTGGACACGTGTCAGTTGGGTATTGCTCATCCAAGGTACTCGAGTACCTTGGAAATCCGCCCACGATCGTTCGCCTGCCACCTTTTCGGTACCATCTTGTCATTTGTCCCTGGCCGTCGGATTTTATAAGGATTCTGGCCAATGGTTCGAATTAATCCCTTTTTACCACTTTTTAATATCTATATATAAGGCCCTGGACATCTTCTTCCTCTTATTTTGCACTCATCAGAGAAAAAAGACAAGAGACAAAACCAGAAGCCATCCCAGAGAGCTTTTTGCTTTTGCATGTTCTCCCAGCCAAAGAAACAAAGGACCGCCAGCTTGTTCGAGACCGTGAGGTTATACCTGCAGCCTCTCCTTCAATCAACGATTTCTCTGTAATCGCCATCATTGTGTAAGTATCTGATGATCTTTTCGTTTTCCTTCATGCTGATTTCTGTCTGTGTTGCTCTTTTATTTTTGGGAATGTGCTGGTTTATTTTTTAGTTTGACACACTAGGAAGCTTTAACCGATAGGAATTTAAGTTTAAGTTTCCACGCTAGGTTTAAGTCACTGATTCCAAATCCAGTTTTGATATAGAACAAACTCAAACAAGGTCTCTTTTTTCTGGGTTTTCAAAATTTAAAAGACATATCTTGCACACCAAGATATCGGGTACAAAATCTTGGTTTTAAAGAATGCACGATACCCAAGACTACCATTTCTGAATAACCGTCACCTTTTTCCCTGATATTTCAGGATTCTCAAAAATTAGATCCACTCCCCTCCTTTTTCTTGTAGAATACACGTTCTGACCCTTAATCGGGTTTCCAAGATCGAGCTCGTTTCGTATCCAAGCACTTCGTTTTGTATCCAAGCACTTTCCGAGCTTGTTTTGCCAAGCTCGTAATTCTTGACTCCTTGCATGCATGGCCCTCACCATTTTTTCTTTCTCGCTAGATGTCATAGAATCTGGAAAAACGGTGGGGGTTGCTGCTTGCCATTCCGTACTCGCCAAAAACTCCGAGCCCAGAATCGTTGTTTTCTCATAATCAGCGTTTGATTCGTGAATACGACCTCGCGTGCGAACAAGAAGAAACCCGAGCTCATTATCGCCACCAAATCGTCGAGGACATAGAGAAAAAGAGAAGAGTCCTTCGGGAGGCACTTTATCCGAAATATGGTTCAGGGCCCAGACCGATCCCCCTTGATCCTAGGTTAAAGGTGACGATCGCATACAACCCAGGAGAGCTTCAATTCTCACTGATGGGGGAGCCCTCTACCTCGCAGCCAAGGAGAGAATTTTTCGAGGCCGAGCACTACTGGAGCTCGGTTACCTCGCTGGGACAAATAAATGATATCCTGGCCTCCCACGGTCTCAGACTGTCAGGCTCCTTAAGGTGCTGAGCTTCTACCTCCCAAGAGCGAAGCTGTCGCGCCCCAAGAGATGGAAATCCTGATAACAAGCTGAGGTATGCGACTTGGAGCCAGGAGCATATGAAGGCAGGAGCGTTACTGCCTTTGAAGTCTTTCTTCAAGGACTTCACAGACTTTGTTGGGTTGGCTCCATTCCAGCTTAACACCAATTCGTAAAGGGTTCTGTCTGCCCTGAAGTCGATTTACAACGAGCTGAAGTGGGAAGGACCCATGCCAGCAGAGATTTTGTATCTCTTTTGTTTGAAAAGCAATCCCTCCCGAGCGCGGGGGGGAGATGGCTTCTATTACCTCTCGAGCTACCCGAAGGAGAAGAAGATGTTTAAGGATCTTCCCAACCATCCTCCTGATTTTAAGAAGGCTTTCTTCTGGACGAATGGCCTGTCTCCGTCATGATGCTATTCCTTCAGACGGATCCGTAAGTATCCCAACCTGCTTTATCTCTGTGCTCGAACTTTTGTCTATAGGCTTGTACTTAGTTGAGTTGCATTTTATTTTCCAGCCAACTATCATCGTCCCACTCCTTCTGAAGAGATGAAGGAGCGTAGGGAGACCCTGCTTCAACTACCTTATGGCAGGAGATCACTCTCATACCTTTTGCATGAAGGTAAACTTCGAGCTTGCGGGCTCTTGGAAGATGGCCAGTCCACCTCGGATTGGTCTAACAAAAAATATGACCGCTGGGAGCTCGTGCCCTTGCCAACAGGCTCCCTTCCCCCAAGAAGAAAGGTGAGGCCCCCGCCTCCAGTTCATTGGAGGAGCCCGCAATCAAGGAATGAGGCCAACAATGAAGCCTCGAGCTCAGACTCGGATGATCAAGGTACAGTCATCCTAAGCTCAAAAATGTGGCGAGGACGATAGGAACCACTTCTATGTGTGGACTTGGGTAGATGAACGGGTTCATAGGTTCGATAGCTGGCTCGGGCAGTATGATACCATGTATAGCCTGAACGAGGTATGGAACGGAATAGCCGTCCAATACGGGACCAATGATTATAGGGATCTTTCGAGGTTTACATCCACATATAGGGAAGGTACTCCCCCTGCCTCTTCTGAAGATGGGGGAATTTCTTGGTCTCCGAGCTCAAGCTCGACGGAGAGTTCCAATTAGGTTTTTCTCTAGTTCCTTTTTTTTATCACTTTGCATACTGGTGTGATGTTGAGTTACTTTTTATATATTCCTTTCTTTTTTGTTAACTCTTCTGCGGTGTGACTGTGTAGGTGAGATGGACTCCGATCTCGACAGTATCCTCGAGAGTGGCGAGGCCAAGAGGAGCAAGCGCCCCAGGGGGTCCCGAAAAATAGACCGGCCTGCCAAGGTCCTTAAGAAGACTGAGAAGACGCCACCTCCCCCACGAGCTCCGCCTGCCACGAGCTCCGCTTTGACACCGACTTTGCAGGTCGGGGCATCTACCATGGTCGAAATCCATCCTCCCGTCCTTGTTCACCCGATGCTCGGTCCTCCTCCCAAAAAACCCTCTGTTTCCCGAACCCACAAGTTGTCAGTTTTTACTCACGTTGAGGAGTATGTAGTTGACAACGCTGCCGGGTCCCATGGGGCCACACTAGGCTCAGATGTTTTGTCTCGAGTGGGCCAGAGCTTTAGCGGTTTTGATGCTTCTCACTGGAAATTTATGACCGAGGCTCGAGACAGCAACACACTCTACGAGAAGAGTGTCGAGCTCATCGTTGCGGTAACTTTTCTTTTCTCGCAGCTGGCTATATGCATAGATGGTCCGTATGCTAATGTTGATTTCTTTGTATGTCAGGCTCTTGCTGTATCTGCTCAGCTCAACTATAATTTGAACAACGAGATCCATTCGAGCAAGTCTTATGCTCAGGAGGCGAAG
This sequence comes from Humulus lupulus, assembly GCF_963169125.1. Taxonomy (NCBI): domain Eukaryota; kingdom Viridiplantae; phylum Streptophyta; class Magnoliopsida; order Rosales; family Cannabaceae; genus Humulus; species Humulus lupulus. Next base: position 13,128,072 of record NC_084797.1, on the reverse strand, counting down.
GATCTTCAACTCAAACTGAGTGATGACCTAAGGGCAGCAAATGCAAAGCTTGAGGCAGGAGCCGAGGAGCTTAAGGCCAAGGCATCCGAGCTTAAGAAGTTGAACGCTAGGCTCGCGGAGCTTGAGAAGGAGGATTCCAGACTCGCGAAGCTTGAGAAGGAGAACACTCGGCTCCAAGAGGCTAATAAAAAGCTCGAAGAAGACAAGGCCGCCACTTTTGATATAATTGAAGGTGAAAAGGCTCGCCTCCTTGCCGAGTACAAAGATAAAAAGGATCAGGCGGTCGATCTGGCAATGTACAGAATATGGGCCAATAATGACAACCTCGACACCATCTTTCTAGGTCCTCTTGAGGCAAAGCTTCTAGATAAGTGGAATGCTCGGCTTGAGGCGGAGGAGGATGCTCGGGAGACCGCTACCGAAGCCGCTCAGAAGGATAGTCATGCTATTCGTCTTGAGGAGCCTAGTGCTGCTGGTGCTGAGAAAGCTAAGGAGACTGCTCCTTCTTGAATCTCATCTCGGGGATGCGTCCCTTTATTTTTATAATTGTTTTATTTTATGCCCGTAGGGCTGATACAATTTCTTTTTCTTTTCTTTTAATACTCATGCTTTTCATTTCTTGGTTTGAAATATTTTGCACTTTTTATATTAAAGAATCGCGTATGTTTATTTATTCGTACAAACATAGTTTGGATTTAGGCTTGAGGCTCAATGCATTCATGCATCGTTTACTCGAATTATCCGCTTCCGATCTCGTTATTCATCAAGGTCGGTTATTACTTTAACCATGAACTCGAAAGTACTTGTATGGTGTGTAATGCAAACGATTTAGTTATATCTTATTGTTTAGTTACTTTTTCTCGTCCTCGGTTATCTCTCCGAGGTTATGCGTTCGAAACTATTTTTTTTTATAAGATACTCCAGCCTCGATCTCGACTCTCGAAGTAGGTTTAGGTTCCAACTTATCGTCAATTAGTTCTAGCTGGTTTGCTCCAAACCTTTTAAGGTTGTGATTGGTTTGTAATCCATACACTTATATGTTTTTGATAATTTGGTTTTACCCAAACTTCCTTAGCTTGCACATTTGGTTACATCCAAACACTTGTACGTTTTTGATAATCGGTTATATCCAAATTATCTTAGCTCGCGCATTTGGTTATATCCAAACACTTGTATGTATTTCGTATATGTTACTTTATTTTTCAAGCTGGTGGTATTTATATATATACCAATGATGCCCCCTTAATATCCTATGAATGTGACCATAGGTTATTAGATTAAGAGAGATTGCAAAAATAAATTATATCAGACGAAATAACTCTTTATTTAATAAAATCCAAAAGCAGGCAAAACAGTACAGATAAACAAGCATGGTTACAGGCAACATCCTTCCTACACTATTGATAGTAAGGTCTTAGGTGTTCGCCATTCCATGCTCGTGGTACTAGGCTTCCATCCAATCTCGCTAGCTTGTAGACACTGAGTCGAATGACTGACTCTATCTGGTAGGGTCCTTCCCAATTTGGCCCGAGCACGCCAGCTGCTGGATCTCGCGTTGCCAAAAATACACGCCTTAGCACCAGATCTCCCACACCGAACTTTCGATCTCAAACCCTCTTGTTGAAGTACCTGGCAGCTCGTTGCTGGTAGGCAGCGTTCCTCAGCTGAGCTTCATTTCTTCTTTCTTCGATCAAGTCTAAGGTTTCTTCGAGCTGAGTGTGGTTTGAGCTTTGGTCATAAGTGTGAGTTCGAATTGTAGGTATCTCGACCTCGATAGGCAACATAGCTTCGCAACCGTATGCCAGAGAGAATGGAGTATGTCTTGTTGATGTTCGAGCTGTAGTCCTATATCCCCATAGGACTTGGGACAATTCATCGGGCCATCATCCTTTTGCTTCCTCCAACTTTTTCTTTAGCGAGCTTTTGAGAGTCTTGTTTACAGCTTCGACCTGGTCATTCGCCTGGGGGTGAGCTACTGACGAAAAACTCTTCATTATTTCATTCTTCTCGCAAAAGTTGGTGAACAAGTCGCTATCGAACTGGGTTCCGTTGTCGGATACAATTTTCCTTGGTATCCCATATCGGCATACGATGTTCTTTACCACGAAGTCAAGGACCTTTTTGGAAGTTATCGTTGCTAACGGTTCAGCCTCTGTCCACTTTGTGAAGTAATCTACGACAACTACAACATACTTCACACCGCCCTTGCCTGTTGGAAGAGAGCCTATGAGGTCGATTCCCCATACCACAAATGGCCATGGGGAAGTCATCATGTTCAGCTCGGATGGTGGAGCTCGAGGAATCGTGGCGAACCTCTGGCATTTATCGCATTTCTTTACGTACTCGAAAGAATCCGATTTAATGGTAGGCCAGAAATAACCTTGGCATATGATTTTCTTGGACAGGCTATGCCCCCCAGTATGGTCTCCACAGAACCCTTCATGAATTTCTTCAATGATCTTATTGGCTTCGGGTGGAGTCACGCACCGAAGTAATGGCATAGAATATCCCCTTCTATACAGTTTTCCGTCCAAAAATGGTGTAACGGGGAAGTTGATACATTAACTTTCGAGCCTGGTTCCGATCTTTTGGAAGGACTCCGATCTCGAGATATTCGACTATCGGGGTCATCCAGGTAGGCTCGGACTCAATCATGCACACGTCTTCCTCCTCTGGCTCGTTAATGCTAGGTGCCGAGAGGTGTTCTATTGGCACAACATTTAGCTCATCACTCTCGGCAGAAGTAGCGAGCCGAGCTAAGGCATCTGCATTTGAGTTTTTCTCTCGGGGAACCTGTTCGATTGCATAAAACTCGAAATGTTCCAATGCGGATTTTGCTTTCTCTAAGTAAGCTGCCATTTTTGTGCCACGAGCCTGGTATTCTCCTAAGATTTGGTTAACCACAAGCTGGGAGTCGCTGTAGTAATGTATTGCCTTAGCTTTGAGCTTTTTGGCTATACGAAGTCCCGCCAGTAAAGCCTCGTATTCGGCCTCGTTATTCGATGCATTGAAGTCGAATCTTAAGGCAGAATGAAATCTGCTCCCTGTGGGAGTGATCAAAATGACCCCTGCCCCCGATCCATTTTCATTAGATGACCCATCAACGTAAAGTTTCCACAACTCGTGGGCCGGGGTTATAACTTCATCGTTGGTCATGTTAGTACATTCCACTATAAAGTATGCCAATGCATGTGCCCTAATGGTCGTCCTCGGGTGGTAGGTGATCTCGAATTGTCTGAGTTCGACTGCCCATTTAAGAAGTCGACCTGAAGCCTCCGTTTTAGACAAGACTTGCCTAAGTGGTTGATCAGTCAATACATGGATGGGGTGCGCCTGAAAGTAGGGTCGAAGTTTACGAGATGAATGAATTAAGCTGAGAGCTAGCTTCTCCATCAAGGGGTATCTCGACTTTGCCCCCAGTAATCTTTTGCTGATGTAATATACGGGCCTCTGTATTTTTTCTTCTTCTCGCACGAGCACTACACTTATTGCGTGTTCGGTAGTGGAAAGATATAAGTACAGTACTTCTCCCGTAATAGGTTTTGATAAGATGGGGGGTTTTGCGAGGTGCTTTTTAAGCTCCTGGAAGGCCAGCTCGCACTCTTCCATCCATTCAAATTTCTTGCCTCCCCTCAAAAGGTTGAAAAACGGAAGACAACGGTCTGTATATTTCAAAATAAACCTACTTAGCGCCGCCATCCTGCCGGTCAAACTTTGGACATCTTTGTGTCTTCGAGGCGAGGGCATGTTGATCAGGGCCTGGATCTTGTCTGGGTTGGCTTCTATTCCACGAGTGTTTACAATAAAGCCCAGGAATTTTCCTGATGATATCCCGAAGGAGCACTTCTGAGGGTTTAGCTTCATGTTATCCCCAAAAAATGGAGATCGATGATGTGGCAATAGATGTGACAAGTGGCAGTACATGGTCCGTGAAAGACACATTAATAAGTCAATAAATACATTGACTCCTCAGAGTTGTGATAAAATTTTGACTGGCTTGAGAAGTGTCATGACCGACCAGGCATGACCTTGTCCGACCAGTCATGTGTTTGTCTGCCCAGGAGTGACATTGCTGCCCAGGAGTGACATTGTCCTACCAGCATGCACATGTCCTACCAGCACTGGCATGCTAGAGGAGAGTGCCATGTTAGACGAGAGACATGGCATGCTAGAGGAGAGTGCCATGTTAGACGAGAGACATGGCATGCTAGAGGAGATTGCCATGTTAGACGGGAAACATGGCATGCTAGAGGAGATTGCCATGTTAGAGGAGAGACATGGCATGCTAGACCAGAGAACGTGCCATGTTAGAGGAGAGGAGTGCATGTTCTACCACCATGCACATGTCCTACCAGCAAATGCATGTCCTACCAGCAAGTGCATGTCCTACCAGCACTTGCATATGTCCAACATGCATGTGTCTGTAGGAGATATGGGTCGACCAGATAGAGGAGGACTAAGTCAAGATTCCCAAAAACGGCTTCAACAAGAACTGGTCTTGGCACACGCGGGAATATCTCATTTTTCCCCACAAATTGGGTGTTCTGTTAAATTTTGAATATTTTTGTAATTTAAATATAATAAGAATAATAAAATATCTCGATTCTAGGGGATATCAGATGTATGTTCCTAAGCCTATAAATACATGGCTTATGAGATGAGAAGGGGGCTTCTTATTTTTTTTGGGACTTTTGGGAAATTTTGGGTCTGAGTTTTCTAGAGAGAGAGAGTGCTTGTATCTGAAAGAATTCGTGTATTCTTGTAATCTGTACTGAAGAAACTCAGTTGGCTCAGTTCATCTGATCTTGAGTACAGATCTATAAATCACAACTCTAAGTGGATTAGGTTATTACCAACATATTGGGGCTGAACCACTATAAAAATTGCGTGTGTTATTTACTTTCTTTATTAAACCATCTGTGTCGTTTAATTTCTCTTGAAGGCTTTATCGTTTTTGACGTTCTCACGTCGTTGGCCAAAAATGCGGTCAACACTTCATGTTATACTTCCGGAGCACGCCAAAGCACTCTTCGAGGTCGTCAACATGGTTATCGTTAAGTTGAGACTTGACTAGCATGTCATCAACATAAATTTCCATGTTGTTCCCTATTTGCTCCGAAAACATCATATTTACGAGCCGCTGGTATGTGGCCCCAACATTTTTGAGCCCGAATGTCATGACATTATAACAGCATAGCCCCTTGTCTGTTATGAAGCTCGTATGTTCTTGGTCGGGGGCATGCATGGGAATCTGGTTATATCCAGAATAGGCATCCATGAACGACATCAATCCATGCTCTGTCGTGGCATCCACGAGCTGGTCAATCCTTGGTAAGGGAAAACAGTCCTTTGGGCAAGCTTTGCTGAGGTTCGAATAGTCAATACAGGTTCGCCACGTCCCATTAGGTTTTGGGACCAACACCGGATTGGCTACCCAGTTAGGGTAAAAAGCATCCCTAATGAACCGGTTTGCTTTTAACCTGTCGACCTCCTCCTTCAGCGCCTTTTTCTTGTCGTCATCCAATTGTCTTCGCTTTTGTTGCTTTGGAGGGAAGCTTTTATCAATATTTAGCGTGTGGCTCGCTATGTTCGAACTTATTCCTACCATGTCCGAATGTGACCATGCGAAGACATCCTGGTTTCTCTTCAAAAAGCAAATTAGTTGCTATTTGGTTTCTTCCTGGAGGTGTTTTCCAACCTTTACCTTTTTCGAGGGATCGGACTCCTCGAGCTGGATATCTTCGAGCTCTTCTAACAGTTCGAGATCAACTTTCTCTTCAACCCTCGGATCGATTTCTTCATCAATCTCCAAGACCGTCCCATCTCTATTCTGAACAATGATGAGTGCCTGTGCGCTCGTTTGTTTCTTTCCTCTTAAGGAAATGTTGTAGCATTCCCTTCCATCCAACTGATCTCCCTTCAATGTCCCGATGCCACTAGGGGTCGGGAACTTAAAGGCTAGATGCCTTACAGATGAGACTGCCCCCAGCCCAACCAGGGCGGGTCTTCCGAGCAGCACATTGTAAGCCGAAGGTAGGTCTACTACTACGAACTCCATCATTTTGGTTGTTGAGACCGGGTAGTCTCCCAAGGTTACGGGGAGTTCGATGGATCCCATGCAAGTGGTCCCTTCTCCTGAAAAGCCGTACAGTGTTGTTGTACATGCTTTCAGGTCGCGAAGAATGAGTCCCATTTTCTCCAAGGTGGCTTTATAAAGAATGTTAACCGAGCTCCCATTGTCTATGAGAACCCGATGAACTCTCTTATTGGCGAGCTGGAGAGTGATGACCAGTGGGTCATGGTGAGGAAACTGAACATGGGAAGCATCGTCCTCAGTGAAGGTTATTGGCTAGGATTCAATCTTTTGATTTTTTGGAGCTCTAGGTTCGGGTTCATAAGGAGACCCGTCCCCAAATTTTAGCTCGTTCACATATCTTTTTCGGGCATTTCTGCCCATGCCCACGGGATGAGGCCCTCCCGAGATGGTTATCACGTCTTCTCCATCAATTGGAGAGGGCCTATCTTCTTCCCTAGCTCGGGAATTGTTGTTTTGTGCAGGCTGTGGCGCGGCTGCCCTCTGGCTCGTTGACGCCTGATTAGTATTCTGGTTTTTGACATATTGTCTGAAATAACCTCTCGAGATCAATCCTTCGATCTCATTTTTCAGCTGTCGACTTTCATCAGTAGTATGCCCGGTGTCTCTGTGAAATCGGCAATATTTGCTGGAGTCCCTCTTGGACTTCTGATTTCTCATTGGGTCTGGACGCTTGAAGCGGACCTGGTTTTCATTAGCAAGGTATATGTTCTCCCGAGACTCGTTGAGCTCAGTGTACACGCTGTATACGGAGAAATATCTCTCCCCCTTCTTTTTCTTTCCTCCCTTGGCCTCGGGGTTACTCCCTTCGTTCTTTTTTCTCTTGGAAGGGTTTTCCGCAGCTGGCTTCGAGGCTTGTGGGTCCGCCGAGGTTGAGGTAGAGTTCACATTTATCGTTGTAGTTACGGGCTGGGAGGTCACATTAAGTGTCGACCTCGCTTCCTCTACATTGACAAACCTCTGTGCTCGTTTGTTAAACTCGGTTAGGGACCTCACTGGTTTTCTCTGCATGTCGTCCCAGAGAGAACTTCCTGGCATTACTCCAGCCTAGACAGCCATTAGATGACCGCTGTCATCCACATTTCGAGCTCGGGCAACTTCCAAGTTAAACCTTGTAAGGTAACTTTTCAATGTCTCGCCTGGCTGCTGCCGAACGTTAGTCAGAGTTGATGCCTCAGGTCTAACCCCCATCATGGCTCTGAACTGCTTCTTGAAGTCTTTAGACAGTTGATCCCAAGAAGTTATTGAGTGTCTTCTATATTTTTAGAACCAGCTTTTGGCTGGTCCTGTCAGCGATGCTGGAAATAACATGCATCTGAGCTCGTAACCCACGTTATTTGCTCTCATTATGGTATTGAATGTACTCAAATGGCTGTACGGGTCGGACTTTCCCTCAAACGTTGGGACGTGAGGGATCCGAAATCCTTGGGGAAACGGAGTGTTGGAAATATGGGGAGCAAACGGTTCAAGCTCCTCGTCAAAATCTTCATATCGACCCTGACCTTGCTCATTTTTCAAGAGCTTGAAGGCCTTTTCTAACTAATCAATTCTTTCCTGGACCGGGTCCACGAGGGGTCTTGGCTGAAATTGGTTGTCGTCAATCACAATTCCAGGTTCGCGCCTCCGCAGGGGGTCCTTACGCCTATTTAAGCGATCCCTGAGGTCCGGGTTTGTCAGGTTAACATTACCCCCGATTCTGATTCAAGTGTTCCCGCAAGTCGGAGCGATTCCTGCGGTTCCCGCAGGTCGGAGCTATTCCTGCGGTTCCCAGTATTCTTTCGACCTCGATCATGCATACTGATTAATCTGGTATCTCCAGAGTCATCACTAGTAAGACTTGTCGCATGATTATTTTAAGATGGGTCTCTTTCATGCCGCCTCGTTTCAGCAGTGCGAGACCGGGACGTTTGACTTTTTTCAGATAGGGCGCCTCTCCGCTCTCGGAAAGCTTCCCTGTTCCCTTGTCTCCTCCCCTCACGTCTTTCCTCACCATCTCAAACTGGTTGAGCATTCCTGCGAGGAAGTGAAGGATATCTTATAGGCGATGGAGGGAATCGTATGGGTGACGGTCGCTGCCACCAATTTCGTGGCCTGGATGGTTCGGAGTTTGCCCGAGATGGGTTGGTTGTATTCTGTGTATTTCCAGGGACTTAAGTCCGAGCCTCTGCAGGGGCTCGGTTGTTCTCAGTTCCCGCTGGTACCTCCGCAGGTGGATTAACCGGGGCCTTAGCTCGGGTACTTCTCTGGGGTCTCGAGGGAGCGGATGGCTCTGCTAGTGCTGGAGGTTGTTCAGGCCTTCTTGTGGCAGCATTTTTTCGTGGACTCCCACGAGGCCTGCGGGGAGGAACATGCACGTCCCTCGGAGGAGGGGCTTGGTTTTCACGCGGAGGCGGGGGCTGAGCCGCCTGCGCCTCAGCGGCTATCCTAGCCAACTCCTCATTTCGCTTATTGGCTTTTGCCAGCTGCTGTTTCAACTGCCGGTTTTCAAGTTCCACAATGGGAACGTACTGCTCAGGATTGTAATACATATCCTCATCCCTTGGAGGTGCGGGTGGTCCCCGAGAATCGGAGGACCCGCTTCTCTCTTCAGCATCCGGGTTCACCATTGGCTGTTTCCCAGGGCGTCTCGGATAGTTTTCTTCAGGAATGTTTTGATCGTTGTCCATAACGTGTTTAGGGACTGAATGCTTAAGGCTCTCAATGAAAGCACCAAACTGTTGACGCCGTTTTTCGTCAACAGTGAATATAGAGCACGAAAACAATAAATAGTTATGGCCAGAAAAATACAATAAAACAAATAGGATTTTTTACGTGGTTCAGCAGTTAACTATGCCTAGTCCACGAGTCTTTGTTATTAGAACTTAAGATGATTTCTGGAAATTCTTCAAGAATGAATTCTCCAGAGTTTTTCTCAAGATCACAAAATTTCGGTCCTTTACAAAGGTACAGGACTTCTCTATTCATAGAGTAAGTCTCAGAATACTCTCCCACACGTCTCTGGGAAGTTATTCTTTATGTAAATAAATTTAATGGCTTTAAAAGCCTGTAACTCCTATATACAAGGAAACGTTCCCTGAAGACCAGGGGGCGTATAACTGAATAATAAATACCCCTTTATTATAGGGAAGTTACAACAATAAATGTAGACTGCGTCTCTCCAAAATGACTCATTAAGATATTCAAAGTTATCATTCTACATCATCAATGTCGTGCCAGCCCAAGTCTCTTAATGACTTTCGAGTTGTAGTATTTTCCCCGAGATCATGTGGCTTCGAGCTCATACTTATGTCAGGCTCGGGACCCCTGATCCGAGGTCATCCGAGAATAGACGTACTTCGATGTCTGTCTTTCGAGCTTGTGAGGATTTCGAGGCTACCATCTTCGAGGTTGCCACCTGCTCTATAGGTTCGGTGCCTAGGTTGCAGACACGTATTTCTAGATATCGCGAGCCTATACCTGACAAATCCAGCTTTCGAGATCACAATTCTTAAATCTCGAAATCTGGGTATAACAGAAAATTATTTACGGATCGAGAACACTAAAAGCCCCACTAGGGCTTAAAGTGAAGCCCCTATAGGAGAATTCCCCTATTTTTTTTATCTCATAAACATATATATATAGTTTTAAATAACTAAAAAATGAAAAGCCTTGCACTAATTTAGCAAGTTTCTTACTAAAATTATTTAGTAAAACCTTTTCTTTTGAAAAGTTTTTTTTTTTTTTGGTGTACATTTTTTGTTGTGTTCATATAGTAGGCTCCAATTTCTAAATAAGTCGTGCCCTATTTTTTTTCTTTTCAAAAAACTTACTCTACTGCAGTTTTCGTTTTTTGTTTACAGAGATTATATATATATATATATATATCTATACTACTAGTAAAAGTGGATAAGCAGCTCTTCGTATATCTATTTTGGAAACAAAGAATTACACGAATATTTGAATATCTTTTGATTGTACGTACTCTTTCTTTTTTTTTTACATTTATATTTTTAAAAATACTAATTGGGATTTACACGAATATTTGAATATCTTTTGATTGTACGTACTCTTTCTTTTTTTTTACATTTATATTTTTCAAAATACTAATTGGGATTTCGGTGTTTGTTAATATATTTTATTGTTTTGTTGTTGGGATGATATTTATTCCTATATTTTTATTATATTATTTAGATAGAGAATATGTCAATTTTACTATGCTATGTTGGACTATAAAATTTATGGGAAAGATTATAATGTTGATAGTGTTTTGTCAACATGTTGACAAAAGTTGATTTTGGCATGTCAGATGAATAATTATAAATTCTAATTTTTTTTACTATCAAAGTGTATATTATAGTCATTTTCCACGCATGCAAGCTGTTTAAATTTTGTTTTTGACACAGTAAATTGTTCAAAATTTATTGAAATTTTGTTGAATGTTTTAAATGACTACAATATATACTGTGATAATGAAAAATTATAATTTATATAAGTGTGGTCATTTTTGAAATTTTCCTAAACTAAAATTGCCTACCGCTTATTTTGAACTTGTATTTAACTTAATATGGTGATTGTTTAAAAAAAAATAAAAACTTAGCTATTTGAGCAGAAAAGATAAATCCACGTGGCTTGATGTTAACAAGGAAAAGATAGCTCCATAGTTCTATTCCTGTTGAAGTCCTTTGCATATATTGTCAAAGTTCCAAAAAATGGAAGTAACCATAATCATTGGTAGCTGCACATTGTCTTGGAAAATGTTAACAAAAAATCCAATTAGTTTGCAGTATACATGTAAGTTAAGAGATGAAAAGTGTAGAGAAATGGAAATTAGTACTCCTCATGTACCAGAGAAGAGAGATTTCACTACTACAAAAAAAAAAGTCTTTCTCTATGATTTTTTTACTTAATACACTGCAGTTTTTTAGAGTATTAAAAAGCGCAGTATATTCGACCGTAGAAAAAAGTGGTATAAAAATTGCGGAGAAAAACCACACATTTCTCAGCGGTTGTGTTGAATAAACCGCGGAGAAATATTTTCTTTCTCTGCAGTTTTGTTAATACAACTGCAGAGAAAGAAAATCTTTCTCCGCGGTTTATTCAACGAAACACTTGAGAAAAGAGTTTCTTTCTCTGCGGTTTTGTTAATCCAACCGCAGAAAAAGCCTTTTTAATATAAAAAAATTATTTTTCAATTTCGATTATATATAATTATTTTCAATTTCGATTATATATATTCAATATTATAATATAATTTGATAACTAATTTTCAATATTATATATATATACATTTCATAACTAATACAAAATAACATATATATAAATAATTCAAATTTCATTAGTAATTAAAATATAACATTTTACATAAGTATCATTTAAGACATAAGTCAAGTTAACAAGTTACACATATAAAAAATTAAACTTCATAAATAAATGGCATTAATCTAGGTAACCAATCGTTTTATATCTCTTTAGCTCTTCAATCTCATCTTTTAGGCGAAAAATCTTATGTTTCTTTATCATTTTCTTTGGGTTTTTTCCAAACACTTTGGACACGTTCATGGTAAACCTACAAAATAATCAATTAAATCAATCAATAAATTAAACTAAATAATTCTTAAAAGAAAACAACTATTATAAAGTATCATACCCGCCTGCTCGAACACGACCTGGATGTTCCGGTGTCCCTAATGCTTGAGTCAATATATCATCTCAACCCTGAGTTGTAATTTCACCCCGACTCAATTTTTCTTCGAGCTCCTCCTATTCAAGATATTGCTACTACAAATTACTTTATATAAATAAAACCAACTTTAATCTTAAAAAAAATTGGCAGAGTTTCCCCTATTTTTATAGTATATCTCAAGTTACTACAACCTATAAATTCAAATCAAACAAAACATACAACAAACAACATGCATGTTCTCAACCATAAGCCACCGCAACACACAGAATTTCACAGAACCTACTTTACTAAGATACACATGTTCTCAATCTTCTGTTATCTCCACAACATACAATTTTATCTCAGAACCTACTTCACTACGGATGAATATCTAATATATTCAAACTCCTCTAACGGTAGTTTGTAAATATAAAAAATAAAAAAAATATTAAGTAGTAATTATTACTCACCTCCAAAATTAATCTTTAACAATATCAACACAACTCAAAGTCAAACAAATATTTCCTATAATAAATTTTTTAACAAATATTAGTAAATATGGTATTGCAAAAAAAATAATAGTTAATATGATGATTGAATTAAACCTAAATTAATATAATTAATAAAAATAAACTTTTTTCAAAAATTAATTATGTAAATAATAAAAAAAATTATGTAAAAATTAATATTAAAATATAAAAAATTATGTTAAATACAATACATTTTAAGGAGCAAACATAATTAATATTAACATTATCAAAATACACTTAAACTAGATAAATAATATAAAAAAACAAAAAACCGAAATAATTAAAAAAACAAAATCAGGTTTTAGTGATCAATACTTGATTTGAATAATAAAAAGGCTATTTAGGATTTTTACCCCCCAAACTATTATATATGCATATCGTGCCCCCCGAATTTTTCAGGCAGTTAAACAATTCCCCCGATCTATTCACAGTCATGTAAATTAGGATTTCCGTCCAATTCCGTTCATTTTTTGTAACGGGAGGATGATGTGGCCTGTTTTTTACATAATTTGGGATGACACGTGGGACTCTAAAGTGTACAAAAAGAATTAAATAATTAATTAACAATCCCTCTCTACATATAAATTTATATATTTATTTTCACTCTTATAACAAAGCTTACATGATTAGTTAACATTACACATGCCCAAACAAAGTTTTCAATCTTGAACATCATCCTCCTGTTACAAAAAATGAACGGAATTGGACGGAAGTCCTAATTTACATGACTGTGAATAGATCGGGGGGATTTTTTAACTGCCTGAAAAATTCGGGAGGCACGATATGCATATGTAATAGTTCGGGGGGTAAAAAACATAAATATCCTATAAATATGTCTTTTAATCCTTCACAAACGTTAAAAAAAGTTGGAAAAAAGCTTGAAAATCACCCTATAAACATACATTCAAACACACATTATACTCAATCAATATATCTTCATTTTTGCCCTAAAACTTAAAAATAAATCAATATATATATGTATATTTACATGAGTTATAGCCTAAATATGGAAGAAAATGAAAAAAAAAACAAAAAAAAAGGTGAAAAGAGCACTAACTGTAGCTAGGGAAGAATGGTTGCACTGTTCCTCTCGGGTTTGCCAAAGTAGAAGAAATTAGAAGAATGAGTAAGGTTGTGGGTCGAGGGTATTATGTAAGGTAAGAGATTTCTCCGCGGTTCCATAAACAAAACCGCAGAGAAAGGTACCATTTTCTCTATGGTTCTATGTATTAGCGGCGGACTGTCCATTATTAGTGACGGGTAGTCCACCGCTAATACAACAGAAGAAATGCCCGGGAAACAGTGGGTTATTTTTTTAAGTTTAATAGCGGCGGATAATCACCTTTATTAGAGGCGGATTATCGGCTGCTAATAGTATTAGCGGCGGAGAATCTCATTTATTAGCGGCGGAGTACCCGCTGCTAATACTATTAATAACGGCGGGCTAAAGTAATAGCGGCGGGACCCCGCCGCTAATACATTTACAGTTTAAAATTTCACAGCCCAATTTCCTTCTTCTCTTCCCTTCTCTCTGTTAAAACCCTTCTCCATTTTCTTCACTGATCAGTGTTTACACAACCCATTTTGCGTTCTTTCACTCACGATATCCCCTACTCACACCAAAATTTTCTACTCAAGATTTCTGGTGCCATTGTCTCAGGGCTTTCTCCTTGAATCTTCATGTACTGAGTTCACCTCGTTTGAGGCCTTTCAATTCTAGGTTAGACTCTACCATTTGCTTTAGAGTCTCTTCTCTTCTGTTGCTATATATATACATATATATATCACTCCACTAATTGCATATTGATTTTGAGTTTTTCTTTTCTTAACAGTACTTCGATTCGAGCTCAACTTCTTCCTCTCTAATCCTGAATCTTCTCCTTTTTCTTTCTCAGTAAGTTTTTTTAATTCTTCGTTGAGAAGTACTCTAATTTTGCTCTGGTTTAGTTTATGTTTATTTTAGCTTATCATTTTGGAAACTGCTTTAGTGTTCGTGGAGAGATTCAATCTCTGACTGGGCTATTCTCCAATCATTTTCTTTTGGTATCTGTTTACTTTTCAAAATTTTCAACTGTATTGATTTTCATTACGAACTTTTGTGACGATATAGCTATGTGTTTGAATTGGGCTGATTCGATTTTGTTAGTTTTGTTCATTTTTAGGGTTTGATTTCCATTTTTCTTTTGTTATTTTGGGATTTTTTTTTATTGATGAGATAGATATTCGAGTGGTGAGATGATATTTTTGTGGACTATTTGCATTGTATATTTGAACAATATATAACTTGGTGGAATTGGGCTGTGAAATTTTGGGATCTTGAAGAACAGGTTATAAAGTTTGTATATAATTGTGTACTTGTATATATGGTTGTATGATTTTGTTCTCTCTCTGCTTTTAGTGGAATGAATCGACCAATTTTTTTATGGATCAAGAAGTGTTTATTTATGCTCAGTTATACTATATTTTACTGGGTTTATTATTATTTTTTTCCATGATTCAATATGCAGATATTGTTTTTGGTAGTTTACTGCTGAAGTGTAGAGCTACTTTAGATTTCCTAGCCCTAAACCCTGTCTCGATATTCAGGTATGAGAAAACTTTGGTAGATTTTATAGTATGGTGAGAAAGTTGTAGATTTTATGGTTTGATTAAGTTTTTTTGAATCAATTGAATTGGTTGTTTTTTATTTATTAATTTATAATTAAAAAAAATATTAGTATGTTGCTTTATGTTTTTTGTGAAATTTAATTAAGTAAAATAGTTTTTTTTTGTTATATGTTATGTCAACATAATGAGAATTGTAATGAATATTATATAATTTAGTTAATTAGTATTATTATAATTAATTGAAAATTATTAAAAAATTAATTAGTAGTTAATTAGAAGTTAATTTATTTTCTCTGTCCCGGTATGCTTGTGATTGATGGTTGTTGACTACAACCATCAATTACAGGGATATTGGCACAGAAATGATAAGTTTAAAATATTATTAATAAAATAATGAATGAAAAAGATTAATAAAATTTATCTAATTATTTAAAAAAATTAATTAGCCTTAAAGTCAAATAATAATTAATTTGTAAAATTATTATTATTATTATTATTATTATTATTATAAATTAAAAAATTATGAATAAATAATAATTTATTTTTAATTATTTTTTATTAATTTAATTAATTAAATAATAAAAAACAATTAAATAGTTATAAATTACATGAATATAGAAATTGATAATTATATTTAATAAAAGTATAAAAAATTAAGAATAAATAATTATATATATAATAATTTATTTTTTGATTAATTTTTAATAATTTAATTAATTAAATAATAAAAGTTTGATATAATATTATCTAATTAAATAATTTAATTTAATTTGTTTATTGAATAACATTGTTTAATATAAATTACATGAATATAAAAATTGATAATTATATTTAATAAAATTTTAAAAAATTATGAATAAATAATAAATTAGTTTAGGAAAAAAATTAATTTGTTTATAAATAACATTATCTAATAAAACATCATAAAATAGCATAAGATATTATAATATTGCATAAGATTTCAAAAATGATAACAAATCTCCTTTGTTATCCATTTCTATTCACATTACTAAAACTCACACTCTTATAACACTTTAGATGGCGATTGACAAGACTTGGACAACATTGAGAAATCGTGGTTGTCAAGAATATTGGAATGGTCTGCAAGTTTTTTTGAGGATGGTGTCGGAACATAAAAATTCTGATGGAAGAATTAGGTGCCTGTGTGTGAGATGCAATAATAATAGATTTGAATCTTTAGATGTAGTTCGGGCACACGTATTCGATAGGGGTTTTCATCAAGCTTATGATAAGTGGATTTTTCATGGTGAGGTGGAAGAAATTGTTGTTGATGAGGTGGTTGATGAGAATGAAGATGATGAGATGATTCACGTTGTGGAAGACTTCCTTTTACCGACAACTGAGGAAGTGGAAAGGGATCCTGGTGGGAGTCAGTATTATGACGAGTTATTTGACGAGATTGAAGCGGAGTTGTATCCTGGATGTGATTGGATTTCTTCCCTGAACTTTTTAGCAAAGTTATTGCATCTAAAAGTTAGAGGGAAGATGCCTAACAACATATTTGATGAATTGCTGAAGTTGTTAAAGCTTGCATTTCCTAAGGAAAACAAAATCCCCGGATCGTACTACGAGGCGAAAAAGAGATTGAAAAAATTAAGGTTGGGATACGAGTCCATTCATGTGTGTCAGTATGATTGCTGCTTATTTTACAATGAGCATGCATCTAAAGAGACATGTCCAGTATGCGGAAGTAGTAGATGGATTACTTCCGAAATGACGAAAGGAAAAAAAGTGCCACACAAGGTGATGCGTTACTTTCTGTTGACCCCTCGGTTGAAAAGATTATACAGTTCAAGGATTACAGCAAAACACATGATATGGCATCACGCCAGGAAATCAAAAGATGAAGGGGTGATGCGACACCCGGTGGACGGCTCTGCGTGGAAGGACTTTGATGCCAAGCATCCTGATTTTTCAAGGGATCCCAGAAATGTTCGTCTGGGCTTAGCTGCTGATGGATTTAATCCATTTGGCAACATGAACCTTGCATACAACATGTGGCCTGTGGTGTTGGCAAACTATAATCTGCCACCTTGGTTGTGCATGAAAGACAATTATTTCATGTTGACCCTCCTTATTCCTGGGCCAAAATCACCCGGTAAGGACATGGATGTATTTCTGAGACCATTGGTGGATGAGTTGGAGGATTTGTGGGTTAACGAAGTTGATACAAGAGATAGTACGACCAACAGGATGTTCAAGATGCAGGCAACCCTTTTGTGGACAGTGAACGATTTTCCAGCTCGCAGTAGTTTATCTGGATGGAGTGGTCAGGGATACAAAGCTTGTCCTACATGTAATGATGACACAACTTCCATCCGAGTGATCGGTAAGACATCTTACATTGGTCACAGAAGATTCTTGCCAAGTACTCATCGAATGAGAAGAGACAAAGAGTTCGATGGAGAAGTTGAGAGAAGACGTCCTCCGAGACGGTTTACTTGTGAGGATATACTAGAACAAGTTAATGCTCTTGCAGCGCAAGTTCCAGGAAAACATGTCCATTTTGGGGGTGTGAAACATAAAAGAGGAGTAGATGAAGGTAATTGGAGGAAAAAAAGTATTTTTTACGAGCTTGAGTATTGGTGTACAAACAAATTAAAACACAATATAGATGTCATGCATGTTGAGAAGAATGTGTGTGATAGTCTCCTTGGCACCATCTTAGACAATGATAAATCTAAGGACACCACTAATGCCAGACATGATTTAAAAAAGATGGGTGTAAGAGAATCATTGTGGATTTATGAAGATGAGAATGGGAAGCTGATGAAGCCGCACGCTCCTTATGTGTTAACTCCGGCGCAGAGGCAACAATTTTGTCAGTTTATAAAAGGAGTTAGATTTCCAGATGGCTTTTGTTCAAATTTGAAGAAGAAAGTGTCCGAGAATGATACAAATATTCTTGGGTTGAAGTCACACGATTGTCATGTGATAATGCAACGATTACTTTCTCTCGGTGTTCGCAAGTTTCTTCCAAAATCTATATCGACCATTATTGCAGAATTGTGAAATTTCTTCAGGCAAATATGTTTGAGGACTTTAAATGTTAAAGATATGGAGGAAGCACAAAATGATCTTATTCAGATATTGTGCAAGATGGAGTTGATTTTTCCTCCAGCTTTTTTTGACATAATGATTCATTTGGTATTACATTTGCCAGAAGAAGCAATATTGGGTGGCCCGGTATTTATGAGGTGGATGTATCCTTTTGAAAGGTACATGAAAATATTAAAGAATTATGTGGGAAATAAAGCTCGCCCTGAAGGGTCGATCGTCGAAGGCTATGTTGCAGATGAGGCTTTGACCTTTTGTTCAATGTATTTCAAAGACATTGAAACAAGATTTAACCGTCTTGATCGAAATGAAGATGCAACTTATATCCCACGAAACCTTACAGTTTTCCAATCTCAATGTCATCCACTCACAAAGGGAACTTTGAAGCCTCTCAATCATAATACTCATGAAATAGCTGAGTGGTTCATACTTGAGAATTCTCCTGAAATTGAGCCTTATTTAGAGTAAGTTTATTCTCTTATAAATTAGAACATGTGTGGTTATTATCAGTTTTTTGTTATCAAGAATCATAACACTATTCTAATTAACAGCGAACACCTATAAGAGATTAAACAAAAAAACCCAGATGGTGATCATGATCGTTTGTATAGGAAAAATTTTCGTTCGTGGTTTCATAAAAAGGTAGCTTTGAACTTTGAACAGTGATTTTATTAATGATATATTTTGTGAATCTAATATCATTTTATGTATTTAGATATATGACTTGCACAAGCTAGGGTCTTTGGAAAATGGTGATGAACTGTTAGCTTTAGCATCTGGGTCAGATCATTTGTCAACCTTTTACCAAGGTTGTATAGTCAATGGTGTTCGATTTATTGCACACAACCGAGACAAAAAGCGCACCACACAGAATAGTGGAGTGTCTGTTGCCGGAACAGAAGGTTTTAATTATTACGGCACGCTTGAAGAAGTAGTGACACTTTCTTTCACTGGTGCATATTCAGTGGCATTATTTCGGTGCAAATGGTTTAATACAAATCCAAGAATGAAGAAAACAATCATTGAAAATAATATCACCAGTATAAACGTCAATGGTGAATGGTGCAAAGATGAGCCGTACATACTTGCTACTCAAGCTAAGCAAGTTTTCTAACAAGCAAACATAAAACAAATGAAGTATGTAACAATACAAGGCACAAATTCGTTGGTAGCTAAGTGTCACCAATATGTAAGTGAAGATGTTAATTTAATTTTATAAAATAACACATCCTGAAACATTTTGTTTACATTTGTATAGGAGAACCCAGATGCGCATGTTGTTGATACTTGGAGGGATGCTCATATGAGAAAATCGAAAAAATCTTTTGTCAATGAGGCAGCTCAACAAGATTATGTAGGTGAATAATATTATTTTCTTGTTTCTAATGTTTCAAATTTTTGTTCATAATGTTATCTTTATACAGGAAAAAATGGTGGCAGAGGTTCAGAGGTCACAGCTTGAGAGGCAAAGACAATAGCAGAGTGAGGCATCTCTAAATGTATCTGGCGTTGATCCGTCCTTGGTCGATCAATACGAGATACTAAGTAAAGTACTCGGGGAGAGATCTGACTACCAAAGAGGACTGGGTTATAGGGTGAAAGGGAAGGCAAAAAAGACATCCTCTATCTCTACAGATCAAAGTCAGTCCCAAGCAAATACTGCTGCTACGCCTAATGAAGATATGACTACTATGGTTCTGATGATGAAGGCAATTCGTGAGACGTTTCAGTCTGTGGTACCTGAGCATCCCAGTAAACTGTATGACCCAAGGTTTGACAGTTTTCTGGAGAGGTATTTGCCACCACAATCCGAAGGTGGTTCATCTTCCCAGAGTAACACTGCCAATCCTGACCTTCATACACCGCCACAACAGCAGTACCAGCCTCCTTCACAGCAGCAGTACCAGCCTCCTTCACAATAGCAGTACCAGCCTCCTTCACAGTATCCGCCACAGCAGCTGTACCAGCCTCACCCAACGTATCCGCCACATGTGTCATCGCAACAACCTCCTCAGTATCAAAACCAATACATTTTTGGACGCTCTTCCCAGTCTCCTCCACTATATTTTAGCTTTACCGATTTTCAAGGAGGATCGATGCAGCCTCCGCTACCTAATGTTAGATATGGGGAGGTTGGAGGTTCGTCGCAGCAACCATATGTGAGATATGGTGAGTTTGGGGGCAGGTCGCAGCCACAGCCTCGAAATCAGTTTGGGGACCTCACGCTCGGACGATCATCACAGCCACCTTATATTCCTTCACCGCCACAGCAACAGCCACCGCCACAGCCACCGCCACAGCTGTCGTCCTCACAGCCAAACAAAAATGTTGAAGATGAGGACAATTTCAATATTAATCTTAATGATTTTACTTAGTTACTAGTTTATGTATTTGGACTGAATTAATATTGTATTTATTTTTAATGACAATAGTGATATTTATTAGGTTGATAAATATTAAAACTATTCACATTAATTTTAATGTTAGTTATATTTAAATTAATTAAATGTTTATTTTTGTTAAATTATATTATGAATTATTTTTAAAAATAATTAAATTTAATAAATATTAATTTATTTCAAATAAATTTTAAAAAATATTATAAAAACAATATTAGCGGCGGACTCCACAGCTAATGATAATGCCTCTAACAAAGGTATTAGCGGCGGTCTCCGCCGCTAATATTATATTATTAGCGGCGGGTGTGTCAGTCTGCCGCTAATAATGATTATTAGCAACCAATAATTTGGCGCGGGGAATTAGCGGCGGAGTCCTGCCCGCTAATAACAATTAGTGACGGATTTCGCCCTTATTAGCGGCGGAGGCCCCCGCCGCTAATGTATGAAATTCTTGTATTGTTTATAAACTGCAATTATATATCATTTTTTTCCGACTTCATGTTTCAAACTCATTTGAACATTTTCTCTGCGTTTTTTATTTAAGGCTAAAAAAAAATGCAGAGAAAGCCTATATATGTAGTAATGTTTTGACAAATGAAAAGCATAAATAAGACATCAGAGCAGCTCCTCCAATAGTGTCATTACTCCCAACTTGGTAACACATTAGAGCAGTTCATATTAGATCTATACTTGTTGAAGCTATAAATATATATATATATATATATATATCTTAGATTGTTGAGTGCTTGAGTGTTTAATCCAATGTTCAAATCCTAATGTTTTTCTTCCTTCTCCACTAATATAAAAAAGAAAAAAAAAATTATTGAAAGATAATGTTGGTGGAATAGAAGAGGTAATTCAAAAGCTCAATTTGGATTGAAAACGCCCAAAGAGCACGTACCAAGCGCACGTATAAAACTAGAATAACTTACACTATTTTTATAAATATATAAATATATATTTATAGAAAAAACCATGGTCAAAGAAGTGTACACATATACGTAGGAAGAAACTTAAGAGTTAACTAATTTAACAAAAGGTGTAGATGTAGATAGTAAGAAATTTAAGTTATTAGCTAATTTAACAGTAGCTTATATATATATGCACATATAAGCTAAGACAAAAATTGGATCTAGTTAACAGTAACTTATAAAGAATAAATATGAGAAAACAGTATGGAAGATTTTATGGATCGAGTACCGACTTTAGACCTAAGAAAATAAAAAAATAAAATATTATTATATATATACATATACTAGATACAATCCTAATGCTGTGCGCTTAATTTTATTTATAGAATTTATTAATTATTTTTATTAAATTTATATTAATATCATGTAAATTTTAAATAAATATTTATTTTAATTAAATAATTTATTCTAATAAGAGAGTTTAAATTTAATTAAATTTTATTTAAGTTATAAAACGTATAATTTTATTATTTTTAAATAATTATCATTATAAAATATCTCAAAAATATTATATTTTAATTATTTATTTTATTTAAATCTAAGTATTTATAAAATACTCTTAAATATAAAAATATACTATTAAAGTTAACATTAAAAATAAATCCATTAAAATTAAAAATTTCTATTTATGTAAGCAGTTATTATATAGAAGAGACATGGTTATTACACATGCCACATCAGGTGTACTCCAAGATGTACGGGTGATTAATCAGCTAGCTTCGTCATCAACTAATTTTAATTATTCTTTCTCTCTATTTATAAAAATGATCTCAACTGTTTTTTTTTTCTTTTTAAATAAAAAAGTATATTTAGTCTAGTACTATATTGACTTGTTGATTAGAAGCGTCAATTACATGATTATTAATGTAATAATCACATCACTTTCTAAGTCTAACCATTCCTATTTAAGGTACATAAAAGAAAGACAAAAAATGAAAAGCTGCTTTTAGTTCCTAGTAACACATCACTTTCTTACCATTCCTATTTACTATTTAAGGTACATAAAAAGTAAAAAAAAATGACAAGCAGCTCTTATTCATCTTTGTATAATATGTAATACATATGGACAGTGATTAAAAACCCATAAAATTTTCATATATACGTACTGTGTATGTGGTTCTTTGATTATTTGATTATACTACTACGTATAATTTTGTTTTTTTTTTCCTCAAACTTGTCATCTTATTTTTATTTACTTTATATTATTTAAATATTATATCTTTAAATACTTTTATTAATACCGTTGATTTTATAATCAATGACTGAAAAATAAGAGAAACCTTGCCATTCTCCATTCTCTCCAATTTTCAGTCTATCCCACGTGCGTACCCTTTACCTTTCGTAAATACAAGTCTTTGTTGGGAAGACTAGCACTCAACAAATACTACTGTATTAAAATAAAAGAAAAAGGGTACATTCAACAAAAATAAAAAACAATGATAACGTGGGGAAAAAACTAAACAAAAAACAAAAAAAAATGAGGATGGGTAGTGTTAGAAAAGAACGCACTTGCTTTTACTTATGATTTTTTGGGAGGCCAAGTGTGACGGAGACCAAGTGTGGCTATGGACTCCCGTGTCAACCAAGAAATAATAAAAAAGTATAATTAAGAATAAAGTTCACATTCTTATTGTATAAAAAAAATGATAAATAATAATAAAATAACGAAAAAATGAAAGGCATATATTTTTTTTTCTATCTCATAAACATAGTTTAAATAACTTAAAAATAAAAAGCCTTGCAATAATTTAGCAAGTTTCTTACTAAAATTATTTAGTAAAACCTTTTCTTTTGAAAAGTTTTTTTTTTTTGGTGTACATGTTTTGTTGTGTTCATATAGTAGGGTCCAATTCTAAATAAGTCATGTCCTATTTTTTTTCTTTCAAAATGCTTGCCTGTTTAGTATTGTTTTCAGTTTTTTGTTTTCAAAGTTGTGATCTCAGAAATGAGAACAAAGAACTGTTTTTGTAGTTTTCAAAATACAAAATGTGTTTGGTTAATGATTTCTAAAAATAATTTTTTAGTTTTATTTTTTTAAAATCTTAAATTAAAAATTAACAAATATATTTACAAAGAGAAAAATATTTTGAAAGTTTGTAATAAATAATGAGATAAAATAATTTGAAAGAAAAAATGATGAAAAATAAGGAGTGAGAAAGTAAGTTGAGAAAATTTGAAGAAATAGAAATTGAGAAGAGAGAAATTGATCCAACAAAAAATAAGAGAGAAGGTGATGAGAAAGAAAGTGAAGAGAGAGAAGTGAGTAGAGAAAAAGTGATGAGAAAGAAAATGACGAGAGAGAGAAAATGGTGATATATTAAGTGATGAAAGAGAAAATGATGACATAATAAGTGATGAAATGAGAAAGAAAATGATGAAAGAGAAAATGAAAAGAGAAAAGAGAAAAAATAGCGAAAAAGAAAGTGATGAGAGAGAAAGTGATGTTAGAGGATATGAAGAGATAAACTAATGAGAAAGAAAATGATGTAATAATAAATGATGTTAGATAATAAAAATTAAAAAAATGATGTGAGAAAAAAAAATAGACAAATTTTTTTTAAAACAACATAAAATAACTTTTTATTGTTTTCAAAATTTTCTATTTTTTGTAACTTTGTTTTTAAAAATTGTTTTATGAAAACAATACTAAACATCTCAATTTGTTTTAAAAAAATAGTTCTTAGGTTTTAAAAACAAAAAAACAATTTTTTAGTTTAGGAACCAAACACTACCATACTTTAAGGTATCTAAAAAAAACATGAATGTTTTCCAAAGGTATCTAAAAAAAAACTAAAAATAACAGAAAGCTGGGATTTTTAGAAAACCAGTTACCAGTCGTCTATATATTGGGTGTCACTATAATTATTATTTATGAGTATTTTTAGAACATAAATAAATAAGGTGTAACTCTAATTTTTTATACATAACAATATATAATGTATTTACATAGAATTTATAATAAATTTTTAAAAAGTTCTAATTAATTTAGGATGCCAAAATTATAATTCAAATAATTTGTTACACGTGTACTTGTTTCAATATTTATAGGGAATATACTCATTTGGTACTCTGTGTTTTTATAAAGTATTATTTTGGTACCCTCTGTTTTCAATAATGTTCATATGGTACCTTGTATTTTAAAATCGTACATATTTGATACCCTAAACTCAGATTTGATAGATAAAATTTTGTCAATATGATCAAACCGTCCTCAGTTATATATAATTATGTAATTAAATTTAAATTTGTAACTTACATAATTGACAGCAGTTTAATTAAATTGACAAAATTTTATCTATCAAATCAGGGTTTAGGGTACGTACCAAATATGTACGATTTTAAAATACAGGGAACCATATGAGCATTATTGAAAACAGAGAGTACCAAAATGATATTTTGCAAAAACATGGGTACCAAATGAGTATATTCCCATATTTATAGATATGCATCCAACATGCTATTTGGACATACAAAATTTCTTACAAAATTTGTGAGAGAACTATGTAAAAATACTAAAAGTAAATACATAGACATAGACAGTACTATGTAAAAATACTAAAAGTAAATACATAGACATAGACAGTGATTAAAAACCCACAAAATTTCCGTATATATTTATATGTAATACCTATATATCCAATACAACGTGGCCAAACAAGCCAAACAAGCTTCAAGATGCACCTTTTACATTTTGAATCGGGAATCGTCGCCTAAAAGAAAAGCTTCCAATTTTCATTGTTCAGGCTCTGACTTCTCAAGTTTGGGTATTTCTTTCCGATCAAAGGAAAAGAAAAACAATTTTGCAGTCAACGTCCCCAACATTCTTCAATTTTTTGTGAAATTGCATGCATGAAATTTGTAGAGAGTTGAGTAAGTGGGTTATTGAGATTTTCAATGGCTTGTGCAAATACCTCAATTCTTAACAGTAATTCGCAAGCATTCTTTAAGAAATAAAGTGACCATAGGAGGAAAGCCACCACCCCAAGAAGTGGAAGGAGAATGTGAAGCAGCAAAATCAAGGAGAGAGCCCCCATCAACAGGCTTGCTTTTCTCAAAACAAGGACTGCAGTTTCTCCATTTTGATTATTAGTTGCTTGGAGTTGTTGGAGATGGTTAAGGACGAGATAGATTAAGAAAACCACGTCAAAAAAGTACATCATCGGAAGGTGGGTGTCAAGCGGAGACGAAGGGTTTGTTTGGAATTTCAGCTGAAGTAAAGCAACACATGTGGTAATACCAAACTTGACGCTGTCTTGAGCAGACATTACCAACGTTCTATGATTTGGTCGTAGTGAAAGAGGTAAGCGACTTCGTCTGTGAGTAGTAGTGTAGTGAAAGAGGTAAGCGACTACGTCTGTGAGTAGTGATGGGAGTATATATATATATGAAGGTTCCGCCCCTACACCAGTGCACGTTCACTAAGAAAACAAATAGACATTAACTTGCCATGTTGTCAGAAATTCAACATCAAAAGCAAAAAGCAAAAAACTTGTTTTGGAGGTGAATATATATGTATTTAACTATCATAGCTTTATAAAAAAATTAACCAACGTGTCAGATTAAAAAAAATAAAATAAACTTTCACAATTTTTATATATATATATAATTTAATGAATGTGTCAGATTTAAAAAAAGAAAAGAAAATCGTTCCGTACACCCGCATAACACACGAATCTAGGTCCCCTATCTATATATAGGATAAACTTTTGGTGGGGTCGTACGGAACACCCCATAGTACTTTTCTTTTTCTTTTTAATTTTTATTATTGTTATTAATATGGATTATTATTAAAATTGATTATTTAATATTGACTATTGTTAAAAGTGGCTTTGGTTACGGTGCAATACTTCAAACTTCAGTATGATCCTAACTCGGAGAATGAAATCTAGCCCCATCGATATCCTTTACCCCTAAATTTCTTAAAATATTTTTCCAAAATACCTTTTTTTTTTATTTTTTTTATTTTAACTCTAAGTTTTACATTATACATTCTCTATATATTTCTCTACATCATTTAAATATTATATCTTTAAACATATTTTATTAATTAAAGTAAAATAAAATAATTAAAAATATATATATATACTAAATGAGAGAAAGAAAACTTATAAAGAAAAATAATAATATTAAAATATTATATAAATGATATGTAAATGTTATGTAAATGTAGATATAGATTAATTGGAGTTTGTGCATAGCTATTATAAATATATGTATAAGTGAGCTGATGGAAGATGTTTTTGTGAATTTTAGCTAAATATTATAGAGAAAGTGTATTACAAAATATATCACCAAAACATATTTTTTTATAATTTACCTCAAACTTTTACATTATATCATACACCAACTTCTCTATTTTTTCTCTACATCATTTAAATATTATATTTAAAAAAATATATTTTATCTATTTTAAGAAATAAAATAATTAAATATAATAGTATCACACTCATATATATATATATACAAAAGTTTATAAAATATATATATATATTTATAGCTTGATGAATAGTATTTCACAACATATAGAGAAATATTATTCATTTAGGTAAAAAAATATAAGTTTACTTCATCCATTGGAAGACTATTTAACTATTTTTTTCTCTATATTATAAAGAATTAGACATTTTAGCTCCTCCATTGGGAGTGCTCTTAGAATCGTATTCTTCCCCTTTAATAGGTCTTCATTATTTCTAAAAAAAAATTGTTTTCAACACCGGCAATTGGCGCGGGGGTTGGGGATTTGGAAGCCTACTGAAGAAGGTAATATCTATTATTTGATCCTTGTAAAAAAAGTTTCCGTAATTACTATTAAGCATTGATGGTGTTGTATTTTGTTTGATTTTGCCCTAAAATTTTGATACTTAGTGTGCCGAATTTTCTGAGTTAGGCTGTGGTTGTTCGGTTGGGTGGGTACATATTTTTATGTGGGTAGGTTAGTTGGTGGTTGCGGTTTATGATTTTCAGAAGGGTTTATGTTGTATGTTCAAATTTTTGGCTGAGATGGAACGGATTTTTCCGATGGAACTGCCTATGTAGGGAACCTCTTAGTAGGAAGTCATTTATATTACCCTTTTAGTCAAGGTCTATAGATGAAGTTAAGTAAAAAATAATAATGTGTGTTAGTTTTTTAAATGCAATTGACTTTCGTTTATGGGAACTGAAGCTAATTACCGTTATTTGAACACCTCCAATAAATTTGTTTATTTTAAGAAAGATATTGTTTATGTTTATGTTTATGTGGAACATTTTTTTGGGTATCCAAGCAAAGTGTTATGAAAACTGATTATGATTTGGTCAATTTTGCAAGGCTTGTACATGCCATATTCCATTGAACTTTTTAGTGTGGTGAAACAATGGTTCGTAGTCATATTGATAAACTTTGGATGTGTTGTTTTCTTTATTTGTTGGCAGATATGATGGAGGAGTTCTTGCTTAATTGTATTTTAAACTCTGTGGAGAACCTCCAGAAAGATTACCGAGAAGTGAAGGATAGTGTGAGGGTGATAATGTGCAACTTGGGAACATTAATTGACCTCAGGCAACGAAGAGATGAGGATCGTAGAATTCAACGAAAAAATGATGAGAGTTTGAATAGGCGAACCTATAATGAGCAGAACCTTGGTGAGTCCGTGACCGTACGTTCTGTCAAAAATCTCGACTCCATTGTTGAGCTGCGTGTCCAGTCCAGTTTTCTGCGACGCAATCTCGAAATAAGGCATCGTTTTCTACAATATGTGTGTGTGAGAGAGAGATGGAGAGAATGGTGGTTGTGTGTGCTTTGTTTGAATCTGAATCCGGAAAGCGAAAGAGAAATGGGTTTGGGTATTTGGAGCAGCTTTTTATACAGGTCCAAGATGTTGGGCGGGACCACGTGGCAGATAACGAGTGGTTGTGTGCCACGTAGATGGTCGGCTTCACGACGCGAATACATGAGGTCAAACTAGTTCTAAGTCAACATATTGTAATAATAATAAGGGATAATAGTGGCAAAAGTACCCAAAGTTTGAGTTTTGTACGCGACATAGACCCAATGTTTATTTTTAGTGGAAAAAGTACCCATAGTACCAAAAAGTGTTATTTTGTTTGGTTTTCTCCGTTTGTGGCATCTGGGTGTACACGTGTACGCACCAGGTAATTCAGAACCTTTATTTAAATCTATTTAAAAAATAATGAAAGAAAAATTATTTCCTAAAACAAATGAAAATTGGAGCTTTCCTTTCGTAACACGATATGAACCCAAAATACCCAAAGTTGTGTATAAAACCAACCGACCACCAGCTTCACCATTTCGACGGTGACTTTGCCTGAGTTTGAAACCCAAGCTGTTCTGACCACCACCTGACCCATTTCGACGGTGACTTCGCCTGACGATGCCGTGGAGGCTTGCTTCAGAGCCTGGTCCCAGTTATGGTAAGTTTTTATGTTCTATTTCGGTGAGTTCGAAACTCCATTTGATGGGATGCTTTGGTGTGCTGCCCCAAACTAGTAGACACATATTTTTTTGTTCTTTCAATGGTTTGGAGCATCGGATGATTTGGTGTGCTATCCCAAAACTGGACAAAAGTAGATGTTGTTATGTCCCACATGTTATGTTTTGGGTGTTTTTAATTTGTGAGGTTTTATTTATCTGTTTTGGGGTTTTTAATTGATTTTGTTTTATGTGTAATAGTCATAGTTAGGTGAATGCATTAATGTTTGACTAGATAAATTTTGACATTGGTTTTTGTATTAAATGGATAGGAATAAATTCTGGAATGTTAACTTCAGTGGTGCATCATGGGGGCACATGGTCAAATATTGATGGGGATAGAAAATATGAGGATAGACGTGTGTCCTTTTTTGATGGTTGTGAGTATGACATTTTTGGTCTATTGGACATGGAAAGATTGGTGAAAGAGCTTGGATACCAACTTCCATTTGATTTCTGGTTTGTATAAAAAAATCAAGCAATAAAGGATGGTAAAAGTACTGTCAGTGATAAAGATGTACTGGAGATGTTTGATGATATATGGTTATGGGGTTATAGTTGTGTGGATGTGTATGTTAGTGATCCTTATATCCCTAATTAGCATGAAACTAGGGAGGTTGTTTATGAGGATGTTGCTAATGAGGATTATGGTGAGGATGATGGTGATGAAATGGAAGAACCAGTGGTTACACAAGTGGAGGATTTGGGCCAAGGTCACCATGGGGCCCAATCAAAAGCCCAAGAAGTTGGTGATTTGGGCCAGTCATCGAGGCCTAATATACCTCAGCCCAATGAAGGTGACTTTGTGGAACCAGAATATGCCCTAGATGAAGAGGAAGTTAGGCAGCAAGAGAACAACATAACACTACCAAGTCAATGGTGGAGCACTGTGAATGAAGTATACACTCAAGTGGATGGGGAAATTTCAGATGAATTCGAAGATGAGGAAGATCTAAACAGCCTAAACAGTGATGATGATGAGCCTATTCCTAGGAGAAGTAGATGGCAATTTGTACATATTGATGAATGGATTGATTTCAAGTTTATTGTTGGGTTGGAATTTGCAAGTGTTGAACAGCTTAGAGAAGCTCTAAAGGAACACTTCATAAGCAAAGACAGAGAATTCAATTACCTCTTCAATAATCATACAAAGTTAAAGGCTATTTGTAAGGCCACTAGCTGTGGGTGGTCTTTGTATGCTCGGGTCCTAAAGAGGGATAATTTGACATTTCAGATTAACACCTTGGTGGATGAACACAACTGTGGTATTAGGTTAAATAGCAAGCTGGTGGATGCACCTTGGTTGGCAAAACACTTCTTACCCCAATTCAGAATGAACCCAAACATGCACTATGTAAACTTCAAGGAACTCACTTCGAACAGTAAGTTTTCTCACACTAGTAGACACATATTTTATGCTGCAAAGAATAAGGCTCGGCTAATGCTTGAGGGATCTGTGGCTGAGAAATATGCGATGCTTGATGATTATTGCAAACAACTAATGAAACTGATGCCAGGCAGTACTACCATTATTAAAAGCAATATGGTGGCTGATAAGAGGGTGTTTGAGAGGGTCTACATATGCTTAAAAGCATGTAAAGATGGCTTTAAGTCTTGTAGGCCTTTGGTTGGCTTGGGTGGATGTTTTTTAAAAGGGTATTGCAAAGGGATACTACTTGCAGTTGTTGGTATTGATGCTGAGAACTCTATGTTCCCAATTTCTTATGCAATATGTGAAAAGGAAAACACTGAAACATGGACATGGTTTCTGACTCTATTGAAGGAGGATTTGAGTGAGGTAGATTATAGAAATTTTACAATGATCAGTGATAGGCAGAAAGGCTTATCAAGTGCCTTGTCCACTCTCTTTGAAGGTGCAGAGATCAGATTCTGCGTGAGGCATTTACATTCTAACTTCAAGAAGGAGTTCCCCGGTCTATTGCTAAAACAAAAATTATGGGCATGTGCGCAAGCATCAACACCTGAAGAATTCAAGAGAAAGATGGCTGAACTGAAGGGTGTTAATGAGAAGGCATTTGATTGGCTAATGAAGAAAAGTCCCTCTGAATGGTCCAAAAGTCATTTCAAGATCGATGTTAAATGCGACATGCTATTGAACAACCTCTGTGAAAGCTTCAACGCTGCAATATTGGATGCAAGAGAGAAGACCATTATCACTTTGCTTGAGAAAATTAGGTATTGGTTGATGAATATGTACTATGTGAAACAAGAGAGTGTAAGCAAATGGGTGCAGCCTGTGGGGAAAAGGATCATGAAAGTGATAGAGAAGAATAAATCAGTTGCCAGGCATTGTCAATGCACCAGGGCTAATGCTCATAGGTTCCAGGTGCAGTATAAAGACTTCGAGTGTTTTTCTGTGAATCTGGTTGAGAAGGTCTGCACTTGCAGACTTTTCCAACTCTCTGGGATACCATGTGGGCATGCCTTATCTGCCACATGGAGTGGTAATCTCAATATCATGGACTTCGTTGATGTTGCTTATAAGAAGGACACCCTTTTGGCTCAATACATTGGCATCATAGAACCAATGCCCTCACCTGATAAATGGCCAGATGTAGACCTAAATCCCATATACCCACCATCAGAAACTGTGTTGCCTGGGAGGCCAAAAAAAGCTCGCAAGAGGGAAACAGATGAGCCTCCACCAGCCACTGCAACTAAAGCAAGTCGGGTAGGCCAGCCTAACCATTGTAGCAATTGTGGGTCAGTAGGGCACTCAAAGCGTTCTTGTAAGAATCCAGCAAAGGATCAGGTATAAATGTTTAAATATGTTAAAATATGGTGAAATCTGGTTTGTATGTTAAGTTGGTATGAAATTATTGCTTGTAATTTGGTTTAGTAATCAGGTATGCAATCTGATATATGGTATCTTACTGCTTCTAATTGCTATAGTTGTAGCAATCTATTGCAGCAAAATAGAGGGGCTACTAATGTTATTACCTTTCATACTCATGCAGAATGTTAAAGGAAAAAGAATGGGAAGGCCACTGAAGAAAAATCCAACCCCATCAACTGTGAAAAGAAACATTAGAAGGGCTAAGCAACAGGCAAGGGAGGCTGCACAAGGTGGTTCAACCTCACAAACCCAACCACAACAATCTCAGCAACAGTAAAACCAGATGGCCAATTTTTTTTGTAATCAACATCTGTTTTATGCAATAGCCTAATTTTTTGTATCTGTTTAGTTTTATGTAATCTGGTTTAGGCAATAGCCTTTTTACTGAACTATAACAGATGTAACAGATGACATATGTTATTAGGCCACTCCTCTATACTTTCTGGTTTGTAACCAAAAACATCATGTTTTGTTCAAGAGGAAGCTAATATATATTGCATTATCTTTGTTGCAAAAAATCTGTGTTTAACATTACAGGAGGTTGTTGAACATCATTAAGAAATAGTATTGATGCACTTCTTTTCTCTGTCAATTCCATTGAGAAATAAGAAAACCAATTTGTAAAACAAATAACACTTGAGTTTTTATCTAGCACACCAAATATAAAGACTAACAAGATTCACCAAATTGCAGCAAATTGCATTCATTCAAAACTAACATAATTACAATACAGAGGCCAATAAGGATGCCTCAAATGTTTACATTTTACAAACCAAACACCAACACTACTTTAGGATCCATAATGTATCTAAAAAAATTACAATACAAATTAATTTTCCCCAACTAATAATAATTGTTATCCCGTTATTGCAATGAGCACAAACATTACAAGCAACATCATTTTTAACATGTATTCCATCCTTTGCCTCGAACCTTCTCACCCATCCTGGAACCATACCTCTTCAAGATGATGAAGACTCTGAATTGACCCATCGAAAGAAATCATAACCCCCATCAGACTGTAAGATTGTTAAGAGCAAAAAAAAAAAAAAATGAAAGATAACTATAACAACAATCTCCGAAAAATAGGTTTAGACATTTGACTTGTAATGTAAATTTGGTTTTGGTCTTAATGCTGCAATCTAGTTTTACATTTCAGTATGCTATTTTGCTTCATATTGCTACAATTGCAGCAATATATGTAACAATTAAAAAAAACATAAAGCAAAAAGCATCAATCTATTGCAATACGCAATAAAAAACAAAAAATTGAAACTTACTTTCACTCTGGAGCAAGTTCTAAACCTTCTCCCAGGATTCCGCTTGGTCCATGAAGTCCTCACGACTGATTGCAATCCACAATTGCAGCTTACACAATCAAACTCATCCCTATTCCTTCCTCGATTGTGCACACCCGAAGAAGATGAAAATGAACATTTTGCTGCCATTTAAAATGCCACAGACCCTCGACCGATGAATTATTAAGTCGACGGCAATGGCTTCCTAAGCCACGTTCTAATGGTTTTTTAGGGCTTTTTGTTCATCTTCATCTGATGTGAAGGAGAAGATTTAAAAGGAAAGCTCCCATTTATTTATTTTCATTTGTTTTAGGAAATAATTTTTCTTTCATTATTTTTTAAATAGATTTAAATAGAGGTTTTGAATTATTTGGTGCGTACACGTGTACACCCAGATGCCACAAACGGAGAAAACCAAACAGAACCAAACAGAATAATACTTTTTGGTACTATAGGTACTTTTGCCCATAAAAATAAATATTGGGTCTATGCCGCGTACAAAATCCAAACTTTGATTACTTTTGTCATTATTATCCCTAATAATAATAATAATCTAAAGGGGACAGTAATTTTTATTTATTTATTTAAAAGAATCTTCTATTGATTTGAATTGAATACGATGTGTGAGCTTTTTAAATTTTAATCTTTTACTATTTATATTTTTTTCTCAAAGACCACAATCCTTTATTATTATGTATAAAGTAATTTGCGAATTTCATAAGTTAATGTTACTTTTTGAACAATTCATGCATGTGGTTTTGAATTAATTTAATATATATTTATATAAATATAGTTGTATTGATTTGATTAAAGTGTTTAACTAATCAATATTGTAATTAAACAAGTGGGGTGGTTTTTTTTAACGGGAAATTGAAAATTATTGTGGTCCTATTTTATCTGAAAATCAAAATTAATACGTAAATAAAAACAAATAAGGAATAAGTGTGCATTGGTTAACGAAATAAAAGGCAGAATCTTCTTTCTTAAATGTTACATAAGGTGGGCAGGATGACACTATTTGTCATTATAAGTACAATTTAAATTTGTATTTATTTGTTTAAAGAAACATACTAGTTTAATATTGTTTTTTTTTAATATGCGATTGATTTTTATATTTTGTTAAATCAAAGTTTAAATTTTGTGTGTTTACAAATAAATCAAAATAGTACCTTAGATTTGATTTTGGTAAATATATTTTTAAATATAATATTTTATTATCAGCTCATTGACCTCATTTTTCGCTTCTATGAACACATCACATCTTTAACAAATCAATAATTGATTATATAATTAAAAATATTTCTTAAAAAATTGAGTTTAAGATACTAATTTGATCTATTTTGTAAAATATACAGTCTAAATTATCATTTAATAAAACACATAGGCCGATCGTGTCTTCGAAAAAAATACAGATTTTTCCTTTGTTTAATAACTTTATTATATTATTTTTTTATTAGTATATTAATGGTTTGGATATTTGTAATTTTATTTTTGAATAATATATATATATATATTGTAGTATAGGAATAGAGAGGGCCAATTTCATGGTCTTATCCTTTTCTTTTCTTTGAGGAATAATAATTTCATAATTTATGAATATATTATTTTGATAACATTTTATTTTACAAATTAACGTTATATTCTTTTATTAACACTTAAAATTAACATTTTATACTTATATATATGATTCTATTATTATTTTTTTGAAAAAGATAAATGAAATGTTCAATTACTGTTGGAACCTTTTAAATGAATTATTAAAAAGTGATATATTAGAGTTGTGTGTGATATGGGAAAAGTCCCACATGGATTTGGAACACTCTTCATAGAGTGTGTATATATTACAAATGCAATGACTTGGGGTGTGCCCCAAGGGGTACCCAGTTTTGTGCGAATGGGTGAGGACTCACACGCGCGCGCCGCCGCCGCCGACCGAGCTGGCTGGCGGGTGTCGTTTTTAAGTTTTATTTTTTTTAACAAGGTATCTAAACGTAAACGGTTTAGCCATTTAATCCTCCTCTGATTTATTAAAAAAACGTTTTTAGACGTTTTGGGGATTTTTCTGTGTATAAGTAAGATAGAACCATTTTGGAAATAAAAAATATACAAACAGAGAGCTCCTTTTGTTCTTACTTACTGGGTTCTGGGTTCTACGAGAATTTTCTGAGAGCAATTTTTTATAAAGGGTGTACAAGAATGATCCTCTCGGTGCAGGGAGGATTCGTACAGAGGCTGTTTTATCCTGGGGACGGCGTGGTTGATAGACTGCCGTGCACACTTGGGGCAGAGCCGCGAAACGTCTTAAAGAGAGCGACTTTGTCCGCAACTCAGCCAGAAAATATTGTTCGGTAATTTCGTTCCATTTTATTTTGCTTTTGTGGAATATCAATTTTAAGACGTTCTGTTCTGCTATGGTTGCGACCGATGAATTTTCTGGTTCTACCTCTGTTGATATTAACAAGCCATTTCGCTTTGAGGGTTTGCACTTTAAGCGTTGGAAACAGAAGATGCTTTTTTATCTGACCATGAAGAAGGTGGCGTTTGTGCTCACTGCTCTGAAGCCAGTTGTCCCTGAAGCTTCGACCGACAAGGACAATCAGACTGAACGTGAGAAGCAACAGAAGGTTTTGGACTCCTGGGTGGAAAACGATTTCCTATATAAGAATTTTATTCTTAACGGTTTATCTGATGATCTTTATGACTATTATAACTCAGACAAGTCAGCAAAGGAGATTTGGGAGGCGCTGCAAAAGAAATATGATACAGAGGAGGCGGGGACTAAAAAATACGCTGTTAGTCGCTACCTGAAGTATCAGATAGTTGATGATAAATCTGTGGAGGCCCAATCTCACGAAATTCAGAAAATTGCTCATGAGATTATCTCAGAAGGTATGGCCCTTGATGAACAGTTTCAAGTTGCTGTTTTAATTGACAAATTACCTCCTTCTTGGAAGGACTTTAAAAATGTTCTCAGGCATAAGACTAAGGAATTTTCCTTAGAAAATTTGATCACCCGCCTTCGTATCGAGGAGGAAGCAAGGAAACAAGACCAGAAAGAAGAGGTGCTTGTTGTCTCTAACAGCATCCCTAAGAAGCCCACACCTGCGGTTCTGAAGCCAAATGGCAAAACCTTTAAGAATCAGAACCGCAACTTGAATTCAAATTCCAACCGCAACAACCAGCACAATCCTCGAAACATCAATCAGAATTGGAACCATAACAGGAATCAACATGGAAGGCAGCAGCCTCCACCTAAACAGAATGACTCTGGACAATTCCTTTGTTACGTTTGTAACAAGCCAGGTCATATGGCACGTAAGTGTAGGAACAAGCCAAGCACTGCTCCGCAGGCTAACTTGACTGAAGAAGCTTTTATAGCTATGATTTCTGAGATCAACCTTATTGGTGGATCAGATGGGTGGTGGGTAGACACTGGCACTTCTCGCCATGTCTGCTATGATCGTGCTATGTTTAAAACATACACTGCTGCTGATGATAAGAAAGTGCTGTTGGGAGATTCTCACACCACTATTGTTGCTGGGATGGGAAATGTGGAGCTTAAGTTTACCTCAGGAAAGACTTTATTACTGAAAGATGTAATGCATACTCCTGAGATGAGAAATAATCTGGTTTCTGGTTTTCTGCTTAATAAGGCTGGGTTTACTCAAACTATTGTGGCTGATTTGTACACCATCACTAAGAATGGTATTTTTGTTGGGAAGGGTTATGCTACTGATGGTATGTTTAAGTTAAATGTTGAATCCAATAAAGTTTCTCCTTCTGCTTATATGTTGTGTGATTTTAATGGTTGGCATGCTAGACTTTGTCATGTGAATAAGCGCATTATTAAGAACATGAGTAACATAGGACTGATTCCTAAAGTGTCAGAAAACGATTTTGAAAAATGTGATTTTTGTAGTCAAGCAAAAATAACTAAGACTCCTCATAAGTCTGTTACTAGAGAATCTGAGCCACTAGATTTAATTCATTCAGATATTTGTGAACTTGACGGAACGTTAACTAGGAATTGTAAACGTTATTTTATCACTTTTATTGATGATTGTTCTGACTTTACTTATGTGTACTTGATGAAAAATAAAAGTGATGCGCTTGACATGTTCAAATTATTTGTGACTGAAATTGAGAATCAATTCAATAAGAAAATTAAAAGGTTTCGTAGTGATAGAGGAACTGAATATGATTCAAACATGTTATTGAGTTTTATAATTCACATGGCATTGTACACGAAACCACTGCACCATATTCACCTGAAATGAACGGTAAAGCTGAAAGGAAGAATCGAACTTTTACTGAATCTGTTGTGGCTATTTTATTGAATTCTGGTGCTGCATCTCATTGGTGGGGTGAAATTCTTTTGACTGTTTGTTATGTGCTTAATAGAGTTCCTAAGTCTAAAAGTAAAGTTTCACCTTATGAGATCTTGAAAAATAGGCAACCTAACCTGTCTTATTTTAGAACTTGGGGTTGTCTGGCTTATGTTCGTATTCCTGATCCTAAGAGAATTAAACTAGCAAGTAGAGCCTATGAATGTGTATTTATCGGATATGCAATGAATAGTAAGGCATATAGGTTCTATGATTTAAATGCGCATGTTATTGTGGAATCAAATGATGCTGATTTTTATGAACATAGATTCCCTTTTAAATTGAGAAATAGTGGGGGCGCATCTACTAGCAACATTCCTGTGATTAGGAATAATGAACATATTGAGGATAGAGAATCAGAACCTAGGAGAAGTAAGAGAACTAGAGTTGCTAAAGATTATGGTTCTGATTTCTGTGTCTATACATTAGAGGAGGATCCTGCTAACCTCCAAGAAGCCTTGTGCTCTCTAGATGCTGACCTCTGGC
Source organism: Humulus lupulus (assembly GCF_963169125.1). Taxonomy (NCBI): domain Eukaryota; kingdom Viridiplantae; phylum Streptophyta; class Magnoliopsida; order Rosales; family Cannabaceae; genus Humulus; species Humulus lupulus. The sequence goes on along the minus strand of NC_084797.1, from coordinate 13,090,258 downwards.
AAGAAGCAATAAATGATGAGATGGAGTCTCTTGAGTCTAACAAAACGTGGCACTTAGTTGATTTACCTCCTGGTTGTAAGCCTATAGGTTGTAAGTGGATCTTGAAAAAGAAATTGAAACCCGATGGTACTGTTGAAAAATACAAAGCTCGTTTGGTAGCCAAGGGTTTTAGGCAGAGAGAAAACATAGATTTCTTTGACACCTTTTCACCTGTTACGAGAATAACATCCATTAGAGTTTTGATTTCCCTAGCTGCAATTCACAATCTAGTTGTTCACCAAATGGATGTTAAGACTGCTTTTTTGAATGGTGAATTAGAAGAAGAAATCTATATGGATCAACCGGAAGGGTTTGTGATCCTGGCCAGGAACATAAGGTTTGCAAGTTAGATAAATCTCTGTATGGTCTTAAACAGGCACCTAAGCAATGGCATGAGAAATTTGACAATTTAGTTATCTCACATGGATTTAAAGTAAATGAAAGTGACAAATGCATCTATTATAAATCTGATAATGACATTTGCACTATTGTATGTCTATATGTGGATGACTTGCTCATATTTGGTTCGAATATCCATGCTGTGAATGTTGTGAAATCTCTGTTGTGTGCTAACTTTGATATGAAGGACCTCGGAGAAGCGAATGTAATCCTTGGTATTAAGATTACTAGGTCAGAAAAGGGAATTTCTTTGGATCAATCTCACTATATTGAGAAGATTCTAAAGAAATACAATTACTTTGATTGTAAACCTGCTTGCACACCATATGATCCAAGTGTAAAGTTATTTAAGAACACTGGTGACGATGTAAGACAATCTGAATATGCGAGCATCATTGGCAGTCTTCGATATGCCACTGATTGTACTAGACCCGACATTGCCTATGTCGTGGGATTATTGTGCAGGTTTACTAGCAGACCTAGTATAGAGCATTGGCATGCTATTGAAAGGGTCATGAGATACCTAAAGAGAACCATGAACCTTGGATTACATTATTAGAAGTTTCCAGCTGTTCTCGAAGGTTATAGTGATGCAGACTGGAACTCTCTGTCTGATGACTCCAAAGCAACAAGTGGCTATATCTTTAGTATAGCTGGTGGAGCTGTCTCCTGGAAATCTAAGAAACAGAATATTTTGGCACAGTCCACCATGGAGTCTGAAATGATAGCACTAGCTACAGCTAGTGAAGAAGCAGGTTGGCTGAGAAGCCTGCTAGCTGAGATCCCTTTATGGGAAAAACCGATACCAGCTGTGTTGATCCACTGCGATAGTACCGCGGCTCTTGCAAAAATTCAGAACCGTTATTACAATGGTAAGAGACGACATATACGTCGTAAGCATAGTATTGTTAGAGAGTTTCTCTCAACAGGAGCTATTAGAGTAGATCATGTACGCACTGATGATAACCTAGCAGATCCTTTGACGAAAGGATTAGCTAGAGAGAAAGTCCTTAAAACATCGAAGGGAAAGGGACTATTGCCCTTAGAATGATGAATCACTCATGATGGTAACCCAACCTAAAGACTGGAGATCCCAAGAACTAGGTTCAATGGGTAATAACAAGTTGTGAAGTGATATGAGTTGAATCATGCTATTTCCATTAAAGCAAATAGAAGCATGAATTCCTGAAGCGATGAGAGGATGAGTTAATAGAAACTCTTAATGAGATCTATACTCTATGTGGAGTGGAGTACCGAGCTACAGGAGTACTCTTGATAGACTCACCTATGTGAATGTGGAAGTGGGGCCGCTTCCTATGGAATTTGGGCAAAATTTCTAGAGCATTCACTATACTGGGATAGACGTGCATGGCCATTAACGCACGGGCTTTTTTGATTACACCCTTGAAAGGTTGGTGCGTGGTACAATGTTAGAAATAGAGTTCAAGACTACGTGTCACTCTAGTATAATCTAAATCGTATTCACTACGCAAATGTTCAAATCGAAAGATACATTTGTTTATGCACAATCTTATAGATTCTGAAATTGCTCGAGAAAATATTTTTAAAAATTCAAGTGGGGGATTGTTGGAACCTTTTAAATGAATTATTAAAAAGTGATACATTAGAGTTGTGTGTGATATGGGAAAAGTCCCACATGGATTTGGAACACTCTTCATAGAGTGTATCTATATTGCAAATGCAATGACTTGGGGTGTGCCCCAATGGGTACCCAGTTTTGTGCGAATGGGTGAGGACTCACACACTTGACCACCACACACGCGCGCGCGCCGCCGTCCGTCCGACCGACCGAGCTGAGCTGGCGGGTGGGTGGTGTCGTTTTTAAGTTTTATTTTTTTTAACAAGGTATCTAAACGTTTATCCCTTTTTTATTTAAATTTTAAACGTTCACTTTAATAAAACAAAAAACGGTTTTTATTTTAATTAAGATAAACGGTTTAGCCATTTAATCCTCCTCTGATTTATTAGAAAAACATTTTTAGATGTTTTGGGGATTTTTCTGTGTATAAGTAAGATAGAACCATTTTGGAAATAAAAAATATACAAACAGAGAGCTCCTTTTGTTCTTACTTACTGGGTTCTGGGTTCTACGAGAATTTTCTGAGAGCAATTTTTTATAAAGGGTGTACAAGAACGATCCTCTCGGTGCAGGGAGGATTCGTACAGAGGCTGTTTTATCCTGGGGACGGCGTGGTTGATAGACTGCCGTGCACACTTGGGGCAGAGCCGCGAAACGTCTTAAAGAGAGCGACTTTGTCCGCGACTCAGCCAGAAAATATTGTTCGGTAATTTCGTTCCATTTTATTTTGCTTTTGTGGAATATCAATTACGTTCATAGATAACTCTATAAGATCATCACGGAGACTAGATATTGTCAAAAAAAAAAAAGGATGGGAGATGTCTATAAAATGTGTGGGAGTAACTTTAGTATTAAGAGTGTTATTTATGGTTTTATATTTTTAAGGGGCTAACTTGCTAATAATTTTTAAAAATTAAGTTATATTTCAAATATATTATTTATTAATTTTATGAGAAAATTTAAATTAGAAAGAAAAAAAAACGGATTATAAGTGGTTCCGTCCTCCATGACAGGCTAGAAGGATGAAGTTGATAGCAACAACAAAAGTTGGATTGGAGCACGTGGATAGATCATAGAGGAGATAAGAATTATGCATGTATGTATCACTAATTGACAAACAAAAATTTATTGTCTTATTTGTTAGAGAATATATATTATTCAATTGAAATAAAAATGGTAAAACTAAATTATAAGTCTATGCAAAATTACAAGTTAGTAGATTAAATAAATATTACAATTCAATTGTAAAAATAAGTAAAATAGAAAGATATAGAAGAAGAAGAATACAATTCAAATAATAAATAATACAAATAAAAATGTAGACTTGAATAAAGAAATAAGGAGAAAGGAAATAACGAACAATAACTCTCATACAACCAAAGTGTAGATTAGTGAGGATCACCAACTTAAATAAGGTTCAAGACATTTTTCCAAAAGCTTATTCCCCTCTATATATTCTCTAAGCACTAAGGGACTCTTAAGTTTGAAAATATCTATTTGGAATTATCAAGCAATTTGGTGTATTTTTCAGTCAAGTATTTTGTGAATAGAACACTACTACAAAAATTTTTTTTTTAGGACTAGCATTGCGAGTTCTAAAAAAGTTTTTAGGACTCGCGGGGCGCGAGTCTTCTATTTGAGAGCCTTAAAACTAAGGTTTTTTAGGACTCGCAACGCGAGTTCTAAAAGAATGTTTGAGTGCCTTTAAGTAAGATTTTATGACTTGCAACGCGAGTCCTAAAAGAATGTTTTTAGGACTCGCATTTTTAATTTTTAAAAAATTAATTGATATCCAAAGCTCACGCCAGAGCTCCGACATTAACGGCGGCGCCACCACCCCATGGTGGTGGTTCGGGAAAATGATCAATCATTTAGTGGGTTTTGATTCCCAAAGCACAAGGAATGCATTGGTGGTGTTCGTTTGGGTCGGGGTGGCTCGAGGCGGTCGAAAAATACTCGGAAGAGTTTGGGAAAAATAGTACCACTGCGACTTCGAACGACTTTAGGCAGCGGAGGGCGGTGCGTGAGGGGCTGGGCTCACGGGGGTCGAAGGTCGCCAACCTTCTGCGTCCATTGCGCCGGCGCGTGTAGGAGAGGGGTGGCCGGAGTGCCGCCATCCGTGGCTTGGTTGTGGAGTTCGTGAGAGAGAGAGATAGAGAGAGAAATGGGGGAAGAGAGCAAGGAGAGAGAGAGAGAGAGAGAGAGAGAGAGAGAGAGAGAGAGAGAGAGAGAGAGAGAGAGAGAGAGAGAGAGAGAATGGGCTGTTGTGTTTTTTTTTTTTGTGAAGTAATAAATAGTAAAATTTTAGTTAAAAAAGGAGGGAATTTGAAATTTTTTAAAATTCAAACTTTTTGCGAGTTCTAAAAATATTATCGTAATTTTAGTTAAAAAAATTGGAGGGAATTTAAAAATTTTTAAAATTCAAATTTTTAGAACACACATTAAGCTTTTAGGGCTCGCAATGCGAGTCCTAAAAACATTCTCGTAATTTTAGTTAAAACAATTGGAGGGAATTTGAAATTTTTTAAAATTCAAATTTTTAGAACGCGCATAAGTTTTTAGGACTCGCAATGTGAGTCCTAAAATCATTCTTTTAGGACTCGCATTGCGAGTCCTAAAAACATTCTCGTAATTTTAGTTAAAAAAAATTAAAGGGAATTTGAAATTTTTTATAATTCAAAATTTTAAAACACACATAAGTTTTTAGGACTCGTACATTATCGTAATTTTAGTTAAAAAAATTGGAGGAAATTTGAAATTTTTTAAAATTCAAATTTTAGAACACACTAAGATTTTAGGACTTGCAATGCGAGTCCTAAAAGCATTATCGTAATTTTAGTTAAAAAAATTAGAGGGAATTTGAAATTTTTTAAAATTCAAAATTTTAAAACACACATAAGTTTTTAGGACTCGCAATGCGAGTCCTAAATACATTATCGTAATTTTAGTTAAAAAAATTGGAGGGAATTTGAAATTTTTTAAAATTCAAACTTTTAGGATACACATAAGTTTTTAGGACTCACAATGCGAGTCCTAAAAGATCCAAGAGGTGTTTCTTTAAAAAAAAAAACTCAAACTTTTAGGACACATAGTCCACGAGTCCTAAAAGAAATTCTTTAAGGACTCGCATCTAGGTGAGTGCCCTAAAAAAATGTCCTAAAAATGTGTTTTTGTAGTAGTGGAAAATGACGTGTATTACAAGTGAGCATTAGACTTCTATATAGAGTTTTGAGACACCCTTTGATTTTCAAATTCCACCAACCTCATTGGTTGTTATCAATGTTTAATTGGATATTTATGAAATTCAAAAGAAGATTTAAGAGTTACTTAGGATGTTAAAATAGTTCAAATTGGAAAACTTTTGTTATTACTGCCAAATTAAAAAACTATAATAAAAATAAATTAATTAAATTAGGATATTTTAAAGATATTTTATGATAATTTAAATAATTAAATTATATTTATTTAAAAATAATAAAGATATACATATCATTTTTTTATTTTATAAATTTGTGTAATAGTTTGTTTTTTATTAAGTGATTATAACTCTTTTTTTTCATTAAATTCACCAAAGGACATAGTAAGATACATTAGAAACTAAAAATAGTTGATGCATATATACTAATGTCTACACTATGACTTTTTCTATTCTTATTTTATTTCTATTATTAATTTCTTTTTAAATATTATTGTAATTTATAAATATGTTCCATGTAAATATATATATCTATGTCAATGTTGTGTCTAGATATCATATATGTAGAGATTATTAATATAAATATTTATATATACTATAGAACTATAATTCATTGTATTATATATATATATATACATTTTTAAAACCAGTGAACCAGTTTTTATCAAAATGATAGACAATATTTACAATTTTAAAAGTGCATTGCACGTTGTTTCTACCTAGTATATAAATATATATTTATTTTGATAAAGGAAATTTTTGGGTTTAACGATTTTTTTAGTCTAACGGTATATTATTATATATAGCACAATATTATTATATTTAACTGTAAATATGATTTAAACTTAAATCAAATAAAATAAATAAATAATTAAACAAATTAAAATAATATATTTTTGAGATATTTTACAATAACAATTATTTAAAAATAATAAAACCATAAGTTTTATAACTTAAATAAATTTTAATTAAACTTAAACTTAAACTTCACGTATTAGAATAATATTATATTAAACATATAACATAATATAATCTACTATCAACTAGAAACAAACTTAAATCCATGTTTAATATTAATATGATTAGAGCTCTTTTTCTTCGTCAAATTCACAAAAGAACATTGCGAGTTACATTAGAAACTAAAAATAGTTGATGCATGTATACTGCTCTATACTATGACTTTTCTATTATTAATTTTATTTTGAATATTATTGTAATTTATATATATATGTCATATAGTCGTGTAAATATATATTTATGTCAATGTTATATTTAGATGTCAAGATTATTGATATAAATGTTTATATATACTATAGAATTGTAATTCATTCTATTATATATTAAAAAAAAATTAACTGTTTTTATTAAAATTATAAACAATGTTTTGTCCTAATTTCTTAATACATTTATGTCATACATCATATTAAACATATTTTATTTATTTTTATAATATTGTTTATTTATTTAAATTTTATATGATAATTAAAAAATAATAAAAATAAGTACATGCTTGAATAAGCATGTTTATAACTTTAAAACTAAGTAAACGTCCATTGCACATTATTTTTACCTAGTCTCTTCTATATAATAAGTGTGTAGATAACGTAAATTTAATTTTAACGGATTTTATTTATTTTTCGTTAACTTTAACTGAATATTCTTATATATAACAAAATATTCTTATATTTAATGGTAGATTGTAAGCATGATTTAAACTTAAATAAAATTAAATAAATAATTTAATAAACAAATTAAAATATGATATTTTTGAGATATTTTACAATAACAATTATTTAAAATTAATAAAACCATATATTTTATAACTTAAATAAATTTAATTAAACTTAAACTTCATGTATTATAATAATATCACAATAAACATATAACATATTGGACTGATGATCCTGAATGATTATTATGATCATTGTTGATATTATATCATGCTTTATTGTGTTTTCTTGCTGGGCCTTGGCTCATGGGTGCTATGTGGTGCAGGTAAGGAGAAAGCAAAACTCACCCAGCCTTGAGTGGAGAGCTTAGGTGGTGATGTGTACATGTGCGGCTGCTTGATCACCACGGCTAAGGACTTCTCAGAGGAACTAGGGGGTTTACCCTATTTTTGCCGCTTAGGTCGGCGGGTTTGTAATTTTGAAACTGTAATGACCATTTTGAGTTGTAAATAACTTGTAAATCTTTTATGAGCCCATGAACAGTTGTATGCATTAAATAAAACATATCCTTTACTTTTTGTTAATTTTTCACCTTAACCTGATAATAACACTTAAATCACGTTTTTAACCAAATGACTCGGGTAGTTGGTCAAATTTCTAGTTCACCGTTCACCGTAACTGTTCTGGGGTAATCAGGGCGTTACAATATTACATTAAATATATAATATAGTCTCTTGTTGTCACTCCCAAATTCTAAAACTATAACAAACATAAATTTAAATAAAAATAAATAAATTATTTAATTAAAATATGATATTTATTTCAAAATTTATATAATATTAATATAAATTGAATAAATTCTATATTTAAAACTAAACAAACGTGCATCTTGCACGCTTAAATATAATATTTATATATATATATATATATATATGCTTGTTACACATGACCATCACGTGTACTCCAAGATGTACGGGTGGTGATTAATTAGCTAGCTTCATCATCAAGTAATTTTAGTTATTTTGTCTCTATATATATAAAAATGATCTCCACTCTTTTTTTTTTCTTTTTAAATAAAAAGTATTTTTTTTCTTTTTAAATGAAAAAGTATATTTTTTTTCTTTTTTTTTTCCTCTATATGGACTTGTTGATTAGAAGCGTTAATTACATGATTATTAATGTAATAATCACATAACTTTCTAACCATTCCTATTTAAGGTACATAAAAGAAAGAAAAAAAAATGAAAAGCTGCTTTTAGTTCCTAACACATCACTTTCTTACCATTCCTATTTACTATTTAAGGTACATAAAAAGTCAAAAAAAAAATGACTAGCTGCTCTTATTCATCTTTGTGCTAGCCTCTGTTTTGAGGCTAGCCGCGGCTCTTGTGGGTGGGGCCGCGACCCTTAGCGCCAGTATGCATCTTTTGGGGTGTTTAGGCCTGGGAACTCAATGGTTAAGGCTCGGAATGGATTTTATCACCCGAATTGATAGAATTCAAGGTTCCGGAGGTTAGGGTTGTGGCTCGAAGTTATTCATTGGATTAGAACTTGATGATTGAACATGGTTAATGTGTTGTGACTAGGGTCTCGGCAAGCTCGGAACTCAGGTAAGAGAACCTTGTTCCCATAGAGCTTGTGTGCAGGGCTGGGCCCAATGTGTTTGAATGAACTGATATGCAGGGCTGAGCCCAGTGTGATTGTATGGATTAGTATGCAGGGCCGAGCCCAATATGTTAGAACTGTGGGGTGTAACCCCTTATCTGTTTATGCTAGAATGTCATGCTTGCTTGCTATGCTTTGTGAGTTATGATGTGAATGGTCGGCTTGAGCTGGAAACGGTGTAGACCGAGAACGGCGGAGGGCCGGGAACGGCGTTAGGCACGTTGAGTGCGAGGCCGAGAACGGCAAGGGGCCGGGAGCAGCGCTGAGCACGTGGAGTGCGAGTTGCTAGGGCGGGTCCCTAGAAGGATACCTGGGATATCCTCACGGCATGGTCCGCGAACCCAGGGCTCGATAAATGCCTGGGACGGCTAGGCCGTATGTGTTTAGCCATTGGCGGCATGTCTATATGTTTGATGTATGTGTTGCATATGTTATCTGTTTGTGGGTTCTCTTGCAGGGCTTCGGCTCACAGATGCTCTATGGTGCAGGTAATGGGTACAGAGGTGATCAACCAACCATGAGTACAGCAGGCGTGAGGCGGCATGTACATGTTTGGCCAGCTTGGCCGCCACGGCCAGAGGATTTTGGGAGATGTTTGTAGATAAACTCTGATTTTTTCGTCTAGTCGACTTGGTTTAATTAATATGTTGTAAACATTTCTAAACTGTATTTTGGAGATCCCAAGTGTAAATCTTTTGTGGTTTTCTATGGAAATTAATATTTCTAAGGTTTTCTCTCTGTTTATAGCTTAATTACACTGTTTGATCTAAAACCTCGGTTAGCGAGATGAAAGCACATTTCTAAACTAATTTAGTAACAGCTCTAAGGAAGTAGGGCGTTACACATGACTTCCCATTGTGTCCACTACCACCACATCTGCTACACTTACGTGGCTTGACAATCTTTTCCCCGCGTGAAGCATAGTGATTTGTCTTTCGCCTACCCACTTTCTGTTTCCTGGGCCTTCCTACAGGGGTTTTCTCAACGGCGACGCCGACAACCGTATCTCTGATGTGATCAGGGATTACCCATTCATCCTCGTTCCCAACAGGGTAAATAGTATCTTTATAAGTGTCCTTCAATGCCTTAATTCTATAGTAAGGGGAACACAATGAGTAAATGTTTAGGCTTCTTTTTCTGGCTGCAGCAAAAGCATGTACACAGGGTATCCCAATGGTTTGGAACATGCCACAAGAGCATGATTTTGTGGCCAAGTTCACCTCACCATCACCATTACCATCGACCATAAGAAATTCATGATGACCAAGGACTTGGACATCTAAAAAGATTGCTTTATCACCTATTTGCTTCAAATCCTTTTCCATCTCAGGTGATAACACTGTTGTTGCTTTTGCAGCTCTTTCACGTCTATCTGCAAACCAAGACTGAAGAGTGAATCTTATGAATTCAAGAAACGCGGTGACTGGAAAGCTCATTGCCTCCTTGGTCTTATTGTTAAAGCTTTCTGCGTAGTTACTCGTCATGATATTGTATCGGTTACTAGGAAAATAAGCACTACTCCACCTTTCAAAGCCAATTCCTTCTAGATATTGAGCAATGGGCGAATCAATTACCTTAATCTTGTCAAAGAACTTGTGAAATTCTGTTCTTCGAAATGCATACGCTGCACACCCCTTGATGTCTTGCACGTGGTCAGTTTTGAATTTTGCCACAACATTCATACAGATATGATGGTAACATGCACCGTGATACGCATCTCGGAACACAAGCTCCAAAGCATGATTAATGCTTTTATGCCTGTCCAATACAAAAGCAAGGTTCTCAACGTCCCCTATGGCTTCCTTCAATTTTCTCATGAAATAAATCCAAGAGTTATGGTTCTCACTGTCCACCAATGCAAACGCAATTGGAAACAACTGGTTGTTTGCATCCAATGCAACAACACAGAGCATGTGGCCACCATACTTATTCTTCAAGAATGTGCCATCCACACAAATTACAGGACGACAGTACTGGAAACCACACCTAGAAACACCGAGGGAAAAGAAGCAATACAAGAAATGACAATCTTCTGCTACAAAATCAGTAATTGTACCTGGGTTCTTATGCTCCAACTGACACAGGTATCCAGGTAACTGGGAGTATGATTCCTCAGGTGTCCCTGTGACATACATAAGAGCCTTTTCTCTGCATCTCCACGCCTTCTCATAGCTCATTTCAACCCCAAAATGGTGCTTCATGTCCTCCCTTATGTTGTTTGTCATGTACCGAGTACCATCGGTAGCAAATTTCCTCTTGATTAGGTGCCCAACAACCCACGGTGATGCTTGACGGTCCTTATCTCGAATTTCTTGTGAGCAAGTGTGTACTTCGTTGTATACAGTAATCTCGAACATTTTAGATCGCATTTTTTTCTTACCCCTCAATATCCAACCACAATCAGGATCCTTGCAGGTAATGTACCACACATCAGTCCCAGATTTCTTCACCATAAACTCAAAATTATTCTTCATCGCAAATATGGATGCTTTGGTTTTCAATTCAAGCTTGTTCTGAAAGAACTTCCCAAGGTGCAATTCTCCTGAAGCTTTGCTGGTTGAGGAATGATGTTGATGTGAGGCCTCTATATCCTCTTTGGTGAATATGGGAGCACTCCATGTTCTACGATCTTCACCTAAGTCCAATGGAGAACTCCATCTAAAACTATCATCGGTTTTACTTGGACCTGGACGACTACTGCTGGTCCCAGGTGTTTGCCGGTTTTCTATTCCGCGCTCCTCATTTACCATAACATCTAAACTCTGTGTTGGAAAATCTGCCTTAACATCTGCCCCACCAAGATCTGTTGCATTAGCAACAGGATCGTCGTTGACATAAGGTTCGTAGCCATAGGGATCGTACTCCGCCGTGCCATGCACATATGAAGGGTCTCTAACCGAGATATCATCATGGACTATGACATCTGGATTTGTCTCGGGAACACATGTTCCAACATCACCTTGAGTTCCTTTGAAACCATGACATGGAGGAGAAATGCTCTCTTCAAATCGAACTTCTTTATTAACGTTGGCAGAACCTGATGCATTTCTTACACCTCCCTTCTTAATCAATGTGACACATAGAGGGATGAGCTTCTCTACAGATTTCGATGCTAACCCAATGAATGCACGCACATGCCTATCATTTTTTATAACAGTAGGTTTGACGGATTGTGATAGGCATGTGTACGGGACCTCAATTTTCAAGTCATGCACACATTTATCCACTTCAAGCTCATCGTACAGAATGTCAAGCAGTTGCTCATATGTCACACCCTTCTCCACGGGCAGAACTTGATTTTCAGCATCTCTGAAAATCCAATCCCTATTTTCAAGTTCCTAAACACCATTGAATGTAACAAATACGGAAACAGTCGAATCTGCAAAAAAAAAAAAAAAACAAAAAAAAAAGGTCAAAAAGTTAAACTACAACATAAAACAGAAAATATCGATTTCTATCGATATATGCCGAGTCCTATCGAGGTCACACATATCGAGTTTTATCGAGTACAGTCGAGGACTATCGAGGCAAGCAATCCAATTAAATTCTTATACACCTATCGAGTTTTATCGAGGCAAACAATCCAATTAAACTCTTATACACCTATCGAGTTTTATCGAGTACAATCGATTACAATCGAGTTATTAAATCCAATTAAACTCTTATACACCTATCGAGTTTAATCGAGTACAATCGAGTACCATCGAGTTATTAATTCCAATTAAACTCTTATACTACACGTATCGAGTACAATCGAGTACCATCGAGGTATTAATTTCAATTAAACTCTTATACTACACGTATCGAGTTTTATCGAGTACAATCGAATACCATCGATGTACTAACATCCTAACACTATCGAGGCACGTCGAGGTCCATTGAGGACCATCGAGCCAGCATGCATGCAACACATCGAGACCTATCGAGTTTCATCGAAATTCATCGAGGCAGGAAACAAATCCAGAAAAAAACGCACGAAGTATCCAAAATTCATTCCGTGAAAAATTGCAATAAAACATGAAGGCATACACAGATCTGGTCGAAATAAGACAAGTAATGTAACTAGACAAGCTTCCTCACTACATATAACAAATATATACTTACCCATACGATTTTTTCCCCTAGATCCGAAATCCAAAATGAAGTTTCTTGACTTGAAAGGACTCACAACTTGCCCCTAGATCCGAAATGCAAATTAATAGTGGCTGGCTTTTTTTGTGTGTACGAGAGTTTGAGAGATAGAGAGGGAAATAAGAGATAGAGAGTGAAGACTATGAGAAAAAGAGAGGGAAAATTATACCAGGGGTATTTTGGGTAGTAACGGCATTAGTATGACCAAAACGAGAGACTTATAGGGATAATGTATTTTTCAAACAGAGTGTGACTTATTGCATTAAAAATCAAATTTCCCATCTGAAATTTTTTCTCTACTCCCAAGACAAACAACCACACACAAGGCAAGACAAACGACCACATCGAATCACTACATGTCTAAGAGTACTCGTAATGAAATTGGCAAAATGCCATATTTTTTATAATATAGAGAAAAAAATAATTAAATAATTTTTTAGTGGGTGATATAAATTTATATTATTTTACTTAAATAAATAATATTTCTTTATATATAGTAATATACTATTTATCAAGCTATAAATATTTTATTATTTTTTTATAAACTTTTGTATATATACAAGTGTGATACTATTATATTTAATTATTTTATTTCTTAAAATGAATAAAATATTTATAAAAAATATAATATTTAAATGATGTAGAGAAAAAATAAAGAAGCTAATGTATGATATAATGTAAAAGTTTGAGGTAAATTATAAAAAAATATGTTTTGGTTATGTGTTTTGTAATATAGAGTAAAGCACCATGAGTGCTCTAACCATAAAACAATGAAAACATTATCTTATGTTGTTGATTCTCCATGTAAGAATGAATCAAGTGATAATATAAAATGCAAAATTACAAGAAGAAGGTATTAAATATGAAGATGGCACTTCCTTTTGCTTATGTTTTTTGGGAGACCAAGTGTGGCTATGGACTCCCATGTAAACCAAGAAATAATAAAAAGTATAATTAAGAATAAAGTTCACATTCTTATTGTATAAAAAAAATGATAAATAATAATAAAATAACAAAAAAAAAATGAAAGGCGTATTTTTTTTTATCTCATAAACATTGTTTTAAATTAAAAATGAAAAGCCTTGCACTAAATTAGCAAGTTTCTTACTAAAATTATTTAGTAAAACCTTTTCTTTTGAAAAGTTTTTTTTGTTGTGTTCATATAGTAAGCTCCAATTTCTAAATAAGTCGTGCCCTATTTTTTTTTCTTTCAAAAAGCTTACTGTACTTTTTTTTTCAAAAAACTTATTCTACACTTTTTTTTCTTTCAAAAAGCTTACTACTGCAGTTTTGTTTTTTTGTCTTTCTAGCAGATTATATATATCTATACTATTAGTAAAAGTGCATAAGCAGCTCTTCGTATATCTATTTCTTTCCTTTTGGAGTTTCTACAAGGAGTGTTTATATTGGAAACAAAAAATTACACGAATATTTGAATATCTTCTGATTGTACGTACTCTTTTTTTTTTTTAAGAGATGAAAAGTGTAGAGAAATGAAAATTAGTACTCATCATCATGTACCAGAGAAGGGAGATTTTGAAAAATGAAAAGCATAAATAAGACATCAGAGCATCTCTTCCATTAGTGTCACTACTCACAATTTGATAACACATTAGAGCAGTTCATATTAGATCTATACTTGTTGAAGCTATATATATATATATATATATCAGATAGTTGAGTGCTTGAGTGTTTAATCCAATGTTCAAATCCTAATGTTTTTGTTCCTTCTCCACTCATAAAAAAAAAGAAAAAAAAATTATTGAAAGATAATGTTGGTGGAATAAAAGAGGTAATTCAAAAGCTCAATTTGGATTGAAAGCGCCCAAAGAGCACGTACCAAGTGCACGTATAAAACTAGAATAACTTACGCTATTTTTATAAATATAAATATGGGTTTATATGTTTTTAGACTTTGTGTTTTGAGTCATTACCTGGTTGGACTTTGTGTTTTGATAAATTATTTTTTGGACCCTGTATTTTGTAAAATTGTTCAAATAGGTCTCTAAACCTGATTTTGATGAACAAAAAATTGAATATAACAACACAGTTCTTAGGCAGAATGACTGTATTTTTGTTCTGAATTATTAGTTTGATGAATTATTTGTGATTTTAGTTCAAAAAACATTGATCAAAATCGAGTTAAGGAGTTTATTTTTGTTCTGAATTATTAGTTTGATGAATTATTTGTGATTTTAGTTCAAAAAACATTGATCAAAATCGAGTTAAGGGGTTTATTTGAACTATTTTAGAAAATACAGGGTCCAAAAAATAATTTTTTAAAACACAGGGTTCAAACAAGTAACGAGCAAAAACACAGGGTCTAAAAATATATAAACCCTATAAATATATATATATTTATATATATACACGTAGGAAGAAACTTAAGAGTTAACTAATTTAACAAAAGGTGTAGATGTAGAAAGTAAGAAATTTAAAGTTAGCTAATTTAACAGTAGCTTATATATATATATATATTTATATATGCACATATAAGCTAAGACAACAGTTGGATCTAGTTAACAGTAACTTATATATACATAGGAGAAAACTTATACTGAGAAAAGTGGATCTAGTTAACAGTAACTTATAAAGAATAAATATGAGAATACAGTATATGGAAGATTTTATGAATCGAGTACCGACTTTAGACATAAGAAAATAAAAAAATAAAACATTATTATATATATATACTATATACAAATATTATTAAATTTATATTAATGTCTTATAAATTTTAAATAAATATCTTTTTTTTATTATATGTTTAATATAATATTAAATATTATACATAAATTTTAAATTTAAGTTTTTTATTAATTTTTTTTAAAGTAATAAATTATATTATATATTTAATATAATATTGTTCTAATAAAAGAGTTTAAATTTAATTAAATTTTATTTAAATTATAAAACATATGATTTTATTATTTTTAAATAATTATTATTGTAAAATATTTTTAAAATATTCTATTTTAATTTGTTTAATTATTTATTATTTTTAAATAATTATCATAGTAAAATATCTCAAAAATATCATATTTTAAATTTTAAATTATTTATTTTATTTAAGTTTAAGTGTTTACAAAATATAATTAAATATAAGAATATTCCATTAAAATTAACATTAAAAAAATAAAAAACTGTGAAATAAAAAAAAATTTAAGCACTTATTATATAGAAAATATATGCTTCTTAAATAAAAAAATATATTTAGTGTAGTACTATATTGACTTGTTGATTAGAAGCGTCAATTCCATGATTATTAATGTAATAATCACATAACTTTCTAACCATTCCTATTTAAGGTACGTAAAAGAAAGAAAAAAAATGAAAAGCTGCTTTTAGTTCCTAACACTTCACTTTCTTACCATTCCTATTTACTATTTATTTAAGGTACATAAAAAGTCAAAAAAAAAAAAAATGACAAGATGCTCTTATTCATCTTTGTATAATATGTAGTAGATATATCTATGTAAAAATACTAAAAATACATATGGACAGTGATTAAAAAACCCACAAAATTTTCATATATATATATATTTATATATCATACTTATAAGTTTCGGTTTTTCCTTCCATAATCAAGGGAAAAGAAAAACAATTTTGCAGTCAACGTCTCCAAAATTCTTCAAATTTTTGTGAAATTGTACCCTTCAAATTTGTAGAGAGTTGAGAAAGTGCGTTCTTGAGATTTTCAATGGCATCAATTTTTAAGAGTAATTCGTAAACAGTGTTTAAGAAATAAAGTGACCATGGGAGTAGAGCCACCCACCCCAGAAGTGGAAGGAGAATGAGAAGCAGCAAAATCAAGGAGAGAGCTCCCATCAACAGGCTTGCTTTTCGCAAAACGACGACGAAGACGGCGGCGTTTTGTCCATTTTGATTAGTTGCATGAAGTTGTTGGAGATGGTCAACGACAAGATAGCTTAAGAAAACCACGTAAAACAAGTACATCTCCCAACTGTGGGTGTCAAGCGGCGGAGACGAAGGTTTTGATTGGGACTCCAGCTGAAGTAAAGTAGCAAATATGGTGATCCCAAACTTGATCACGTCTTTATCAGGAGACATTACTAAATACTACTACCTATAATTAAATTAATATACGCACTGTATGTGGTTCTTTGATTATCTGGTCGTAGTGAAAGAAGTTAACGAATATAAAGAAATCGGGTTCCTCTCTGTGAAAAAGGTGTTTCTCATTCCCTGTACACCAAGAATCAAGATACCCTGTGGAGAGATATATAAACATATATTTATAGTCCTATATATAGGGGTATAAAGTCAATTTATTTTAAATTTCATGGTTTCAGCTGTTAGACTAAAATAAAATATAGGCATATGCGATTCTATATAGGCAGATATACAGACTGAACATATATGTAGTCGTAGAGATCATCAAATATTATATACCTCCAGTCATCAATCTAGTTTTAAGACTTCCAAACTCTCACTAATAAAGAGAGCTTTCACTAACTCTTTTTTAGATGAAGTTACTAAAAGTCAGAAGGAACAGTGAGTTTGAGGACCATTATTCTATATTTATAAAGTGAGATCTACTATTATAGTCTTTGCCACAGTTATAGAGTTCGAGATATTTCCTCTATTTAGTTAGAAAATTTAAATTGGGTTTAATAGATAAATGTTGACTATTAATTTTAATATATTGAATAAATAAAAAATTAATTAATTATAACAAAATAATTTTTAATATATATCATTATAAAATATTCCGACAACATCATCAACATATACGGAGTCAATAGAAAACTACCAAATTCGTGTACACTCTTAGACAGGGGAAGAGATGTGAAAGAAGAGATGTGCTACGAGAAAGTTGACTCTCACGAGAGAAAGAAGAGATGTACTAGGAGAAATGTGCTAGGACAAAGTTGACTCTCACGAGAGAAAGAAGAGATGTACTAGGAGAAATGTGCTAGGAGAAAGTTGACTATCACGAGAGAAAGAAGAGATGAGCTATGTGTGACGCATAAAACGTCGAAACAAGATCTCTTATCAAATTATTGAGTCTCATATTGAAAGAAGAGATGTGCTAGGAGAAAATTTACTCCGATGAGAGAAAGAAGAGATGTGCTATGTGTGATGCATAAAAAGTCGAATCAAGCTCCTTTGTCAAATTAGTATATCTTATATTGTGTCTAACTAATATAATTATGACATTTTATATTAAAACCTAACTTGTTCTGAAAAAGCAGTATCAATTTTTTTTTATAAATAAAATATTAAATATGAAATGTCACAATTATATTGGTTAGACACAATATAAGACACACTAATTTGACAGTGAATCTTGATGATTAAAGAATATCTTTCTAGTTGCTCGGGAACAATTAGGAGACTCTCTAGAAGAAATACATGGTTCTGCTTCTGGCGGCAACATGCTACTATTAGTATTTATTAGTGTCAAATAGAAATGGGGTGTGGCCAAGTGGTAAGGGGCTTGAAAGAATCACTAATGAAATACCGCATCTAGAAGCTCATTTACTCCGAAATTATGATACTTCCCCAGTCAAATTAGTGTATCTCATATTGTATCTAACCAATGTAATTATGACATTTCGTATTAAAACCTAACTTGTTGTGAAAGAGCAGTACCAAGTGTAGAAGTTAGACAGGTGGACCTACCACAAATTGCAATCCGGATCATGTTGAAGCTTCGGGGCATAGTGCAAAATGACCCTTAATGTTGTGTGAAAGTAAGTAAATGTCCATGTTTTTAATTTTGTAGTAAAATAACCCAATCATCTATTTAATATCACATATTACCAAATACACCATTTAACAAATTACTATTTTATTCTAAATATTTTAATATTATGGTATATGAATATTAGTTTTGTTTAAGGGTAGATAACCATTGGGTACTTTGTGTTTTGGCCAAGTATCATTTTGGTACCCTCTGTTTTTAATAATGCTCATATGATACTCTGTATTTTAAAAGCGTACATATTTGTACCTTAAACTCAAATTTAATTAATAAAATTTTACCAATTTAATCAAATTGTTGTCGAATATGTAAGTTCCAAATTTAAATTTAATTACTTAATTATATATAACTGATGACAGTTTGATCATATTGACAAAATTTTATCTTTCAAATCTGATTCTAGGGTATCAAATATGTATAATTTTAAAATACAAGGTACCTATGAGTATTATTGAAAACAAAGGGTGCCAAAATGATACTTTGCAAAAACATAGAGTACCAAATAAGTAAATTCCCTTTGTTTAATTAGTTTTTATTTTAAAGTTATTTTGATTTTTTTTCTTTTTTTATGGGTTGTTGAATGATATACCATACTACAAAATATATATACTGAGTTGAAAAATAATATACCATCAAAACTTACAAAATTATTACTAAAAAACGTATATACTATGGTAACAAAGTTATATACTACCATTAAAATGTATAAACCATGATACAAAATTATATACTACCACTATGTATAATAAAATAGAAATTAAATATCACAAAAAAAAAATTATATACCATACCACAAAAAATATATACACTAATTGGAAAATAATATACCAATAACCTATAAAAAAACTTAAAAAATCAATATAACTTTAAAATAAAAATTAATTAAACAAAACTAATATACATATACCAAGATAGTGAGACAGAATAACTAAAATTAAAATGTCTAGCTAATCGATATTGTAATAAAACAAGTGACAAATGACAATAGTGCAAGCTGATCACTATAGTTTAAGCCTTTCATGTAGTTCCCTTTCCATAATGCCCTTCTTAGCTGACTTAGATTCATTGAGTCTAAATTTCTGATATTTCCAATAAGCACTTTTAACAGAGAAATTGCCTTTGTTGTTGGAAATCTTCTCTCCAAGTTGATTACTGTCTGTTCCATTGTCTCTTTTTCTTCCCGTTTCTATATTTCATAACAACCATTTGGATGATAACTGATAAGGTTCATCTTTCACGACAAATCATTTTGTGTCTTGCCAGATGTTATGTATGATGGCCACCACCATTGGTGGAGCTAGTTCCAGTGATATACATACTCTGCCTTCACCATTGACAAAGCACAATCAAACAAGTTAAATCAATAAAAGGACAATACTAATATTAATATGTGTTGGCTAATCCAAGAGGATCATGGGAAAGCTCCATAGTTCTATTCTTGTTGAAGTCCTTGCATATATTGTCAAAGTTCCAAAATGGAAGTAACCATAATCATTGGTAGCTGCACATTGTCTTGGAAAATCTTAACAAAAAATCCAGTTAGTTTGCAGTATACATGTAAGTTAAGAGATGAAAAGTGTAGAGAAATGTAAATTAGTACTCATCATCATGTACTAGAGAAGGGAGATTTTGAAAAATGAAAAGCATGAATAAGACATCAGAGCAGCTCTTCCATTAGTGTCACTACTCACAATTTGATAACACATTAGAGCAGTTCATATTAGATCTATACTTGTTGAAGCTATATATATTATATATATCTCAGATAGTTGAGTGCTTGAGTGTTTAATCCAAAGTTCAAATCCTAATGTTGTTTTTCTTCCCCCTCCACTTAAAAAAAAAAGAAAAAAAAAATTATTGAAAGATAATGTTGGTGGAATAGATACCTGCCTAAAACTCAAAACAACTCAGCAAATCATGAAAGTGTTAATGAATCTTTGAAGAGATTGTGAAATTGCTCTTCCACAGGCTGTGTTCCACAAAATTGAAGACTTCAATTTTGAGCTTGACCTGAGAACAATAGAATAAACGCTATGAGAAAAAATTAATTTAGTGACCAAGTTCACTAACACTAACAGCTACACAGCTTAATACAGCTCAGCTAAAACTAGCATAGAGTCTTGTGATCACTTGTTTTTCAACTGCTCATTTACCATCAGATGCTATCAACAGGTATTACTTTGGCTGAATTGGAAAACTGAATCAACTTCGCTGTTGAAAGTGATTCGATGGATTGATCGTGCCAAAGTTAGTAAATTTAGAAAGCAGGTTTTCTCGCCTGCTATTGCAGCATTGGTTTATCAGCTTTGGAGGGTGAGGAATGAGGTTTTTTGGCTGGGCAAACTTACCCAGCCTGAGAGGATTGTACAGAATACAAAATTTAGTGTAAAAACTAGAATTACATATATCATGCCAAAGAAACTTAGGCAGAAACTTAGATTGGTTTGGGAATTTGTAATGGGTCTGTTTGTTTGTTTAGTTTTCCCTTTGTTTTTCAGGCCGGCATTGAGGTGCTGCTTTTTGTAATTGATTGATTTTGGTTGAAGTAATGAAACTTTCCTGATTTATCAAAAAAAAAAAACAAACATAGATAACAAGACAGCACAACTCAACCATTTTCTCCAATAGCCAGAAATATAAAGGAAAAACACACTGACATAACTAGTTCTAAATTGTTCAAGCACAACAACTCAAAACAGTTTGAAACAAGAAAAAAGAAAAGAAAGACAATGAGATGAAACATAAGATGAGATGCCATGACAGAAGAGAAAGGCCTGCATAGAGGACTCTAACATTATTTCCCTCCTTCAAGATTTTCCTGGCATACCAATCCCAGAAAGCTCTAATCTACAAACATGAATAGAAAATAAGATTAAATGGCATATCACACAGAAAAGGACTTAGAAGTGGCTAGAAAATACATTTACAAAGAGTATAGCAGATCACAGAAGAAAAAAGAGGCTTAACAAAATTAGTTATGTATTGTACAATAATTTAGTCCTCTGTTTTAAGATTGGATTGAATGAAAGTAGTAACACAGAGTATAACAATAAAACTTGAGACAGCAATTAATGGTAACACATATATATATACAGCTGCAATATGAAAGAGAAAACCATTTTAATCCCTTGATTGCATTTCTGACATCTTATGCAAATTCTATTACAGTCTCTGAACCCTCATTTGATAGGCATATTATATACACAATGTACAACACATCACAAAACTGAAGTCATTAGAGATCAGCATTCATCCTTGTTATGAAAGCTAGTAAAGAATGAAAATGATCCTCTGTATTGAATTGAGAGACTAAAGCTCTAATTTATACAGTGTGACAAAATAACTAACTAGTAACAGAAAATAGTTACATAGAGGAACAGTAATAACAGAATAACAAACTTATTTGACAATCCCAATCATATAAAAGAAACCAATGTAAACATCGTTCCATAAACACAACTGAGGTAATTCAAAAGCTCAATTTGGATTGAAAACGCCCATAGAGCACGTATAAAACTAGAATAACGTACACTATTTTATAAATATATATATATACTAGTGAAATGCTTGTTCTGTCATGTGATGTAGAAGATTGATCATCGTGAAATGCTAGTGTTACCGACTAAAGAATAAATATGAGAACACAGTAGGAAATTCACAGAGAAAACAAGTTGTAGAGCTTACCTTAGACAGGATTTCGACCTCTGAGAGAGAGAGAGAGAGAGAGAGAATTTTTATTATATATTAATGTCTATATTTTATTGTATATTTCATACTAACTGTGATAGAAAATGATAATTAAATATATTATATCTTAATTTTGAATTTATAAATATGTATATATAGTCATAAGTTATATTAGATCTATACTTGTTGAACCTATCTCAAATAGTGGAGTATCGTCGTGGCCCACTGGTTGCTTTCTCGGTCGTTACTGAACTTCAGGGCCATGCTCATTTGAAACAGCGGTATGGTGGGCCCCCTACCCATCAGGCTATTCTATCTCACTGTTGTGCATCGAGCGAGTGACCACCATGATGAGAGTTTATTAGGATTTTGATGAAAGCACTAATCTTCCTCTCAATGAAAGCATCAAACCGTTGACGCAGTTTTTTGCCAACAATGAATTAAGAAAATAACAAGGTTGAATTAGTGCTTGATGGTAAACCGAAATAAGAAAATAACTCTCAAGAACACTGATATTTTTACGTGGTTCAGTGGTTAAAATCCACCTAGTCCAAGAGTCTATATTATTACTATTTTTCTCTCTCTATTTTGAGAGAGTTTCGGTATTACAGAATAATCGTCTTTTTTCCTGTCCATAGTCTCAGTATTTATAGAGAAATTCCTTGGACAGGTTTGAGTAACCCCGTAAATCAATCACGGATTTGCGTATTTATTACATTTATTATGGAATATTCCCATTTATACTAGGAAATGATCTTATCATGAAATAAATAGACTCCTAATATCCGAGGCATTAAATATCACAGGCTAGCCATAAACCATCGTATAAAGTTTCCGGATCTTCGGGGATCCGTGGACATGCCATATATTCAATTCACCCCGAGCTGAACACACCGCCAAGCTCGTATCATGGAGGCCATGCCTTATAAATACTGTAAGCTCGCGCTTATCAATTTATGCATCCCTAGCTCGTACAACCATGATGAAAATCATGCTGTTTATATGGAAAGTACATGGACTCCTTGGCTATTTCTTCTATGCATTTATTTGCCAGCTGCATACGATCTGAGTGAAAAACCTATGCTGAAATTGGGATACACAGTAAGTATTCTTATCATTATTTCTGTTTGAATCAATTTTATAAAGATGTTCTAGGTTATCTTATATTAATATGTTTAATATAAGATTTACATGAAAATAAACAAGATCCTGTATAAGTTTTCCCAATACTTGGTTCATCACATTTATTATGTACAGACATAATATTTGTACTATACGCTAAACTCAAACATCTATCATCCAATGTATTTTGCGTCATTTTTCTTCATCAACCAAAATGAAATGGAAAACAAATTAATGTTTCCATAACAATTCTTGTAACCATATAAAGAAGGAATTAAAATGATAGGAAATAAATATCAGAAAATAATTTCTTTTACTATTTAGTGAACACCTTTAACTAAAGTAATATTAGATATATTTCTAAGTTACTGTTGCTAAAATCATACTACTTTGTAATCATGGCTTAAATCATAAATAACAATAAAATATGTAAAGTCATGAGACTAATCATACTTCTAAAAAAAAAAAAAGAAGTTCATAAGATTTTTTTAAAAAGGGTAAGGCATGAGATTAAAAATCACCAATTATATAACTAAAAAAACTAAGCCAAGTACAAGAGAGTAATTATAGAAAGCAAATAGTGCAAATAAGTGAGTCTATCAATCTATACACATAAACCTAAACAAAAGTGATAGATATAGTTATATATGGTAGACTGTAAAAATTAAAATTAATAATAATAATAGTACCCCAAAAGATGCATCATACGTAAGATGAAGACTACTTTACCTCTCACAATGGAAAGAACAATAAAAAGGAAGTTAAGGATTTAATTAAACCAAAACTTTAGTTTAAAATAATGATATCAAGATGTGTAATTATCAAATTTATCTTTCCAATGTCATCTAATTCATTCAATGGATGGTTGAACCTATGAGATTAAACAAACCTACTCTTGTTTATTCTTTATACAACAAAAAAAAAAAAACATACATGATATCAAGATGTGCAAAGATGTAGCGTCCTGGGATTTTATTTAGCTAGATAGTAATAGTAGTAGTAGTACTTGTAGAATTTTAGTTTTCGTGGATATTGGTCAAAGCCGGGATTTAGTTGGAATTTGTAGAAATAGTTATGGATTTTATAAGTTTAACCTATAGTTTAGAAATATTAATTTTAACATAAGGTTTGATTAATATAGCTGGTTAGAAATATTATTTATTATAACCTAAGGTTTAGATAGAATTATTAAGAGCATGACACTTGTCACATATATGATTATTAATGATTTAAGTATTTTTGATGAATAGTTTAATTAAAAGAATGATCTAGAAGCTCTAGAACCTTCCAGCAACAGTTAGGATCACATTTTTTACTCAGTCAAATTTGTTTAATCAATTCAAAATATGCTGAAAATGTGCAAATACGTGTTTGATATATCAACGTATGTTGATATATCGCAGCTATAGGGGCCGATATGTTGCCTACGGAAGATACGGAAAACACGTTGACTTCGTACGAACAAAACTACGGACCCTCGGTGCATATGTAGGGGCGATATATCGCATACCCTAGGCGATATATCAGCTCCACAACCCATTTTTGAATTTTCGTAAAATTCTGAACTAGAAACAACCCTCAACAACTTTGACTCGTTCTTGAACGTCTTTGACCGAGATTTGGGCACTTGTTGAACAAGATAATTCAAATTTATTCAATTTTTAATCATTTATTTATTCATTTTAAAAGGAGTTAGTTTCACTCCTTGAACTCTATAAATGAGACCCTTCACTCAGCCATTCTATTCATCATTCAAGCACAGTTCAGAGCCTCCAAGCTGCTAAGTTCGTTCTAAGAGAAACACTAGGGTTTTGGGGTTAAAGCTTTCAAATCTAAAGCTTTTATAAACACTTGGGAAGTAAGTTTTTGTGTGATTTCGGTGTTCGAGGTATAGATTGAGGTTTTAAGCTATCCAATGTATTATTTATCTTCAGGTTTAGTTCATTATAGTTTCTATTATTCTTTCATTTTTCTTCAAATCCTAACTTGTGATAGTGACTTTTGGTTAGGTGTTCAATTTCTTTGAAACATAAAGTTTTCGGTAAGTTTTTATCTCGATGGTTTAGATCTTCTCTTCATCTTATTTTTCTTTAGGAAACTTATGGTTTCTTTATGTTTGGTTTTAGGAATTTCAATCCCGCTCTTGTCTCCAATATTCCATTTTTTGGTAAGGAAAATTAGGTAGTTTAGTATTATGACCTAGTTTATGATCTAGTTTATGTTTGTATGACCTAACATTTCAGGTACAAGAAAAGGGTAAGTGTGTCTGGACCTAAGGTGTCCAATGCTGTATGACAGACTTATGTTCGGTAGGCTCGGTTGCCAAAACTTTATGACAGACCTAAGTGATGTCCAGGGCTTAAATGCTACCCCTTATAAACATTTATCTTTTTATTATATATGACTTGTTATTATGACTTATGACCTATAGTTATGATTATGACTTATGACTTATGACCTATGATTTATGATTTATGACTTATGATTATGGCTATGACTTGGATTATGATTTATGATATGATTTAAGTTATGATACGACCTAGGGTTTATTGGTGTATGATTAGTATTAATAAGTTTTTGTACAACTTTTGTAAAATTTATGATATGTTTGATTATATGATTATATGACTAACTTTTATTTGTATTTTCCTTACTGGGCTTAGAAGCTCACCCCTTATAATGTTGTTATTTCAGGAAATTAAGGATAGAAAGGCCGGTAGCGAGTGGGACCTAGAAGCTTCGTGATATAGTCATAAGGACCATATAGTCGAGGAAGATCAAACGGGCCTATTTTTATTAAAGCATGTTAATTTAAATGTTGCTCATTTTTATATTAAAGACAATTATTTTACTTTTGTAAAACACTAATCTATGTAATTATTTTTCAAGTTTTTATTCAATAAAAAAGCAATATTTATGAATTATGATATAACGCTATGTTCTCAGTATTCTATAAGAAATTATGGTGTTACAAAAGAAAAAGCAAGTACAAGTAAATTTACGTTAGATTCAAGATGCAGTAAAATAAAACTAAAATTTCAAGGTGATTAATAATGGAGAAGACAGAAAACAATTGAAATGGTAACCAATAGAAACAATTGAATGTCCACTTTCTTGAAAATGGTCTACACAGATTTTGATGGATCACTGTACACAACTTGCTGATAATCCTACTGAAGAGCAAGTACCAGTATAGAAGATTGATGAATACCTTAACAAAATCTGATTGAGGATGAGAACCCAAACCTTATAAGATATATACACCGATATATATATATATATATTTATACTAGTGAATAGTAATGTTAATTTTTCTTTTGTATTTTGCCGGAAGACTAAAAGTAATTTCGAAATGAATGAGTATAAAAATATATTTGCGTTTTGAATTTTTGTACGTGAAGAAAGTAAATAATAATATAAATAAATAGTTCATAATTAATAATTTGTTTCCCTTGGGCTTGAAAATTGAATTGAATATATTATTATTATTATTATTATTATTATTATTATTATTATTATTATGTATTTTTCCACTTCTATGGTTCTCTGACCATTTTTCTCTATTTAATAAATTCATAGTTAGTGAAAAGATAGCTTGGTTGTAAAAATATTTCATGAAACTATTTACAACTTTATAAATAGTTTACTAATTTGGAAGAAATAAAATGTCTCATTCTCCCATTAAAAAAATGATAATGACTACATTGGAAATCAACAAATTATAAATATAATTATTCTTAAAAACTCCAATGAAGTGTAAAATAAAACATAAATGAGGAGATTCAATAGAAAATAAAACTAACACACTTATTACATTAATACAGTCAATTTATTTAAATGAAGAAAAAAGAACACATTTTAATTACTTAATTTAAAAAAAAAAGACTATTAAAAAATAAACCTCAATACAAAATAAGAGAAGAAACGGAATAAAAATAATAATGAAAAATAGAAATATTTGAATAAATTTTACTGAGTAATTAATTTAAGAAAAAACAAAAATATACAATTATAGTATAAAAACACTACATGATGGATGATAGTTCTCCAGAAAAAAAAAAAAAAAACTTGACAAATCAAGAAAAGGTAACAAAAAATATAACAAGTAAATAATATTAATAATAAAAGATAAGTGTCAAATTTATATTTATTCAGTAAAAGACAAAATAATGTAATACCTAGTGTCTATACGTGTGATGATTTTATGATGAAAGAAATATAAAAACAAAAAAACAAAAAAACAAAATAAGTAAAAAAAACAAAAAAGAATGATGTGCAATTTATCACAAAATATTTTGGTCCTCAAAATTCTCTTGAACAAGTGTAGCAACCAATTATTTTGGCAGCAAAAGCCTAATTGAAGCTATCACGCCAGCATTAAAATTTTATATTTTATATTGATATAAAATGTTAAAGATAGAAAATTTAATAAAGAGACAAAATAGAATAAGACAAAAAAAAGATATATATATAGTATAGATATATAGGAGATTAGTTGTAAAAATACATGCACTTCATTAAATTAGATCATATTATAAAATAAAAAATTTGGAGAAACAAATAAATATATATCCTATCGTAAAGTTATGGAAATAATTTAACAGATATAATTAAATGAGATTTATGAGCATATATACATATATTTTTTAGAATTAATTAAAAATCCAACAATAAAAAATATTGTGTAAATATAACACGTGGTGGATGGTGTGTCAATTTTTGCAACAAAAAAAAAAAAGTAAGACTAAAGCACGAAAAACTAGCTGGAAACAGTATAAGGACGGTTAGATGAGAAGTATGTGATTAATGAGATATACAAAAAACAAAATAAAATTTGGTGTTAAATTACAATAAACTTCCTAAAAGAAGCTGAAATAGAGGGTATAAAAGTAAACCAATCAGAAATATAGTATATGTAAGATAAAATAGAAGTAATAATTATTTAATAATAAAATTAGTTAATAATATATATTTCTTATTATATATAACTGTTGAATATGAAAAAGAGAAAATAAAATCATTGGATTCACTAACAAACAAAAAATTCAAAATTTATTCACGCATATATATATATATATAGACTAGTGAATGACTACGAACAACCTGTTAACATTGTTATTCTTTCTCTAGTATTTTGCTTCTTGTCAGAAGACTAAAAGTGATTTAAAAATAAATAAGTAGATAAATATATTTTTGTTTTGAATTCTTATAAGTGAAGAAAGTAAATAATAATATAAATAAATAGTTCATAATTAATAAATTTTTTCTCTTGGGCTTGAAAATTGAATTGACTGTGTTACTTATTGAATTTAAGATATTATTATTATTATTATAATTATTATGTATTTTGTCACTCCTCTTATTTTATGATACACATACAATAATATACATGTCCAGCAAAAATTAATACACATACATAGTTTTAATAATATAAAAACAATTAAATTAAAAATAAAAAGAAAACAATAACAAGTAAATAAAATGAATGATCACATTTGCCTTAAAAAAATAATCATAAAATACTATATCTTCTTTATTATTTTCAAAATAATTCTATAAAGTTGTAATATATTTATTTATAATTAATATGAAACTAATTTTTTTTTTTTACAAATAGTATAATTTTAATTAAAATAATCCTAATTAAAATTACGTATGATAGTAAATAATTAAATAACATATATAATTTCATAATGTTAATTTAAAAAAAAAATTATGACATATAGAGTACAAATTTTATTTATTAAATTTAAAAAGAAAATATTATAAAAAAATAATATGATATTTTTTAAAATATATAATATGATATTAACTAATATATATCATATTATAATAATGTTAATATTTATTTAAATGATGAAAATAGAACACATTTTAATTACTTAATTTAAAAAAAAATACTATTAAAAAATAAATCTCAATACAAAATAATAGAAGAAAGGGAATACAAATAATAATGAAAAATAAAAATATTCGAATAAATTTTACTGAATAATTAATTTAAGAAAAAACCAAAGTATACAATGATAGTATAAAAAATTTACATGATGGATGATGGTTCTCTAGATGGAAAAAAAAAACTTAGACAAAACAAAAAAATGTAACAAAAAATATAACAAGTAAATAATATTAATAATAAAATATAAGTGTCAAATTTTTATTTATTTAGTAAAAGATAAAATAATGTAATACATAGTGTCTATACGCGTAATAATTTTAGGATTAAAAAAATATAAAAACAAATTGAAAGGAAAAACAAAATAAGAAAAAAATAAAAAAGAAGGATGACCGTATATGTGATCCACACACCAGCATAGTATGACTCGAGCAACAAGACTATCAATACGTGTAACTTTCATATGTATTAAACCACGTTGCCTTCGTATATATTAATATTCAATAAATGATGATAGCATTTTATTATATTACTATATAAATGCAATAGACTTAATACAATATAATCATACATATTAAATTTATATATATATGTTATATTGTATATTGTACATATACAACTACGAATGAACATCATATAATTAGTGTATATTATATATATATATTGTTTTAATAGAAAAAACAAATTAAAAAAAAAACAAAAATTAAAAATAACCTCATATACTTAATATAATATAATGTATATTGTGCATATCTAATTACAAATAACATGATATAATCACTTTATATTATATATATATACTATTTAACAAAAAAACAAATTAAGAAAAAAATAAAAAAGAAGAATGACTCAATCCAGAATCTACGCATATATATATACTAGTGTATGACTTGTGCCCAAGACACGAGCAACCCGCTGACAATGTTTCTATTTTTCTTGTGTTTTGCTCATTGCCGACTCAAAATAATTTCAAAATAAATGAATAAAAAAATATATTTATGTTTTAAATTTTTATACATGAAAAAAGTAAATAATAATATAAATAAATAATTTATAATTAATAATTAATTTCTTTTGAGCTTGAAAATTGAATTGAATAATTAGTTTCTGTCTATATATCAGAAGATCAAACCATGACAGAATATATATTTATTTAGTTGATTATAATATAGGCAACAATCACATCTTTCTGTCATTAATATATATGATCGTACACATAATAAGTACGTATTATATAAATGATAGTCAGTTGTGGAGATTTTTTTTTTACAAATGATTTGGTGAGAAATGAAGAAGGAAAAATTAAAATTATGAATTATCCTCTTTTTACTGTGAAGTTTAAAAAATTATTTATATAATATAATAAGATTAATTATTATTTTTTGGTAGGAGGTGGCTGTGGCATAAATATAGAGAAGATGATATTATTATATTGTATGAGGTAGCATAAAAATAACACGTGCAAGTGTAAAAAAATGACAACAAAATAGCAATTAAGTCAATTTAAATAAAAAAATAAGGTAAAGATGATGTTTTAACTAAAGCGTATGCTGGGAAAAGATGAAAAAGACAAAAGAAGAATGCATAACAAAATTTATTCGAACTTGTATATACAGAACGGACAAAAAAAATTATCCATGCATATATATATATATATATAGTATAGATATATGCACATGCCTTTTTACTCGCCCATTAATGCATTTTTTTCATTAATATATTAAGAAAAATAGAAAACAAAAATACAAAAAGCAAAGCAGAAAGAATCGGACAGATACACCATAGTATTTTATGATATGTCCTGATGAATAGTACATAGATTATTATTCAACTGACACCTATTTTATTCCTTGAAACTACCAACACAATCTAGATCTATTAATCCTCTAATAAAGCCAATAGGAATGAAAAAAAAAAAAGGAGATCACACATATGCCTTCGTAGTCATATGAAGACAAAAAATAGAATGAAAAAAAAAAGAAAAAAAGACAAAAGTTTGAATGAAAAAAATTGGGAGATTCCCAAAACTTTACGCACACTTCTTATAGTATTTTAGATATATACTAAATTCAATTTACTGTTATTTAGTTTTATTTATAGAATTTATTAATTATTTTTATATTATTATAATATAAAATTTAAATAAATAAATAATATTATATATAAAAAAAATATAAATATATTATATGAAAAATTAAACAAAAATATTATTTATAATTTTTTAAAAAATATATAATATAATAACTTTTTTAAACATAATTTTTTTTAATAATATTTTATAATATTCAAATTTATATAAGTATTAAATATTGTTATATATCTAGTTTTTTATTATATATTATTATAATAATGATATTTTATAATATTTATATTTGAATTTATATTAATATAATTATTATATATGTAGTCTTACATTAAATATTATTATAATAATGATATTTTATAATATTTAAATTTATATTAATATAATTAATAAATATTTATGTTTAATTAATTTTAAAAGTATATTCTGTTAAATATTTAGAATATTCCGTTAAAGTTAACCACACAAATGTTAAAACAAAAATAAATTATATATATATAGTTATATAGATTAAAATGTCTAGCTAATCGATATTGTAATAAAACAAGTGACAAATGACAATAGTGCAAGCTGATCACTATAGTTGAAGCCTTTCACCATTGGTGGAGCTAGTTCCAGTGAGATACATACTCTGCCTTCACCATTGACTAAGCACAATCAAACAAGTTAAATCAATAAAAGGACAATACTAATATGTGTTGGCTAATCCAAGATGATCATGGGAAAGCTCCATAGTTCTATTCTTGTTGAAGTCCTTGCATATATTCTCAAAGTTCCAAAATGGAAGTAACCATAGTCATTGGTAGCTGCACATTGTCTTGGAAAATCTTAACAAAAAATCCAATTAGCAGTTTGCAGTATACATGTCAGAAGAGAGATGCCATGACAGAAGAGAAAGGCCTGCATAGAGGACTCTAACATTATTTCCCTCCTTCAAGATTTTCCTGGCATACCAATCCCAGAAAGCTCTAATCTACAAACATGAATAGAAAATAAGATTAAATGGTATATCACACAGAAAAGGACTTAGAAGTGGCTAGAAAATACATTTACAAAGAGTATAGCAGATCACAGAAGAAAAAAGAGGCTTAACAAAATTAGTTATGTATTGTACAATAATTTAGTCTTCTGTTTTAAGATTGGATTGAATGAAAGTAGTAACACAGAGTATAACAATAAAACTTGAGACAGCAATTAATGGTAACACACATATATATATATACAGCTAGCTGCAGTGAAAGAGAAAACCATTTTAATCCCTTGATTGGATTTCTGACATTTTATGCAAATTCTATTACAGTCTCTGAACCCTCATTTGATAGGCATATTATATACACAATGTACAACACATCACAAAACTGAAGTCATTAGAGATCAGCATTCATCCCAATCACATAAAAGAAACCAATGTAAACATGGTTCCATAAACACAACTGAGGTAATTCAAAAGCTCAATTTGGATTGAAAACTCCCAAAGAGCACGTACCAAGCGCACGTATAAAACTAGAATAACTTACACTATTTTTATAAATATATATATATATATACACTAGTGAAATGCTTGTTCTGTCATGTGATGTAGAAGATTGATCATCGTGAAATGCTGGTGTTACCGACTAAAGAATAAATATGAGAACACAGTATGGAAATTCACAGAGAAAACAAGTTGTAGAGCTTACCTTAGACAGGATTTCGACCCCTGAGAGAGAGAGAGAGAGAGAGAGAGAGAGAGAGAGAGAGAGAGAGAGAGAGAGAATTTTTATTATATATTAATGTCTATATTTTATTGTATATTTCATACTAACTGTGATAGAAAATGATAATTAAATATATTATATCTTAATTTTGAATTTATAAATATGTATATATAGTCATAAGTTATATTAGATCTATACTTGTTGAACCTATCTCAAATAGTGGAGTGCGTGAGAGTTTGATCCAAAGTTCAAAGTTCAAAATCCTATTTTTTTTCCTCTCCACTTGAAAGAAAAAAGATTACTCATTGTTCGAAAAAAAACCTTTAAAAGATGTTGGTGGAATAGATACCTTCCTCAAACTCAAAATAGCTCAGCAAATCATAAAACTGTTAATGAATCGTTGCAGAGATTGTCAAGCTGCTCTTCCAACAAAACAGAACAATGAAGTTCTTCACCTGAGGACAATATAATAGAATAACAATGGGTGAACGCTATGAGAACAAACTAATTTAGTGACCAAAGTTCACTAACCTGTTTATAAATAGAGAATACAACTTGTAGAAGAAACTATAACTATCTCAAAAACCAGAGAGGTATAGTTAAATAACAGAAATAAGATACCATAAACTGATTCTGAGTCTAACAGCTACACAGCTTAAAACAGCTCAACAAGACACCACAACTCAGCCATTATTTCCAATAGCCATAAATATGAAGGCAAAAGATACTGACATAACTAGTTCTAAAGCACAACAAATCAAATCAGTGAGAAAACAAGGTTAGTCGGAAATGAAACGTAAAATCAAACATAAGATCTGATCGACAAAAATGAATGGAAAATAAGATTTGAGTGGCATATCACACAAGAGAAAAAGGAATTAAGTGATGTATAATAGTTTAGTCCTCTGCTCTTAAGATTGAAGTGAATGGATGTAGTAACGCAGAATATAACAATATAAATTGAGACAGTGATGGTAACACACACACATATACATACACAGTTGCGGAACCGTCATTTGATAGGCATGTTAGAATATTTTTTTTAATTAACCATAATTCTAATTAATTATGATGAAAATCATTATTGGGATTAATTATGACAATATTATTCAGTTTACTCTGCATATTTAGGATTGTTAATGCATCTAATATAAATTATGTCTTACAAGGCATATTTAAGGAGTACAACACATCGATCACAGAACTGGAATCATTAGAAATTAGCATAAGTGCTGAGTTAGTTGTTATCTTCTTCTTGTCTTTTAGTCACTATTCATCCCAATCAGTATCACATAAAAGTAACCAATATAAACATAATTCCATAAACACATAAGAGATAATCCAATGCCCAAAGAGCACTATAACAACACTTGAAAAGAACAACTTACAAACAAACAAAAAAAGAAAAATCTAAGTCGTGTTAGGAAACTCAATGGGGGGGTGGCTGCTGTATCTAATAAATTTCTTCATTTCATTTCATTTCAGTGTAGCTCTAACTTGTCGTTTTTGGTTTCTCTTTCCAATCAAAGAGAAAGAAAAAACAATTTTGCACTCAACTTGTCCAAAATTCTTCAAATTTTTGTGAAATTGTATCCTTCAAATTTGTAGTGAGTTGAGAAAGTGCGTTCTTGAGATTTTCAATAGCTTGTGCAAATGCCTCAATTTTTAAGAGTAATTCGTAAACAGTGTTTAAGAAATAAAGTGACCATGGGAGTAGAGCCACCTTCCCCTAATGAGGAGCAGCAAAATCAAGGAGAGAGCTCCCATCAACAGGCTTGCTTTTCTCAAAACAGCAAGGACTTTATTTTCTCCATTTTGATTATTAGTCGCTCGGAGTTGTTGGAGATGGTCAAGGACAAGATAGATTAAGAAAACCACGCCAAACAAGTACATCATCGGAAGGTGCGTGTCAAGCGTAGACGAAGGGCTTGTTTGGAATTTCAGCTGAAGTAAAGTAGCATATATGGTAATACCAAACTTGATGCTGTCTTGAGCAGACATTACCAACGTTCTATGATGGGAATATACGAGGACGAAGCTTTAAGAGTATATAGGTGTGACAGGAGGGTCGGAAGGTGTATATATATATTTATAGAGTGGATTCTTTTCCCTGTATATAGAGTCGATTCTTGGCCCTTTCTTGGACCCCCACATACATACATATATATATATATATATATATATATAAAGGGAATTCTGATGAGGGGGCTTATATATTTTTATATATGGGTATATACATGTATACATGTCGACTCCGGCCCCACTAAGAAAACAAGTAACATTAACTTCAACGTTGAAAGCAAAACCAAAACGCAAAGGACAAAGGACAAAGGTCAAAAAGCAAAGAAAAGTATAGGAAATCGCAAATCAAGAAGGCGAAGGGCTTGGATGGTAGCAAATCTAAATCACATTTTATAATTTCAAAAACAAGAATAGGGAGAGTTCCATCATAATACTTGATTGGTTCTTTATTTTGAAAAAGTAAATCCTAATAAATATCCTAATTTTATACTACAGAATTGAAAACTACTTTTTCCCATTTTCTTCCGTTTCAAATATTAGTTTGGATTTTGTTGTATATTTTGTAAGAATGAAAAAATGTATTTAATAAAATGCACAATAGACCTCAAAAATAAAAAATATATACATATATAATGTACATAAAATATTTTAATAGTACATAATTTATCATGAATTTATTAATTAATATTCTAAATTTAAATTTTATTTAACTAAATTTATTATAAAAATTTAATATTATCATTTGTTAAAAAATATTGAATTAAAATAGTTTTATAATTTAATATTAAAATATTTTCACTTCAATTATTATTATACCAAAAATAAAAAATATATATTACATATTCAAATTTTAGATTTTCTAAAAAAAAATTATTCAATTTTAGAAAATTAAAAAATAGTTAACGGACAATACATTCAATCATATTTTCATAAACATATTTTCAGACACTAAATCTAGATTCTTTTTTCAGAATTATACTTTTTCAAAATACAATTTTTAAATCACTAATCAATCATGCCCTAAAAAAATATAACTTTAATTTATAAAAAAAAAATCAAAATTAATGACAATGCAATATTATTATAAATTTAATTAATGCACTATTATTAAATTTTAATTTATCAATAAGAAGCTTGACTTGAGAGAGTGTGGGAGTACTCGAGATCAGTAAGGTAGTTCATTTATAAGCAAGTTCAAAATTGAAAAAATTACCAACGTTATATGATTTGGTCGTAGTGATGGGATGGGAATATACGACGAAGCTTTTTTAAGGCCTACGTATACGTGTATATATATATAGGTTCTCTTAGAGCATCTCCACAGGAGCCAACTTACTTACAAGTGGGTCCATATGTTTCCATAGTTTGATTTTGAGAAGCAACTTCCATAGTTTGACTCCATTGGACATTCTTTTATGGTGAAGGGTGCGAAAGACTTTTTTTATTGTGGTGCTAAAGACTTTTTTTTTGTTTTTATTCTTATTTTAATATATGTGTGTAGGATTGTTTTTATTCTTATTTTAATATATGAGTATAGGATTGTTTTTATTCTTATTTTAATATATGAGTATAGGATTGTTTTTATTCTTATTTTAATATATGTGTATAGGATTGTTTTTCGGTGAGAGCAGCTCTTTTGCCCTCACCCTCAACGTCATTTCTTTTGGATTTTGATTGGTTGAATGGTAAGGGTTTGCTATACTGCCCTACATAGCACATATAAAATTAGAATTCTGACACATTCTAAAGTGGCCTACATTCCGGTCGGTTCTCATATTACACTCACATATTCATTCATTACCACTAACACGTGGTTTTTTTTTAAATAAAGTTGTGACAGTTTTTATATATATATATATATATATAAGTTTTGTTTCTGAGGTGCCGTCTTGTTTGTGCAACTTTTCTTTTAATATTTAATTTTTTTTTTACAAAAAAAGTAATATATTTCTCAATTATTTACTGCACATATAAATTTTTTATTTTTGGTTATGTTGATGCTAAAAATTTATATATTTTTTAATGTAATGTGTAAATTACATAAAATAGTTATGTTGAGTTTTATTACCTAAAGTTAATATTATTTTTTATTTTTTTTGGTGGTGAGTTATAGTAATTTACTTATTTTTTTGGCTCAAATTTATAATATAACTTTTTATCATATTATTAAGAAATGACACGTTAATTTTGTAATTAGGTGATATTTTAGCATATATTTTTATAATGAACATTATTATAAATACAAGATGCTAAAATAATATTTTATAAAAACAGAGAGTAGTCACGTACCCTTAATTAAATTAGTAACATATAATGATAATTTAGTCTTCTGTTATTAAGATTGAGACAGTAATGGTATTATACAGCTGCGCTAGGTGAAAGAGAAGCCCATTTTAATCCCTTGATTACAATTCAACTCATGAGTACAATATTTGTTCATGACATGCTATTGATATCTTATTTAAATCTATTAGAGTCTCTAAACCGTTATTTGATAGGCATATATAAGATGTACAACACATCACAGAACTGAAATCATTAGAAATTAGCACAAGTCCTGAGTTAATTCTTCTCTTCTTGTTTTTCAGTCACTATTCATCCCAAACCCAATAATCACATAAAAGTAACCAACAAGAACATGATTTTCCAAGAGCTCATTAATTTGAAATGAGCTCTTGGATGTTTTAAATGACCACAATATACATTGTGGTAATGAAAAATTATAATTTATATAAATGTGGTCATTTTTAAAATTTTCCTAAACTAAAATTGCCTACCATTTAGTTTGAACTTGTATTTAACCTAATATGGTGATTGTTTAAAAAGAATTAAAAAAGAAAAACTTAGCTATTTGAGCAGAAAAGATAAATCCACGTGGCTTGATTTTAAAAAGGAAAAGATAGCTCCATAGTTCTATTCCTGTTGAAGTCCTTGCATGTATTGTCAAAGTTCCAAAATGGAAGTAACCATAATCATTGGTAGCTGCACATTGTCTTGGAAAATCTTAACAAAAAATCCAATTAGTTTGCAGTATACATGTAAGTTAAGAGATGAAAAGTGTAGAGAAATCTAAATTAGTACTCATCATCATGTACCAGAGAAGGGAGATTTTGAAAAATGAAAAGCATAAATAAGACATCAGAGCAGCTCCTCCATTAGTGTCACTACTCACAACTTGATAACACAATAGAGCAGTTCATATTACATCTATACTTGTTGAAACTATATATATATATGAAAGATTTTTTAATGGATACTACCTATAGAAGAGTACTAGCAATTATGATGATGTGGTAACATAGTTACTTAGTATAGCAAATCACTAACAGATAAATATATTTTTTTCTACATTAATTTCGAATTTAGTTATTTTATTTTTGTCATAATTAGGGTTGTTTCCAACTAATGAGAGACACTAGTAATATTTAGAAATTAACATGCATTTAAAAAATGAAAAGCTTACAATATTATATTTTCATAATAAATACATATTTTTTATCAGGTAATCCTTCAAAAAATTTGAAAAATCAAAATTTATTTTTAGTATTATTAATTAGTAACTATAAATATGGATTATTGATCTTAATCTAATAGTTAATATTAAAGTAATCATTCATGGGTGATAATCATTAAAAGTACATCTATATATATATATATATCTTAGATTGTTGAGTGCTTGAGTATTTAATCCAATGTTCAAATCCTAATGTTTTTGTTCCTTCTTTACTTATAAAAAAAAAAGGAAAAAAAATATTGAAAAATAATGTTGGTGGAATAGATGAGGTAATTCAAAAGCTCAATTTGGATTGAAAACGCCCAAAGAGCACGTACCAAGCGCACGTATAAAACTAGAATAACTTACACTATTTTTATAAATATTTATATATATATATATGCATGGATGCTTGGTAAGTCATTCTTTTTTTTTTGTTTTTTTCTTAATTTGTTTTTTATGTTAAATAATATATATATATTTATATAATATAAACTGATTTATATTATATTATTGTAATTGTATATGCATAATATATATTATATTGTATTAAATATACAGGATTATTTTTCTTTTTTTCTTTTAATTTATTTTTTCTATTAACCAATATATATAATATACACTAATTAAATGATGTTCATTCGTAGTTGTATATGCACAATATACAATATAGTATCTATATATATAAATTTAATATGTATGATTATATTGTATTTAGTTCATTGCATTTATATAGTAATATAGTAAAAGGCTATCATCATTTATTGAATATTAATACATACGAATGTAACGTGGTTTAATG
This sequence comes from Humulus lupulus, assembly GCF_963169125.1. Classification (NCBI taxonomy): domain Eukaryota; kingdom Viridiplantae; phylum Streptophyta; class Magnoliopsida; order Rosales; family Cannabaceae; genus Humulus; species Humulus lupulus. Next base: position 13,051,028 of record NC_084797.1, on the reverse strand, counting down.
CATGTGAAAGTTACACATATTAATAGGCTTGTTGTTCGAGTCATACTATGCTGGTGTGTTGATCACACATATACAATCATCCTTCTTTTTATAAACAAAAAAATAAATTATTAACTGTGAACTATTTATTTATATTATTATTTAATTTTTTCACGAATTCAAAATAAAAATATATTATTTTTATAAAGAGTAAAACGTAAGAAAAAAAGTAATACTGGTACCGGTTGCTCGTGCCTTTGGCACGAGCCACTCTCACTAGTATGTATATATATATAGAAAAAACCATGGTCAAAGGTGGACATACATATACGTAGGAAGAAACTTAAGAGCTAACTAATTTAACAAAAGGTGTAGATGTAGATAGTAAGAAATTAAAGTTAGCTAATTTAACAGTAGCTTATATATATGCACATATAAGCTAAGACAAAAGTTGGATCTAGTTAACCGTAACTTATATATACATAGGAGAAAACTTATATTGAGAAAAGTGGATCTAGTTAACAGTAACTTATAAAGAATAAATATGAGAATACAGTGTATGGAAGATTTTCTGGATCGAGTACCGACTTTAGACCTAAGAAAATAAAAAAAATAAAACATTATTATTATATATATACTAGATACAAACATCATGTGTTTTTGTTTAGTTTTATTTATAGAATTTATTAATTATTTTTATTAAATTTATATTAATATCATATAAATTTTAAATAAATATTTATTTTAATTAAATAATTTATTTATTTTTATTTAAGTTTATGTTTGTTTTATTTTTTTAATTAAAGAGTGACAACAGGAGATTATATATTATATGTTTAATATAATATTAAATATTATAAGTAAATTTTAAATTTAAGTTTTTTGCTAGTTTTTTTAAAAAATAATAAATTATATTATATGTTTAATATAATATTATTATAATAAAAAAGTTTAAGTTTAATTAAACTTTTTTAAGTCATAAAACGTATAATTTTATTATTTTTAAATAATTATCATTGAAAAATATCTCAAAAATATTATATTTTAATTATTTATTTTATTTAAATTTAAATATATATAAAATATCATAAAATATAAAAATATACTGTTAACGTAACCTTTAAAAATAAATTGTTTTTGGTATGTACGTAGTTATTATATAGAGGAGATATGCTTGTTACACATGCCACGTCAGGTGTACTCCAAGATGTACGGGTGATTAATTAGCTAGCTTCGTCATCAACTAATTTGAGTTAATTCTGTCTCTCAATATATAAAAATGATCTCTACTGTTTGTTTTTTTCTTTTTAAATAAAAAAGTATATTTAGTCTAGTACTATATTGACTTGTTGATTAGAAGCGTCAATTACATAATTATTAATGTAATAATCACATAACTTTCTAACCATTCCTATTTGAGGTACATAAAAGAAAGACAAAAAAAATGAGAAGCTTCTTTTAGTTCCTAACACATCACTTTCTTACCATTTCTATTTACTATTTAAGGTACATAAAAAGTAAAAAAAAAATGACAAGCTGCTCTTATTCATCTTTGTATAATATGTAGTAGATATATTTATGTAAAAATACTAAAAATACATATGGACAGTGATTAAAAACCCACAAAATTTTCATATATATTTATATATCAAACCTATATCAAGTTTCGGTTTTTTCCTTTCATAGTCAAGGGAAAAGAAAAACAATTTTGCAGTTAACGTCCCCAAAATTCTTCAATTTTTTGTGAAATTGTACCCTTCAAATTTGTGGAGACCTGAGAAACTGCATTCTTTAGATGGTCAATAGCTTGTGCAAATGCCTCGATTCTTAACAGTAATTCGTAAACAGTGTTTAAGAAATAAAGTGACCATGGGAGTAGAGCCACCACCCCCAGATGGGGAAGGGTAATGAGGAGCAGCAAAATCAAGGAGAGAGCTCCCATCAACAGGCTTGCTTTTCTCAAAACAGCAAGGACTGCGTTTTCTCCATTTTGATTATTAGTTGCTCGGAGTTGTTGGAAATGGTCAAGGACAAGATAGATTAAGAAAACAACGCCAAATAAGTACATCATCGGAAGGTGGGTGTCGTCAAGCGGAGACGAAGGGCTTGTTTGGAATTTCAGCTGAAGTAAAGTAGCATATATGGTAATACCAAACTTGATGCTGTCTTGAGGAGACATTACCAACGTTCTATGATGGGAATATACGAGGACGAAGCTTTAAGAGTATATAGGTGTGAGAGGAGGGTCGGAAGGTGAATATATATAAACTAGTAATGAAATTCTTACTCTGTAACAACGTGTCCACCAAAAGTGTAGAGAATGATGTTAATAAAGCCAAGAATGATATTGATAAAGCCAAGTACCAATTTTGTAGAGAATGATGTTAATAAAGTCAAGTACCAATTTTGTAAAGAATGATGTTAATAAAGTCAAGTACCAATTTTGTAAAAATTTTGTAAAGAATGATGTTAATACAGTCAAGTGCCAATTTTGTTGGGGCAGAGCGATTGTCTCCATCAACCTTCAATCGTATCCCAAAAAATTGAATATATATTATTTTGTTGACTTTAGAGGCCCAAGGAACCTATTTGGAACTTGGAACCTGCATCCCTTCAGATGAAAATAAAATAAAGTTTCACAAATCCTTCCACACCCCACAAGACTAAGCCTTCAAGGTGGGTCTACTTATCATCACTTAAGAAATTGAAAATTCTAATGTGAATTTACTATAACCGGTTGTGGCAACAATATCTTCTTTTTTTTTTTTTTTTTTAAGAATTAAAGTTGTGTTTTCTGACACAAAAAATGACAAAATAAGGGCACTAAGGACAATTTTAGTGGAATTTGAATTTTATTTACAAAATTGGTTACGTAAAAATTTATCAATAAGTAAGTAATTAAATACTTATGTTACATAATCCAAATTAAAGAAAAAATAATATTAATTGTTCAGTTGTTTTGTAGGTGAACTTTCAATTTACTTCTAGCAACAAATGTAATTCTGCTTTGTTAGAAGCATTAGCATTTTAGAATGATTGAATTAACATTAATTAAGTTTGAGAATATTATATGATAGAATAAGTCATACGAAATGTATATTCTAATTATTTGAAGTGGTGTTTTTTTAAACAAAACAAAACAAAACAAACTTATAAATGGTAGAATGCTTAGCATTAATTACTTTTTCTAATATATTTAACGATAAAATTAATTAAATTTTCTTAAAACAAAAAACTCTTATAGATGGTCGAATGTTTAACACCGATGAATTTTTTCAATATATTACACAGTAAAATTAATTAATTTTTAATTTTTTTTTATAAAAGTAGGATGTTTAACATTAATTAATTTGGACAACGCATTTGGCAATAAAATTTATTATATATGGAAATGTTGATGCCGTTTTTCGTCAACAGTGAAATAAGAGCACGAAAACAGTAAATAGTTATGGCCAGAAAAATACGATAAAACAAATGAGATTTTTTACGTGGTTCAGCAGTTAACTCTGCCTAGTCCACGAGTCTTTGTTATTAGAACTTAAGATGATTTCTGGGAATTCTTTAAGAATGAATTCTCCAGAGTTTCTCCCCAGATTCCAAAAATTCGGTCCTTTACAATGGTGCAAATCTTCTCTATTTATAGAGGGGATTTCAAGATACTATCCCACACATTTTGGGAAGTTATTCTGTATATGTAAATAGATTTAATGGCATTAAAAGCCTGTAACTCCTATATACAAGGAAACGTCCCCTGAAGATCAGGGGGCGTATAACTGAATAATAAACATCCCTGTATTATAGGGGATTTACAACAATGAATGTAGACTGCGTCTGTAACGACCCGGATTTTCAAGACTCGATAATGCGGAAATATAAATGTTTTCATTTAACAAAATGTCTCAAAAACCCATAGAAAAAAAAACTTTTTAAAAAGTCGTATGACCATACTTAACATTTAGTTACAAACATATTTTATAAAGATTAGAGTGAGCCTAGTTTAGGAAAATTACACAATATTTCCAAAAATAAAAAGGCTTCCCAAAAGGTCGGTCCACATGTACATTTGCAAGGAAGACTCTAGCGCTCACTGCTCTGCCCTGCCCTTGCCCTTACCTACAACATGAAACAACTAGGTAAGCGAAAACGCTTAGTAAGATCAACTTTCAAACAAAGCAGATAGAGAAATAGGGATCCGGACCCATCCGGACCCTACACAATCAATTTCAAGAACGCTAAAGCGTCCTGGCAAACTTATGGTCATGCCTGATAACCAAGGATAAATGAATTCATATCTAGATAAAAATCCCGCACTCAGAAAAATCCCAGAACAAGCAGATATATTATATCACAACTATATCTTATCAACAATTATATCCCTGCACTCAGAAAATCCCAGAGCAAGCATATATATTATATCACAACATAATTCGAGACCAACGCTCGACAATTTCTAACAATTCATGCGTAACGCGCCCTCCAACATAATTGCTAATCTGTAAAAGAAAACCGAGTCTCCACACTAAGATCTAGCCAATAAATATTCTCATCAAGGGTAACTATCGTGTTACCTAGGGCATCGCTACTTATCCAAGAGCGTAATCCAATTTACACGGTTTTACGGAGACTTCTATGTTAATCAGTGGTGCTGGTGAGCAGCTGCCCCTAGGGTGTTCAACCTCACTCTATCTTGGCAACCCCTAGTATCTCTAGGCACTCTCACGGAATGGCCAATATTCACGGCTGCTATCCGGGAATAACTTATCAGAGCACTTGCTCGGATTCTAACCGTCCAATGATTAAGTAAGCATGAGGGCCCCTAGGTCCCATTTATCTTGGCGCCCCTAGGTTTAACCAGCTTATCCTCATCTCATGGCCACTCGTCGCGGTAATGAACCGGACATAAATAAAATCAAGCAGTGTGACGGGGATCAACCGTCTAGGATATGACGGACTTCTACCGTTCATATTTTCTAAATCAGCACTCACTAGACTAACGTCTCTAAGCAACTTTCTATGACAGCCTATATATGTGCATGTATCCCTATACTAACATACAAGACAATAATCATTTCATGTTGCAGCCATACAATATAAGTTGACTTACTTGGAGTCCTTAGCGCTCAGCAAGTTTTCACCCTCCAACGTTCAGTCCAGTTACGCTTAGCCAATACTGTAGTTATCCATACAGTATACTCGGATTAATTATGGCACTAATAATTCATTATTATTATTTTGGGCAGTTTGGTCATTTTAATAAAAGTCATTTGTAAGGATTTATAATCCTTATTTGGTTTTAAACCTATTAAGGAAAGTTATACAAAATATTCGAGACTAAACCCTAAGTCTCGGGGAGACCTATCCTAAGGTCTCGATACCTAGGCTCGGGTATCACAATGGTATTTCCCCACAACCCGCTAAAAATCTTACTCTTTCAAGGTATCGCTATTAACCCGCATTTTCGACTAGTCGGTTAAAATATGTAAGATTTTAGCCGGTATTATATCCAGAAAATACAAATAAATTCCTTAATTATTTTTAAAGAAAATAAACTCTTTAAATTTTCCTTTTATTTTTCTTAAGGTTTTAATATCTAAAAACTGTTTTAAGAAAATTGCCTAATTTGTCTTAATTAGGAAAACCGTTATAAATTTCTCATCTTGACTAATTAATTTTCCAAAAGCAATTAATCAATTTTACTTACTAGAAAAATCATTCATTTAATTATTTTCTCAAAATATAGGGTTTTAAACCCTCTTTTAATTTATTAACTATTAATAAAGTAAATCTCTTATTTTTAGAAAGAATAAAAACTCTTTAATAAAAATAATTCATTTAAACTCAAAGGGTAAATTTTAGTGAAAATATGATTTCAAGACTTACCATTTTATATCTTGAAATAAACAAAATTTTACTTTTTACCTTATGTTCCAAAATATCATTTTTACACTAAGTGTGAAAAACCTATTTTTCACATTTTTAACTACATACTTCATTAGTTCATATCTTGAAATTTACTTACCCAATTGTTACCAAAATTTCCCAATTCCATTTTTTTGTTATGCCATTTAGGTCTTTGTAAAATCTTAGGTCAAAATGAGCATTTTTGATTGGTGAAATCATTTTCCAACAATGAGGTAAAAATTACCTTATTTTCAAGTCCTTATTTTTTCCAAACTTTGACAGTTAATAACTATCAAAACTTTTAATATTTTCTTACCAAATTTTACAGTGGACTAATAGGTTATTCCAGAAATATGTCCACAAAATTTTAGAAAAAACTGGGTTCATTTTCCCTATACAGTGGCTGTCCAAACTTGGTTCCGAAAATGAGAATACGAAAAAACAGTTTTTTACCTAAACTTTGAAATAGCATAACTTACTCATTTCTAAACATTTTTTTGTGTTTCAAAAGCTCAATTTTATGTACTCAATCTCAACAACATAACAGTACAATTTAATTTTACAAAAACAATATACAGTGGCTGCTTGACCCCTTGGAAGTCACAGCTTAAAACATGTTTTGTTTTAGGGTATCCTACAAAACCCTTGGGGGTTTTGGTTCCCATTTTCAAAAATCAATACACATGCATCATAAAAATTATTAAACAACTACCATAACCTTATTACATCATCAACAAGAAACTCTAAGCATTAGATATACAAAATAATGCTTAAAACTAAAAACCCTACAACAAACTCATCAAAAGTAAACTTTTTTACCTCTTTGGTGTTCTTGCTTAAGGTTTGGACCTTCCTATAAGCTTTGACTCCTTCAAAACCTTTCAAAAGCCCTAACAAACTTCCCCCAACAACATAGTCAATTAGCTATTTGAAACTCTATGCTTAAAACTTTACAAAAACCTAGATTAGTGAAAGTTTACCTTAGGGAAAATACTTCCTAGACCAAGACTTAGCCTCAAAGTTTCCTTGGTGTTCTTGGGCTTGAAAAATGAAGAGAACACTTTGAGAGGTCTTCAAAAATCAGATGATTGAATGTGAGAGAGTGGTGTGGTCGGTTGGGGAGGGATGGAATAGTTATATACTATCTAATTTACCCTAAAAACACTCAAGTGTTTTACCCACTTGCTTTTATCCCTAACCTTTAATTAAATGGGATTTAAATCTTATAAAAGTGGGTTCACACAACTCTAAAAGACCACATGGCCGGCCACCCTTTGCCATATATGATCATTTCATTTTTTTTTTTAAAGGGTTAATAAATGTTTCATAAGAAGAAAAGTCCAAATTGACTTTTGACACCTTTTTCACTCTTATTAAGTTTTAATTACCAAACTTAACATTAATTAATTAAATTAAATGTCTCTCACATTTAATTTAATTAATCACATAATAAAATTTAACCTAAGGTCCATTCATGGAATAAAATTCCCCATTTCGGCAAAATTAGGCATTTAACACAAAATGCCTTAAAATTTCCATTTTCTTTTAGGTTTATTATTTTTTACCAAACTTTAACTTTTATGAATGTATTTTATGCCCAAAATATAATTGCCATGATTTTTCGTTTTATTTTCCGAGATTTTTACCCGATCAGGGTTTTTGTGTCGGTCCAGGACCGAAAGTCTTATCTTGACTTTTAAAATCACAAAATTCATATTTTGGCTAGCAATAACTCATGGAATACTTACAAACAAAATATAATATTATTTAAAATAATATTCTTAACCCGGGGGAAAAATCCCGACCCGAGTCGTTTAAAGGTACCCAAAAACGTAGGACATTACAGCGTCTCTCCAAAATGATTCACTAAGATATTCAAAGTTATCAATCTACATCGTCAGTGCCGTGGCCGCCCAGGTCTCTTAATGACTTTCGAGCTCATACCTATGTCAGACTCGGAGTCCCATATTCGAGGTCATCCGAGAACAGACGTACTTCGATGTCTGCCTTTCGAGCTTGTGAGGATTTCGAGGCTACCATCTTCGAGGTTCCCCTGCTTTGTAGGTTCGATGCCTCGGTGGCGGACACGTGTTCCAGACATTACAAGCCCATTCTTGACGAAACCAGCTTTCGAGATCACAATTCTTAAGGCTCGAAATCTGGGTGTAACATTTTGCCCCCTCAAAAGTATTTGTTCGAATCATATGAGAATGAAACTTTTGAACTACCATCTTCGGGAACCGCACCGCCACACACACTTGAGGGTGGACACGTGTCAGTCGGGTATTTCTCATCCGAGGTACTCGAGTACCTTGGAAATCCGCCCACGATCGTTCGCCTGCCACCTTTTCGGTGCCATCTTGTCATTTGTCCCTGGCCGTCAGATTTTATAAGGATTTTGGCCAATGGCTCAGATTAATCCCCTTTTTTTTTATCACTTCTTACTATCTATATATAAGGCCCTGGACATCTTCTTCCTCTTATTTTACACTCATCAGAGAAAAAAGAAGAGACAAAACCAGGAGCCATCCCAGAGAGCTTTTTGCTTTTGCATGTTTTCCCAGCCGAAGAAACAAAGGACCGCCAGCTTGTTCGAAACCGTAAGGTAATACCTGCAGCCTCTCCTTCAATCAACGATTTCTCTTCAATCGCCATCATTGTGTAAGTATCTGATGATCTTTTCATTTTCCTTTATGTTGGTTTCTGTCTGTGTTGTTCTTTTATTTTTGGGAATGTACTGGTTTATTTTTTAGTTTGACATGCTAGGAGGCTCTGGCCAATAGGCAATCAAGTTTAAGTTTCCACGCTAGGTTTAAGTCACTAGTTCCAAATCCAGCTTTGATGTAGAACAAACGTAAACAAGGTCTCTTTTTTCTGGGTTTTCAAAATTTAAAAGACATATCTTGCACACCAAGATATCGGGTACAAAATCTTGGTTTTAAAGAATGCACGATACCCAAGACTATCATTTCTGAATAACCGTCACCTTTTTCCCTGATATTTCAGGATTTTAAAAAATTAGACCCACTCCCCTCCTTTTTCTCGTAGAATACACGTTCTGACCCTTAATCGGGTCTCCAGGATCGAGCTCATTTCGAACCCAAGCCCTTTCCGAGCTTGTCTTGCCAAGCTCGTAATTCTTGAATCCTTGCATGCATGGCCCTCACCATTTTTTCTTTCTCGCTAGATGTCACAGAATCTGGAAAGACGGTGGGGGTTGCTGCTGGCAATTCCGTATTCGCCAAAAGCTCCGAGCCCAGAGTCACTGTTTGCTCGGAACCAACGTCTGATTCGTGAATACGATCTCGCGCGCGAACAGGAAGAAACACGAGCTCACTATCGCCGCCAAATCGTCGAGGTCATATAAAAGAAGAGGAGAATCCTTCGAGAGGCTCTTTATCCAGAAACTAATTCAGGGCCCAGGCCGATCCCCCTCGACCCTAGGCTAAAAGTGACCATCGCGTACAACCCGGGAGAGCTTCAATTCTCACTAATGGGGGAGCCCTCTACTTCGCAGCCGAGGAGGGAGTTCTTCGAGGCCGAGCACTACTGGAGCTCGGTTACCTCGCTAGGTCCGATAAATGATATCCTGGCCTTCCATGGTCTCAGACTGTCCAGCTCCTTAAGGTGTCGAGCCCCCACTTCCAGCGAGCGAAGCTGCCATGCCCCAGGAGATGGAAATCCTGATAACAAGCTGAGGTATGTGGCTTGGAGCCAGGAGCATATGAAGGCAGGAGCGTTACTGCCTTTGAAGTCTTTCTTCAAGGACTTCACAAACTTTTTTGGGTTGGCTCCATTCCAACTTAACACTAATTCTTGCAGGGTTCTGTCTGCCCTGAAGTCGTTGTACCACGAGTTGAAGTGGGAAGGACCCACGCCAGAAGAGATCTTGTATGAGATTAAAATTATAATTTTTTTGGAGTTATCCTCTCTATTTTATTAGTTCTTTGGATGGGGATCTGGGAAAAGTAGCAAAATGTTGAGTGTTTGGGCTGAGTGTTGTGTTTTGGGATTCTTGTACAAGTTTGGAAAGACAGGTTGCTAGTTTATGGTGCTATTGAGACTAGGTACTATCTGTGGTATATTATGACTAACCTTTCTTCTGTTTCTTCTTAGTGCTATTGATTCATCTAGTTAGTGGTTTTATTTGTTACCTCTAACTTAGTTATAAACATCTTAAATTTATTTGGTTTCAGTCTAACTTTGAAACCTGTCCAAATAAGAGAGTTACATTTGCTATATTTTGATTATTGATAAGGCAGCCTCTCTTGATAAATACAACCTAGAATAAAAGGAAATATATATAAGAAGGGAAAATATACTGAAGTTATTAAGATGCGGATTCCCTGATTACCCCTAAGAAATTTTAAGCAAGTTTACCATCTTTTGAGCTCGTTTAAATGCCTTATGGTGCTCTTCGTTTGTTCTGTGTATTGATTCATTAAGTCTGCTTTTGAGAATATTTTGACTTACTGAGCTGTAAAACAGAACGATCAATTTTTTATTTTTATAAAATTCTTGGATTTTAATGGTCATAGGATCATAAGTTCAACGTCTAGCCACCCAAATTGGAAGGGAGAACTCTTCAATAGCAAGATTGAAGCTTAATATGCTAATTAGTTTCATCTAGCTGCATTTTGAATTTGGCCAATGAAACCAATAGATAACTCGTTTAACTGCATTTTATTTTATTTTCTTTCAGAATCCCTACACTGTGAACATTCTTATGGCTGGTTATTTTATTTATCTTGTTTTGGTTTCTATGTTAGTTTGCTAATTGCAAAGCTACCGTTCCTTTTTGTCGAACAGGGCTGTGACTTGGTTTTGCAGGAGTTTAGAGAGGAAAACTCTTAAGAATTTTGATTGATTATCAAAAAAGAAATATACAGCTAGCTATAGGATTTATATATATATACATGGAAACATATTGCCAATGTAATTAATTTTTTGAGCTTGCATTTACCATCCAAACAGCTACTCCGATTGATTAATTGAGGTATTTGATCTTCAAGTATGTATAATTTGTAAATTTACTTCTCTGTATTTTGTTTTGATCCAGCTTCACCACACTTTAATTAACCAATGTATACTCTTTAATTAATTGAGATTTTCTTTACATCTTAAGATATTTTTGTTGCTTTTCTTCTACATATATCATAATACTTTAGACTTTAGAGTGCCTATATTTTCAAAAGTAGGTGTGATTTTTTCATTAAAGCTTCAGCACATGTAGACATTTTACTTTTTTAAGGAAAAGGGTTTTGGTATATGTATAGTTTGTCTTTTAATTTGAGCAATATTATCTCAATCAGATAATTATCACCTCTTAACAGAATTATAATGTTTTTTTAATGTCTATGGTTTGTTATGGTTGATATTCTTATTCATTGCTCACTTTGTTTTGACAAACTGTATTATGTATAATGAGAATCTGAGGCTGGAATGATTTGTGCATAGACTGTTTATGAATCCTATTCTTCTCAAACAACTAGTTGTTCGTATTGCCCACTTCTTCTAAAATATATATTTGTTATCAAATTCCAATGATATAAAGTAGAACAATTATTAAATTCATAAAGTGTTGGCCATTCAAATCATGGATGTATATATACACACAGAGATGTATATCTAAGTATGTTTGCGAAATTATAAGCCTACATTATTTGTATCAATGAGAGTATTTTTTGTAAATTCTTATGTATTTACACAGATAATTTCCACAACATGAAATAAGTGATTTTAAGCATTCTATAATGTAAGAGTTTGTACTTTATAAATTAACCTAAAATAACTGAAATAAGTAATCTGGTTTAATGGATTTAGTGTTAAGCTTTAAAAAATTAATAGAGATAATTTACCAGCTATGAGTCATTGATGTATTAGTTGTAGAAGGGAATTTGGGAAGTAAGATTTCCGTGAGTTTTAGAATTGTAGAGAGGAAGTTTGAAATGTTGAGTTTTACTTTCATTGATTAGATTAGTGGATTAAGTGTCAGTGAAATTCGATATGATTTGATTTATCTCTAGGTGTGTGTGTTGCAGACCATCACTCATTTATTTATGGAATGTGCATTAATTCAGCAGTTGTGGATGAATCAAACAATCACCTCGTACAATAAGAGGAGTAACAGAATTCTTAAAATAATTACACATGATAAATTATAAATTGAACTCAGCCCAATTTTTTTCTTTTGCAAAATGGTGTTAATGTGTATGGTTTATTATGGTTAATATGGCTCACTTTGTTTTGACAGGCTTTATGTATACTGAGACTCTAAGAGTGGAACTATTTGTGCAAGATCATTAGAATTGAACACTTTGAAGGAAGCTTGTTGAAATCAGTTACCAAATAAAAGGTCTTGTTACTTCTGTTTTCTTAACTTACTTTTGTTAAGTGTGCATAAAAGGGTGTCACCTCTCTTAATAGTCTCTAGTTCAAGAGATTCTAGTGTTGTTTTTAATTTAAAAATCAGATTCTAAAATGGTAGCCACTAACTAATTGGGCTTGGATCAAAGACAAGATTTTAGCTTGGGTTGTGGCAATTAAATCTAATCTATACATATGGAAATAATGAAAACAATATGACTAAATGAAAAATTTAATCTATACATATAATGAAAAATCTAATCTATACATATAAAAGCTTACCTAACCATCTATCAATACCAAGTCAAAAAATTCAAACAACACACAATAAGTTTTCTTCCTTATATCACCGCAGCACACAAACAAAATTTCCAGAACCTACTTCTCTAATACACACAAGTTTTCAAACCTTCCGTTATCACCGCAGCACACAATTTTAATCTCAGAACCTACTTCTCTATGGATGAATATTTAAGATATTCAAACTCCTCTAACATTTTTAAGATATTAATAATAAGAGTTAAAAGAACAAATTCCGTACCTCTTGCAAATTACCTTTGCAATGCTCCTTGCCAATTCGATCCCCAACCTAAAGAATATAATCAATACTTAAAAGATTAATACAAAATTAAAATTTGTCAATAGATATTAAACAAGCATGTATGATAAACTAACAGAGATTACATAAAAGACATGTATGATACCAACAAATCAGTCTCTTACATGAAACTGGTTAGAGTAGAAGCTGAAAACGAGTTATTAGTTCAAGTCATAATAAATACAACACAAAGGGTCACCTTAGTTTGATTCCTTTAGGCGTGTATTATTTGGCAGATATATAGTGCAGATAAATTGTTAAATATCTTTGCTGATTCAATTGAATAAGATTCTCATTTTTCTTAAAAAGAAAACTTCAAATGGATCTAACTATGAGAACCTTGGCCAAAATAATAGTTAGGAATGAACAGGATTACACAGTGAAATGAAACTCAACCATTTTATTATATAGCAATGCCAAAGCCAATCAGAATCAGATAAGTTTTAATATCCAAGTAATTAACAAGCTGCGCAATATGTAATCAAGAGTCTCCTGACTTTAACACAATTAAACTGGTCTTAACCAACTGCTTTTAACTAAACTAACTATTCTCCACTGTACTATTTCATGATATTATGATTTTTATTACATTGAAACTTGGAATTGTATCTTCAATATGCCATGAACAAAATTTATTTATTTTTTTAAAATAAAATGTCGGACTTACCAAGGAGAAAAAGCATCATAAGAGAATCATATGCTGACAAAATAATTAACAATACAATGTCTGAAATAAAAAGAACATGAGAAACCAAACTGAAAAGGCCACAGAACACAATAGCTAACAAACTAAACAACATGGCAAGCAAGCTCAAACAACCAAAAATAAAAGTTGGAATATGACCAATCAGAATAAGGCTGACGATTCAATTTCTGTAATTGAATTATGAACTGGAATAGTGATTTCCCGCCTTAACTGTTTAGTGGATGGGTTTAAACTTTACAAGAGTGATATTGCATTGAAATATTGGGCTTTCTATTTTTCTTACTGTTTTCAGAATCTGAGGAGATTTAAGATAGAAATTTTGAATTTCCAAAACTTACAACTTGATTTCCCGCCTTAACTGTTCAGTGGATGGGTTTAAACTTTACAAGAGTGATATTGCATTGAAATATTGGGCTTTCTATTTTTCTTACTGTTTTCAGAATCTAAGGAGATTTAAGATAGAAATTTTGAATTTCCAAAACTTACAACTTTATGTTACGGTACAACATGAGTATAATTGGTAATTTTATACGTGTTTAGTGTAAAGCAGACCCAAAGTTGGGTTCCCCTTAAAAAAAAAGAAAAAGAAAAAGAAAGACCCAAAGTTGGGTTTAGTCTAGATCATCATTCCTATAAATTAAGATTAAAGGTACATATTATTTTGTATTAACTTTTCATGACCTTTACCACTTCCTCGGCCTATTAACTCTATTTGGTAAGATTGCTGGTTTTAGGAGGCCCTCTGTGGGAACAATTGTTCTGCTAGAGCCATGGAATATGTTTGGTAGAGTTATAAAACAGTTACTTTGAAAAAGCAGGAGCTCTTGCAAAGAATATTGCTCTGGAAGTTTCATAGAAGTCATTATTATTATTACCTAGAGAACCCCCTCCCTAAGAGAAAATTGTACAAAATAACGTATTAGGTATCACAACAGCAAAGTACATGATGATTGGTAATACTTATTAGAAAAATTGGGGATAGAAATCTCTAAGGAAACATGCATTAAATTTATCATTTTTTATGTCTAAATGTCTTGCACTCCTATCATTTCATTAACAGAAAAAATGATCTTTAATAGTTGTTGTAGAACATAAAAGTAAAATAGTATACTAAATATGTGCTTCTTAGCTAGTTAAGGAACACTCCGGGAGTGTCCCTTTAAAAAGCAAATGCAAAGGTTTCCTACTGTAAGCATTACCAAATGCAGAGGCTATAAACTTATGTTTTTTTTTTTTTGCCTTTCACAATTTCAGTTGCAATTGGTCTTGTTGAAATATTCACAACAGAATGTTAAAATTTCACTCATATACGTACTCAAAAGATAGAAAACTCATCCATAAGCTTAATAACCTAAAAAACTAAAGCATCAAAGCTAATAAAAATTGTTTGTTGCTGAAGCACTAGTATCAAGCTACATGAAAACAGAATGTTAAAAAATACAGGAAAGGTGCCTAATTTGTGTACCTGAGAATGAGTGAAACAGCTGGTGGGTTTGAGGTATTTCTCATAATAGAAGAGGCTCCTCCATTGATAGAGCAAAGGAGAACTTGGTACAAAGAGAGGAAGAGGCTCTAACGGTGAATTTCATTGCCAGAAGAAATGCAGATTAGAAAAAATGTATAAAATCATAGCTATCACCTACTTCTTGAATCAGAGAAACCCTTGACTGGAATATAATTTAAGCATATTACACAAATGTTCGATAAAACAGAGCAACAATCTACACAAAACCCACACTGCAATAACAAAAACAAAACAAAAAAGAACTAATCGAAGAGGGCTAACCTGCAAGAGCAAGCTACGGGAAAGACCGAGAGACCGAGAGAGAGACCGAAAGAGATAGGTCTATGGGAAAGACCGAGAGAGATAGACCAGGAAGGGACCAGGAAGGGAAAGACTGAAGAAAGATTGAAGATTGAAGGGACCAGGAAGGGACCGAGAGATCAGGAAGGGAAAGACTGAAGAAAGATTGAAGAAATGGGTATAGGGGAAATGGGTACACGGGTTGAAAAAACTTAAGTCATTTGGCGGTACTTTATTTTAACTTGCCGCCTGAAATTTTTGACATATACAATAACTCTTTTTAAATACTATTATAATGATGTGTTATGGTAATGGGTGTTTGGTGTAGTGGCAGCAGTACCAACCTCATCCACCGTATCCGCCACATGTGTCGTCGCAACAACCTCCTCAGTATCAAAACCAATACATTTTTGGACGCTCATCCCAGTCTCCTCCACTATATTTTAGCTTTACCGATTTTCAAGGAGGATCGATGCAGCCTCCGCTACCTAATGTTAGGTATGGGGAGGTTGGAAGTTCGTCGCAGCAACCATATGTGAGATATGGTGAGTTTGGGGGCGGGTCGTAGCCACAGCCTCGAGATCAGTTTGGGGACCTCACACTTGGACGATCATCACAGCCACCTTATATTCCTTCACCGCCACAGCCACAGCCGTCGTCCTCACAACCACACCAAAATGTTGAAGATGAGGACAATTTCAATATTAATCTTAATAATTTTATTTAGTTATTAGTTTATGTATTTGGACTGAATTAATACTGTATTTATTTTTAATGACAATAGCGATATTAGCTAGGTTGATAAATATTAAAACTATTCACATTAATTTTAATGTTAGTTATGTTTAAATTAATTAAATGCTTATTTTGTTAAATTTTATTATGAATTATTTTTAAAAATAATTAAATTTAATAAATATTAATTTTATTATGAATTATTTTTAAAAATAAATAAATTTAATAAAGATTAATTTATTTCAAATAAATTTTAAAATATATTATAAAAACAATATTAGTGGCGGAACCCACGGCTAATAATAATACATCCGACAAATGAATTATTAGCGGCGCTGCTAATAGCTGCCGCTAATAATATTATATCAACGGCGGGTGTGTCAGTCCGCCGCTAATAAGCATTAATTGCGATAAATAATTAGCGGCGGGTCCCCGCCACTAATACGTATTAGCGGCGGATGTCACACTTATTAGCGGCGGAGGCCTCGCCGCTAATATGGTAAATTCTTGCAGTGAACCAAGAAAAGCACGTACCAGCAGCTTAAGCCTCTCTAACCATAATAAGCATAAAACAATGAAAAAATTATCTTATTCTCCATGCAAGAATGAATCAAGTGATAATAATAATAACTAGTAGTAATATAAAATGCAAAATTACAAGAAGAAGGTATTAAATATGAGGATGGGTAGTGTTAGAAAAGAACTTGCCTGGCACTTCCTTTTGCTTATGATTTTTTGGGAAACCAAGTGTGGCTATGAACTCCCATGTCAACCAAGAAATAATAAAAAAGTATAATTAAGAATAAAGTTCACATTCTTATTGTATAAAAAAAATGATAAATAATAATAAAATAACGAAAAAATGAAAGGCATATTTTTTTAAATAACTTAAAAATGAAAAGCCTTGCACTAATTTAGCAAGTTTCTTACTAAAATTATTTAGTAAAACCTTTTCTTTTGAAAAGTTTTTTTTGGTGTACATTTTTTGTTGTGTTCATATAGTAGGCTCCAATTTCTAAATAAGTCGTGCCCTATTTTTTTTTTTCAAAATGTTGGGTCTGTTTAACATTGTTTTCAGTTTTTTGTTTTCAAAGTTGTGTTCTCAGAAATGAGAACAGAAAACAGTTTTTGTAGTTTTCAAAATACAAAAGATGTTTAGTTAATGATTTTTAAAAATAATTTTTTAGTTTTATTTTTATTAAATCTTAAATTAAAAATTAACAAATATATTTACAAAGAGAAAAATATTTTACAAGTTTGTAATAAATGATGAGATAAAATAATTTGAAAGAAAAAATAATGAAAAATAAGGAGTGAGAAAGTAATGAGAGAAAATTTGAATAAATAGAAATTGAGAAGAGAGAAATTGATCTAATAAAAAATGAGAGAGAAGGTGATGAGAAAGAAAGTGAAGAAAGAGAAGTGAGTAGAGAAAAAGTGATGAGAAAAGAAATGGAGAGAGAGAGAAAATGAGGATATATTAAGTGATGAAAGAGAAAATGTTGGCATAATATGTGATACAAGATAAAATAATGAGATAAAAAATGATGAAAGAGAAAATAAAAAGAGAAAAAATAGCGAGAGAGAGAAAGTGATGAGAGAAAAAATAAGGAGAGAGAAAGTGATGTGAGAGAAATTGAAGAGATAAACTGATGAAAGATAAAATAATGTAACAATAAATTATGTTAGATAATAAAATTTTAAAAAATGACAGAAAATAACTTTTTATTGTTATCAAAATTTTCTATTTTTTTATAATTTTATTTTTAAAAATTATTTTATGAAAACAACATTAAACACTCCCAATTTATTTCAAAAAATAGCTCTTAAGTTTTAAAAACAAAAAAAAAAAAACAATTTTTTAGTTTAGTAGCCAAACGCTATTATCATACTCTACTCCAGATTTTTTTCTTCCAAAAAGCTTACTCTACTGCAGTTTTGTTTTTTGTTGACAGATACTATATATATATTGGGTATCACTATAATTATTATTGTTTTGCTAAATGTTACGGGTGGTGGATATGAATGTTTTCCAAAAGTATCTAAAAACAAAACACGAATGTTTTCCAAAGGTATCTAAAAAAAAACTAAAGATAACATAAAGCTGGGATTTTTAGAAAACCAGTTAACAGTCGTCTGTATATTAGGTATCACTATAATTATTATTTACGAGTATTTTTAGTACTTTTTTATACATAACAGTATATAATGTATTTACATAGAATTTCTAATAAATTTTTACGAAATTTTAATTAATTTAAGATACTAAAATTAAGATTCAAATAACTTATTACTCGCACCCTTGTTTCATGCTATTTCAACATAAAAAATTTCTTACAAAATTTGTGAGAGAACTATGGAAAAATACAAAAAATAAAATAAATACATAGGCATAGACAGACAGTGATTAAAAACCCACAAAATTTCCATATATATATATTTATATGTAATACCTATATATCCCATACAACGTGGCCAAACAAGCCCTACGACGTCAAATCAATCTCTTTGATTCAAATAAGAAGCTCTTAAAATATCAATATCTATAACATGTACCTTTTACAGTTTGATTCGGGAATCGTCGCCCAAAAGAAAAGCTTCCAATTTTCATAGTTTGGATTTTTCTTTCCATTCAAAGGAAAAGAAAAGCAATTTTGCAGTCCACGTCCCCGAATTTCTTCAATTTATTGTGAAATTGCATGCATGAAATTTGTAGAGAGTTGAGAAAGTTGGATCTTGAGATTTTCAATGGCTTGTGCAAATGCCTCATTTTTTAACAGTAATTCGTAAACAGTGTTTAAGAAATAAAGTGACCATGGGAGTAGAGCCACCACCCCCAGAAGTGGAAGGAGAATGTGAAGCAGCAAAATGAAGGAGAGAGCCCCCATCAACAGGCTTGCTTTTCTCAAAACAGCAAGGACTGCGTTTTCTCCATTTTGATTTTTAGTTGCTTGGAGTTGTTGGAGATGGTCAAGGACAAGATAGATTAAGAAAACCACGCCAAACAAGTACATCATCGGAAGGTGCGTGTCAAGCGGAGACGAAGACTTTGTTTGATATTTCAGCTGAAGTAAAGCAACACATACGACAATACCAAACTTGATGCTGTCTTGTGGAGACATTACCAACGTTCTATGATGGGAATATACGAGGACGAAGCTTTAACAGTGAGAGAGCTTGACTTGAGAGAATGTCGGAGTGCTCGAGATCAGTAAGGTAGTTCATTTATAAGTAAGTTCAAAATTGAAAAAATTATTACAAAACTTTAGGAAATCAAAGTTTTGTGTAGGATGAAAGTGGCACACATTATCAAACCTTTTGTGTACAATGCATGAACAAAACTTTCCACAAAACCTACAAATTATTAAGTGGGAAGACTTAAAATATGTGGGCCAATCATAAACTTTGATTGATTAGCTGTTTTTGAAAATAAAAACTATATAGGAAAAGAAAATTTCATTTTTAAAAACCCTAAAACCAAATTCTCATTCTTTTCTTCTCTTTCTCTGATTTATCAATATTATTGTTATGAAATCCTAATTTTATATACATAGTTCTCATTCTTTTGTATTGTTATGAATTTAATCAATGCATTATTATTAAATTTAATTTATCAATATTATTAAATTTTAATTAATTAAATCTATTGATAAATCAAAATTTAATATCATACAATCTATGTATGTGGAATTAAAATAATATTCAGATTCAACTGAACCAATCACATATTCAATTTCTGTTATACTTTTAAATTTAATACCAATCACAGATTCAATTTTTTAAAACTCAAAAACAGTTTATAGATATTTAACCAATCGCATTTTTACATTTTTCACGTTTTATTTCAGAAACATATGTTTTGGTGAGAAAGCTTTTAACAGTGTGGGAAGGGAAGAATGCTGTGTGGACGAGGGAAGGAACCAGGGAAGGGAAGTGGCTAACCTTTTAACAGTGTGGGGCAGGAAAGGGAACCAGAGAAGGGAAGTGGCTTACCTTTTAACAGTGTGAAAGGGAAGAACGCTGTGGCGGCCAGGGAAGCACGCTGTGGCGGCAGGGAAGAACGCAAAGAGGTGAGCTTGACTTGATGTGAACCTGCTTGGTTCATTTTTGTGAGACCCACAAAATAGAAGTGCATATTTGTGTGTCCACCAATGAGATTTCTCCACATGAGTTTCAACCAACGGCTCACAGATCTTGATTTTCAACAAACAGCCCACAGATCTTCTTCCCTATATCTTATTCCCTACATCATCATTTTGCTTTGTTTCTTCTTTTGTATCTTTTTTTACTCTTCCCAATCTTTTCTCATCTTCTTTCTTTAAGTTTATATATATATATATATATATACTTCATACAAACAACGTGAAATATGTACGTTTGTTTAGTTTTATTTATAAAATTGATTCAAAACTAGTTTCTTGCTAATTTTGAAAAAATAGTAAGAAACTTAAATTTAAAATCCACGTATAATATTTAATATTATATTAAACATATAATATATAATCTCTTGTTGTCACTTCTAAATTAAAAAACTAGAACAAACATAAACTTAAACAAAAATAAATAAGTTATTTAATTAAAATAAGATATTTATTTCAAAATTTATATAATATTAATATAAATTTAATAAAAATAATTAATAAATTCTATAAATAAAACTAAGCAAATGTGCATATTGCATGTTGCTTGTATCTAGTATATATAAATGTGTGCACACGTATCAATTGCTCTTTGTTATTTCTTTCTATTTATATATATATATACTAAGTAGAAGCGACGTACAATGTACAATTGCTTAATTTTAAAGTTATAAACATGTTTATTCAAACATGTATTTATTTTTATTATTTTTTAATTATCATATAAATTTTAAATAAATAAACAATATCATAAAATAAATAAAATATGTTTAATATAATGTATGACATAAATGTATTAAAAAATTATGGCAAAACATTGTCTATAATTTTAATAAAAATCGATTCACTTTTTTTTCCAATATATAATAGAATGAATTAGAGTTTATATCAATAATCTATATATATATATGATATAGATATATATATATATATATTTACATGAGATATATATAAATTACAATAATATTTAAAAAGAAATTAATAATAGAATAGAAAAAGTCATAGTGTAGAGTAATATACATGCATCAACTATTTTTAGTTTCTAATGTAACTCGCAATGCCTTTTGGTGAATTTGATGAAGAAAAAGAGTTTAAATCACTTGATAAAAAATAAACTATCACACAAATTTATAAGATAAAAAAAAAATAATATGTATTACTTTATTATTTTTAAATAAATATGATTTAATTATTTAAATTATCATAAAAATCTTTTAAATATCTTATTCTAATTAATTAATTCATTCATTTTTGTTTAATTTTATGTTTGCTCTAGTTTTTGAATTTGGCAGTGATAACAAGAGATTATAATATTAATATAATGCCCTTTAGTGAATTTGATGAAGAAAAAGAGCTTAAATCGCTTGATAAAAAATAAACTATCACACAAATTTATAAGATAAAAAAATAATATGTATGACTTTATTATTTTTATATATTATTTTTTTTATCAATATGATTTAATTATTTAAATTATCATAAAATATCTTATTCTAATTAATTAATTCATTCATTTTTGTTTAAGTTTTTGTTTGTTCTAATTTTTTAATTTGGGAGTGATAACAAGAGATTATATATTATATGTTTAATATAATATTAATATTATACATAAATTTTAAATTTAAGTTTGTTGCTTGTTTTTTTTTTAAAAGAAGTTAGTTTCTAGTTGATAGTAGATTATATTATGTTATATGATTAATATGATATTATTCAATTACATGAAGTATAAGTTTAATTAAACTTTATTTAAATTATAAAATATATGATTTTATTATTTTTAAATAATTATTATTGTAAAATATCTTATTTTAATTTGTTTATTTATTTAATTTGATTTAAATTTAAATTATGTTTATAATGTACCATTAAAAATAAGAATATTTTGTTGTATATAAGAATATTCCATCAAAGTTAACGAAAAACATAAAAAATCGTTATCTACACACTTATCATATAAAAGATATATATATTAATGATGTTATTTCTCATTAAAGTAGGATTCATTTATTTTTTTTTATTTATTTATCTTTTAAGTTGACATTGATAGTCTATACCCCATTTCCTTCTTTTTTTATTTGTTTATCTTTTTAATTTTCTTTTTTGCAGTACAAACCAAAATTAATAATAACAAATTCATCAAATATAATGGTTTACAATTACAAGCTATGCTATTTTATTTTATTTCTTGTTCTTATTATATTGATTATTTTACTGTTGTTATATAGCCATATATGCATGTTACACCCAGATTTCGAGACAAGAGGTTATGACCTCGAAGATTGGGCTCGTCAAGTGTGAGCTCGAAATGTATGAAGACATTGTATGGTCCAGCTGTAAAATATATAAAGTAAAATAATGACCTCGAAGATGTGTAACCTCGGGATACTCTCTGAGTTTGAAATAGCACGATGTTAGGATACATCAATTATCGATTGTCTTCGGATTGAACAGTTCGAGCTTGGGAAGTGCAAGCTCGAGTGTGATAGCTTCGACAGTGTCTATTCATTCCAAGCATGTCCTGAAGTAGGGTGGCAAGCACGTAGCAGTACCATAAGTCTTGACAGCCACAAGGTCGATTGCTGATCTCGAAGACCCGATTGTTTAGGACAACTCTTTATTTTGATTCAGTAAGCATACTCTTATGTTTTTATTTTTATGTTTAATACAAGTGTTTTAATTTTATTCTATTGTTTTATATTTAATTCAAATTAAATAAATAAATAAGTGAATAAACATTACAAATATAAAAAAAATTCCAGTTTAGTCTATACCGAGGACATTGTCCTCGGTATATCCCATTAATATGACAAATTTGGGTTGGTTGTGTCGATGACATTTTGCACTCTATACAGATGACATTGTCCTCGGTACAACCTATACCGAGAACATATTGAATGTCGTCGGTAGAAGTTTCCTTCTACCGACTCGGCTGTACCGAGGACTTACTGCCGACAACATATTCTCGGTATAAGCTCTACTGAGAACATTTAGGCTTATACTGATGACATTTTTTGTCGGTATAGACCTTGTTTTTTATAGTGATTGATGCCAATTGTTCTAATTTTTCAATATCATTTCATAATTTTACATACCCAAGTTCTGCTTTTTCATCATTTCATCATTATACATACCGATAGCTCTACTTTTGAATATGATTCAATCTTTTTCAATATTGAAAAATGAACAAATGATATTGAAAAAGATAGTATATAGTCCTACTTTTTCACAAAAAAAATTTCCCTCAAATTTGTCATCTTATTTATATTTACTTTACATTATTTAAATATTTTTATTAATACGTTGATTTTATAATCATTGACTGAAAAATAAGAGAAACTTTGCCATACTCCATTCTCTCCAATTTTCAGTCTATCCCACGTATCCTTACCTTTCATAAATACAAGACTTTGTTTGGAAGACCTGAGCCTCCTTAACACTCAACAAATACTAATCTATTAAGATAAAAGAAATAAGGGTACATTCAACAAAACAAAAAAAAAAAAGCAATGATAACGTTGGGAAAAAACTAAACAAAAAAAAATATATATATATATATATTTTTTTTAAATATGAGGATGGGTAGTGTTAGAAAAGAACTTGCCTTGGCACTTGCTTTCGCTTATGATTTTTGTTTTTTTTGACAGAGACTATATATATTGGGTATCACTATAATTATTATTGTTTTGCTACGGGTGGTGGATATGATATGAATGTTTTCCAAAGGTATTTAAAAACAAAACATGAATGTTTTCCAAAGGTATCTAAAAACAAAACATGAATGTTTTCCAAAGGTATCTAAAAATAACAGAAAGCTGGGATTTTTAGAAAACCAGTTACCAGTCTTCTGTATATTTGGTATCATTATAATTATTATTTATGAGTATTTTTAGTACATAAATAAAGTGTAACTGTAAATTTTTTATACATAATTAATAAATTTTTAAAAAAATTTAATTAATTTAAGATACTAAAATCAAAATTCAAAATTAACACGCGTACTTATTTTAATATTTGCACATGCAACATTTTATTTGGACGAACAAAATTTCTTACAATATTTGAGAGTACTATGTAAAAATACTAAAAATAAATACATAGACATTGAGAGTGAGAGTGATTAAAAACCCACAAGATTTCCGTATATATATTTATATGTAATACCTATATATCCAATACAACGTGGCCAGACAAGCCCTACGACGTCAAATCAATCTCTTTGATTGAAATAAGAAGCTCTTAAAATAGCAATATCTATAACATGCACCTTTTACAGTTTGATTCGGGAATCGTCGCCCAATAGAAAAGCTTCCAATTTTCATTGTTCTGGCTCTGACTTCTCAAGTTTGGGTTTTTCTTTCCCATCAAAGGAAAAGAAAAACAATTTTGCAGTCAACGTCCCAAAAATTCTGCAATTTTTTGTGAAATTGCATGCATGAAATTTGTAGAGAGTTGAGAAAGTGAGTTCTTGAGATTTTCAATGGCTTGTGCAAATGCCTCATTTTTTAACAGTAATTCGTAAACAGTGTTTAGGAAATAAAGTGACCATGGGAGTAGAGCCACCTTCCCCAGAAGTGGAAGAAGAATGTGAAGCAGCAAAATCAAGGAGAGAGCTCCCATCAACAGGCTTGCTTTTCTCAAAACAGCAA
Source organism: Humulus lupulus (assembly GCF_963169125.1). NCBI lineage: Eukaryota > Viridiplantae > Streptophyta > Magnoliopsida > Rosales > Cannabaceae > Humulus > Humulus lupulus. The sequence continues at coordinate 13,026,154 of NC_084797.1, read as the reverse complement.
GGACTGCGTTTTCTCCATTTTGATTATTAGTTGCTTGGAGTTGCTGGAGATGGTCAAGGACAAGATAGACTAAGAAAATCACGCCAAACAAGTACATCATCGGAAGGTGCGTGTCAAGCGGAGACGAAGACTTTGTTTGGAATTTCAGCTGAAGTAAAGAAACACATATGGTAATACCAAACTTGATGCTGTTTTGAGGAGGCATTTCCAACGTTCTATGATGGGAATATACGAGGACGAAGCTTTAAGCAGTAGTGTAGTGATAAGAGTATATAGGTGTGTGAGAGGAGGGTGGGAAGGTGAATATATATATATATTTATAAATATATGAGAATTTTCCTGAAGCAATTTTTTTTATGATTGTGTATATTGTAGCTATTTAGAGCATCCTACAAATTTTCAGAAAATTCTGAATAGTTTACAGAACCGAAAACTAGGTTCAAATATGTTGTTGCACGCGTGACTAACTTTTGTTATGCACGTGGAAAACAACATATTTGAACATAGTTTTCGGTACTGTAAACTATTCGAAATTTTCTAAAAATTTGCAAGATGTTCTAAATAGCTACAATATACACAGTCATAAAAAAAAGTCGCGCCAAAAATTATTCATGAGTCAAGAAACATTAAGAGTCCTACTGGTAAGATTTAAAATGAAACCCTAAAAAACAAAATATCCTAGATATATATACGTATACATGACGGTTCCTCCCCTACACCAGTTAACGCTCACTAAGAAAACAAATACACCTTAACTTCAACGTCAAAAGCAAAAGCAAAAGGCAAAAGGCAAAGCAAAAATCTCTTTTGAAGGTGAATATCTTCGTTCATTATTTTTCTTAATTTCATCCCTATACTATTGTATATTTTACTTCTTATGTTATAATAAATTTATGTAATATGCAATTTAAGCAGGGTTATTTAAGTAATTTGAAGTATTTTTGCAACTTGTCGTTTGTTTGTTTTTTTTTTTTTTCTTTTCCTAGACATTTTCAAAATTGGGCCCATTCTTTTGTCTGGTTTGCCATTTAAAATTTGAAAAGTATAGGTTCTTCAAAAAAAAAAAAAAAAAAAAATTGAAAAGTATAGGAATTGGAATTATACGGCATACTCAGATTTCCTAAATTAAGTGAGTTGAAAGGCGATTCCTTTCTAATTTGATGACATTTTGCCCTCTTTATCCTTTCTCTCCCAGCCGTTTTTCTCCCATAAATACCTTCTTCTCTACTCCCTATGCACAAAGTACCTATGTTATATTATTAATTTTTTTTTATAAATTAAAAAAATGATTTAAAATGAAAATAATAATTTAGTACGTAATAAAATCTAACTTTTAAAAATAATAACAATTTGATTAAAAAAATATATATTTATAAGAATAGAGTAAGGAATTTTGGACAAATAATATAAATTTTATTTTATTCCATTATTGATTCCAAAATCTTTACCAAACAAAAAAATCAAAATTCAATTCCATTACTTTCCTATTACAATTACTATTACCATTACCATTCCATCTTTAATTTGCAACCAAACACCACCTTAATTCTTTAAATTTAAATGGGTGTTTTCTTAGATGTCATTATTTTTTGTATAAGAATCTAGACTTGAACTTTTTTGGGTTCATTTTTTTTTAGATTTGCATGCGGTTGAAGGTAGATTTTGTTTTCCCTTAATTTTATCTAGGTTCTCATTTCTATTGTTTTAGGCTGTTGAAGTGTTTCCTTTCTATGTTTGTCCTACTGCTCATCAGCGTGATGGAAAAATACGATTTTCTTAGGGGTAAAATGAGTTTTAGGTCACAATTAATTAGTTTGAGTATGTTTACAAATGCAACAAGACCAAAATTTTTAAGTTGGTCATTAGTATTGTTTCAAAGTTATTTTTCTTTCAACATTAGTACACAAGAACATGTAAAATTTCATCTAATGTTTGATGTTGGCATCAAAAAAGGTAATTCGAATTCAATTCATAATGGTTGTGTTTGGTAAAATTTTTGTTTTTGAATTTTTTAAACACAAAAATAAAAATATTATTTTATTTTTGTTTTTTATTTTTAAAAAATAAAAATATGTTTGGTAACTATTTTTGTTTTTTGTTTTTAAAAACAAAAAATAATAAACGTGTTTGATAACTTCTATTTTTATTTTTTGTATAACAATATAAGGTGTTGATTTGAAGAAAATGAGAAAAAATGAAAACTGTTTAAAAAAATTTTGAAAGTGAAAATTTTTTATTTTCAAAATTTAAAAAAATAATAAATAAAAATAGAGTTATCAAACACATTTTATGTTTAATTTTCAAATTTCTAATTAATTAAATAAAAAACTATTTTTTTAAGTGTTACCAAACAGCCCCAATGTTAGGAAAAAGTTCCTCAAAAGAGTTTCGTGGGATTTTTTTCTTCTTTTTAGTGGATAAGTTTATGTTTGATCATTCCGATATTTGTTAAGTACATGTGTATATATGTATGCTCATAAAGTTGTTTTATTTGCTTAATGACCCTGTGGACAAAACACTTGATAGAGATATGTCTTTTATTATTAGACTATTGTGTCCCACATGGAATAAGTGTAAGAATATTGAACCATTAATAAGAACATATGTAACTTCACTAATCACCAATTAATTTTTAGATGGAGCCTCATGATTCTTGTCATGGTATCAAGAGCCAATTCTCTAGAGGACATTCGATCCACATCGATCTAAAAGAATAAATCAAGCTGCACGAGATCCACATAGTGCAAAAAGACACTTGAGATCTGAGATCTACATAGTGCGAAAAGACAATTGAGATCCAAAAAAATAAGCGAGCTGAAAAAAAAATAAGCCACTTGTGATCAGGTGATTCAAAATTAGTGAACGAAAAATTGCCACTATCTTATTTTTAGATAGAGCCTCATAATTCTTGTCACTTATTCAAGATTTGAGGCTAAACCTTATATATGCAATGAACACTCATGTAAATGTCAATTATTTCAATGAGACTGGTCATATTAAGGTTTGTCAACCTACTTTCATTTGCTTGATGCCAGCATGATTTCAGAAAGAGTAATATTTGTTGAAGAGTTCGTTGTATGAAGTGCCACCATAATGTCTCAGTTATTTTTCTGATAGTTTGTTAAATACGACTGGTCCTTCACAAGTAAAGTTCCAATTGTAAAATTTGTTATCTCAAAATCAAGTGGGTCAAAAACCAATCTTCTGATTGAGCCCAGTGATAAAATACTTTTTGGCAAATTTTTTCTTGACCTGGGTAGAGATGCAATTTCTTATACCACTGACATTTCATTCAGACAGTTGAATTATGCTCATAGCCCTTTGTTCAAATTTTGCAGCTGTAAGATTTAAGCCTCCTAACTAAAGGCATAAATAGCAATGTATAAAAAAATATAGGTCGGTACTTGTGAAGACAATGGTAATATATTCAATAAATTGGAGTGATTGAGCTTGGAGAAAACTGCAACTGCATATACGCACAAATCGCAATTTGAAAGGTTTGTGTCATCTTATTACATGGCTCATTCTTTAATTTTGGCGACCCTTTGTTTAGTAATGCTATAGGACCACCCTGTTTGTAATATGCTCCATGATTACTGTGTCTAAACAAACTTTTAAAATTTATTTACTGATTAATTTTTAGATCCATTTTGACATAATAAAGTGTGCACCATCATTTCCTTTGCTTGATATATATGGTCTTCTCCTACAGCCACTACTACAAAATATACTTTATAGGACACATTTTTAGGACATGCACCTAAATATAAATCTTAAAAAAAATCTCGGGAGTTTTTAGGACTCTCAAGAGTCCTTAAAAATCACATTTTATGACTCGTAATGAGAGTCCTAAAAGTATATGTAAGTCTTATAAAACCTTAATAAAAAATTCAAGAGTGATGACTTTTAAGGACTCACTTTGGATGTCTAAAACAGTATTAAGGACTCTCAAAGTAAGTCTTAAAAACTTTTAAGTAAAATTTGATAAATACACTATAACATTTTCGAAAGGGAAATTTGATTTTTAATGCAATAAGTGACACTACATTTAAAAAATATCATATCCCCTATATGACTCTCGTTTTGGTGCTACTAATGACGTTACTACCCAAAATACCCCTGACATAATTTTCCCTCTCTTTTTCTCATAGTCTTCACTTTCTATCTCTTATGTTTTCCCTCTCTATTTCTCAAACTCTCGTACACACAAAAAAAGCCAGTCACCATTAATTTACATTTCGGATCTAGGGGCAAGTTGTGAGTCCTTTCAAGTCAAGAAACTTCATTTTGGATTTCGGATCTAGGGGAAAAAATTGTATGGGTAAGTATATATTTGTTATATGTAGTGAGGAAACTTTTCTGGTTACATTACTTGTCTTATTTCGAACAGATCTGTGTATGGCTTCATGTTTTATTGCAATTTTTCATTGCGGAATGAATTTTGGATACTTCGTGCGTTTTTTTCTGGATTTTTTCATGCCTCGATGAGTTTCGATGAAACTCGATAGGTCTCGATGTGTTGCATGCATGCTGGCTTGATGGTCCTCGATGGACCTCGACGTGCCTTGATAGTATTAGGATGTTAATACCTCGATGGTCCTCGATAAAACTCGATAGGTGTATAAGAGTTTAATTGAATTTAATAACTCGATTGTACTCGATAAAAATCGATAGGTGTATAAGAATTTTATTGGATTGTTTTCCTCGATAGCCCTCGATTGTACTCGATAGGTGTATAAGAATTTTATTGGATTGTTTGCCTCGATAGTCCTCGATTGTACTCGATAAAACTCGATACGTGTATAAGAATTTTATTGGATTGTTTGCCTCGATAGTCCTCGACTGTACTCAATAAAACTCGATATGTGTGACCTCGATAGGACTCGACATATATCGATAGAAATCGATATTTTCTGTTTTATGTTGTAGTTTAACTTTTTGACCTTTTTTGTTGTTTTGTTGCAAATTCGACTGTTTCCGTATTTGTTGCATTCAATGGTGTTTGGGAACTTGAAAATAAGGATTGGATTTTCAGATATGCTGAAAATCAAGTTCTGCCTGTGGAGAAGGGGGTGATGTATGAGAAACTGGTTGACATTTTGTACGATGAGCTTGAAGTGGATAAATGTGTGCATGACTTGAAAATTGAGGTCCCGTACGCATGCCTATCACAATCCGTCAAACCTACCGTTATAAAAAATGAGAGGCATGTGCGTGCATTCATTGGGTTAGCATCGAAATCTGTAGAGAAACTCATTCCTCTATGTGTGACATTGATTAAGAAGGGAGGTGTAAGAAATGCATCGGCTTATGCCAGCGTTAATAAAGAAGTTCGATTTGAAGAGAACATTTCTCCTCCATGTCATGGTCTCAAAGGAACTCAAGGTGACGTTGGAACATGTGTTCCCGAGACAAATCCAGACGTCATAGTCCATGATGATATCCCAGTTAGAGATCCGCCATATGTGCATGACACGGCGGAGTACGATCCCTATGGCTACGATCCTTATGTCAACGACGATCCTGTTGCTGATGCAACAGATCTTGGTGGGCCAGATGTTAGGGAAGATTTTCCAACATAGAGTTCAGATGTTATGGTAGATGAGGAGCGCAAAATAGAAGATCGGTAAACACTTGGGACCAGCAGTAGTCGTCCAGGTCCAAGTATAACCGATGATAGTTTTAGATGGAGTTCTCCATTGGACTTCGGTGAAGATCGTAGAACATGGAGTGCTCCCATGTTCACCAAAGAGGATATAGAGGCCTCACATTAACATCATTCCTCAACCAGCAAAGCTTCAGGAGAATTGCACATTGGGAAGTTCTTTCAGAACAAGCTTAAATTGAAAACCAAAGCATCCATATTTGCGATGAAGAATAATTTTGAGTTTATGGTGAAGAAATTTGGGACTGATGTGTGGTACATTACCTGCAAGGATCCTGATTGTGGTTGGAGATTGAGGGGTAAGAAAAAAATGCGATCTGAAATGTTCGAGATTACTGTATACAACGAAGTACACACTTGCTCACAAGAAATTCGAGATAAGGACCACCGTCAAGCATCACCATGGGATGTTGGGCACCTAATCAAGAGGAAATTTTCTACCGATGATACTCGGTACATGGAAAACAACATAAGGGAGGACATGAAGCACCATTTTGGGGTCGAAATGAGCTATGAAAAGGCGTGGAGATGCAGAGAAAAGACTCTTATGTATGTTAGAGGGACACCTGAGGAATCATACTCCAAGTTACCTGGATACCTGTGTTAGTTGGAGCATAAGAACCCAGGTACAATTACTGATTTTGTAGCAAAAGATGGTCGTTTCTTGTATTGCTTCTTTTCCCTCGGTGTTTCTAGGCGTATTTTCCAGTACTGTCGTCCTGTATATTGTGTGGATGGCACATTCTTGAAGAATAAGTATGGTGGCCACATGCTCTGTGCTGTTGCGTTGGATGCAAACAACCATTTGTTTCCAATTGCGTTTGCATTGGTGGACAGTGAGAACCATAACTCTTGGACTTATTTCATGAGAAAATTGAAGGAAACCATAGGAGACGTTGAGAACCTTGCTTTTGTATCGGACAGGCATAAAAGCATTAATCATGCTTTGGAGCTTGTGTTCCCAGATACCTATCACGGTGCATGTTACCATCACATTTGTATGAATGTGGTGGCAAAATTCAAAACTGACCACGTGCAAGACATCATGGGGTGTGCAGCCTACGCATTTCGAAGAACGAAATTTCACAAGTTCTTTGAAAAGATTAAAGTAATTGATCCGCCCATTGCTCAATATCTAGAGGGAATTGGCTTTGAAAGGTGGAGTAGCGCTTATTTTCCTGATAACCGATACAATATCATGATGAGTAACTATGTAGAAAGCTTTAACAATAAAACCAAGGAGGCAAGGAGCTTTCCAGTCGCCACTTTTCTTGAATTCATAAGATTCGCTCTTCAGTCTTGGTTTGCAGATAGACGTGAAAGAGCTGCAAAAGCAACAACTGTGTTATCACCTGAGATGGAAAAGGATTTGAAGCAAATAGGTGATAAAGCAATTATCCTGGATTTCCAAGTCCTTGGTCATCGCGAATTTCTTATGGTCGATGGTAATGGTGATAGTGAGGTGAACTTGGCAACAAAATCATGCTCTTGTGGCATGTTCCAAACCATTGGGATACCCTGTGCACATGCTTTTGCTGTAGCCAGAAAAAGAAGCATAAACATTTACTCATTGTGTTCCCCTTACTATAGAATCAAGGCATTGAAGGACACTTATATGGATACTATTTACCCTGTTGGGAACGAGGATGAATGGGTAATCCCTGATCACATCAGAGATACGATTATTGGTGTCTCCGTTGAGAAAACCCCCGTAGGAAGGCCTAGGAAGCAGAAAGTGGGTAAGCGAAAGACAAACCGCTATGCTTCACGTGGGAAAAAGATCGTCAAGCCACGTAAGTGTAGCAGATGTGGTGGAAGTGGTCACAATAGGAAGTCATGTAAGGCTAGGATTTAAAAATTTGTGTTATGTAATTATTCAATTGATTTTGATCTAAATATATGCATTTATTATTATTTAGCTATCGAGGTAGATTTGGTTTGACCCATTGCGTTTTGTCGAGGCAGACACTTTATGTGAATTTAGTAGCTTTTTATTTAATAACTTTTTCAAAAAATATTGTTTCATAAAAAATAATATACAAAACTAACTATATGCTACACTATACAAAATGTGTATCAGGAAATTGTAAGGAGCATCACGGGGACAAATTCTGATAGAATAGGTCCACACACCACTTGGTCCTGAAATGTTGTATGTTCTCATCGATAATGGTATCAAGTGGTAGCCTGGAAACCAAATGCTCGATATTTTTGATGGCAAACATACCACAATCCCCACTGCATATAATCGATTTTGTGTCAATACAAGATAAAAATAACTTTGATATTCAGTTTTCAAAATACACTAATTAAATAGGGGAATACCTTGTCTTAGTCTGAGGACACTCCTCCGGAGGAATACGAGCATATGAAAAAGGTTTTGCGTTCTGCTCAGGAGATACCTGGAGGTCTTCATGGTCATCAAACATGCCTGAACACCATAACAACGAAGGCAACAATAAGCACCAAGGCTTGATCACTTCCTCCAACAGAGTCAGACTAAGCATGCTATGGTTGGAATCAGCGGTGTAGCATGTGCAAAGCGGCATCAATATCCTGAAAAAACATGAAAATTCGTTAGTACCATCAATATATTTTAAGATTGAATTGAAAACATAAATGTAATTAACATACCGAACCCCAAAGCCAAGTCTGGACTGTGTGTAACTGCAAGAACCATGCCGCACCGTGCGTCCCATTATGGACGTTCTGATCTCTCTTGTTGTCGATCTTCCCGATTATCCATTTATAGAAGCTCTTCTCCTGCTGCAAGTCGCACTTCCTCAAAAGTTCTACAACTAGCCCCTGTTTATCTTGTCTCATCCTCTTCGTTGGGTCAGTGAAGTCATCAAAACGCTTGGGCTTGCGTTTCTTCCTGACAACTTCAAGGCCAACTGCCTCCTCAGGCTGCAGTGCTCGTACACTGGGACTATCATCATCATTGGCAACTACAGATGTTTGGGCCTGTGGAGTGGAGGGTTGATCACCGAGCTCGTAGTCTGCAGGAAAGATATCAGACTCTATATCTGATTTTACATCAGTGGATCGACCTGAGACAACCGAAAGCAGTTGTGCCAACTGAGCCATGATCGTAGCCTGATTCTGAAGTAAGGTTGCCTGGCCCTCCTCAACCCTCTGCATCAATTGCTCATACTCAGGCTGGGCAACCTGACTAGAGGAAGCTACATAGGCCTGTGAAGTGCCCTCCTCAACCCTCGGGACATCCTCATAAAAAATGGAGGCCTCCTTTGCAACTTTTGCCAGCTTCTCTGCCTCCTTCTCAGGTACTACTCTTCTTCCGCTGCAGTCCCAGCCTCCCCCACAGTTGATTCCAACTCAGGGAATAACTTGGAATCAACTTTTGGGAGGCTATTGTAATAGACTACCTCACCGGGACGTGGCTTCAACATGGAAAATACCACGAACTGCATGATTGAATAACATGTGTCAGGAAAACTTTAATAAAATAAATCGTTAATCAATTAATTTGTGACATTTAACAAGATAAAATGGAACTTACTCGGCGGTTGGCGAATATAGGAACCAACTGAGCTGTCGAAATAGTGATATCAGTCTTCGTAGCCCAGCTAAGCATCCTCGGTATCTGGTTCCCACTGTTCTCACCAAACTTACTCCTGAGAGATGGCATGGCCTCAAAAGCCCAGTAAAGAAGCGCGGGTGCATATCCATAGAAACTATAATTCGCCTCCTTCTGTTTTTTGCTTGACCCCTCTTTCTTCTTCTCCTCGTAGTGTTTCAATTGCTTTTTCATGTCTTTTTGAACTCCTTTGCTAACTTTCTTAAATGACTCACCCATGGATACTTGAAAAAGTAATCAAGATCCTCAACCATCCTCAGGGAATCACCCCATATCTTCGTTGTCTTCTCTGGGGCATTCAGTACCCCCTCCATCAAATAGCACAAACCCAGCTTAAATGCATCTTTTGGGTTTGTCGAGGCCTTCAAAGCATCTTCCAACTAACCAAAACTAACCTTCGAATCACCATTAAAATATTCCTGAATGATTCGATCACTTGAAAGATGCTCTTTCAACTCATCTGGGGACAGTGATATCCCAAAATTTAGCCCGGTAACTAGGGAAAACTCTGTAATACCAAATATACACAGAGTGTTGCCCATGTAGAACCGACCCTCTTTAGGCTTCTTGCTTTCTACCTTACGCAACATTAGCTGATGCAACAGAACCCCAGAAAAACTAAACGGCTTCGCCTTAAAGAACTGTCCCAACGAGCTTGCCTGTGCCCTTTCCATAAGACCATGCCTCTTAAACTGCTTTATAAGGGTATCCAAGTAGGCACTACCCCTATAAGTGACACGGCCAGGAAAGTGCTTCTCCAATGGCACAATAAGGCCAGGCATCTAAAAAAAAAAAACAAAAAAAATGTAAAAAAATCTGGTAACTATCAAGGCAGTAACTATCGAGGCCTATCAAGTCCTATCGAGGCAGAAACTATCGAGGACCATCAAGTCCCATCAAGGTCTATCGAGGTAGGTCCTAAAAATCCCAAAGCAATATATCATCTGGTTATTATCGAGGCCTATTGTAACGCCCTAAACTCCAGGGACCGTTACGGTGTGCCTTGTAAACAGTGCTAAACTCGCTAATCGAGTCATTTGGCCAAAATCGTGTAACTAAGTATGATTAGCGGTTTAGGGATTAAAAATTTTGGTTAAGATGTAACGTTTCATTAGAACGTTTAATGTATACATTGGGATCCCAAAAATATAATTTAAAGGTCTATTACAAGAAAATGTTTACAACCAGCCGATCTAGGCGGCAAAACAGGGTTAAACCCTAGTTCCCCTTCAAACCTCGGCCGTATTGGTCGAGCATCTGCATATGTACACATCATCACCTAAGCTCTCCAACTCAAGGATGATCCAGCTTCCTTTTGCCTTTACCTACACCACATAGCACCTGTGAGTCGAAGCCCAGCAAGAAAACTTAATATGCTCATGAACAGTAATAACATGTCATCAAATCATAAGGCACACGCCTAGCAGATATAACCCTATTCCAGCAGGCAAATGAGTTCACGTAATGTTGAGTATAACACATCAACCAATGATCATAATAATCATCCAGGACTTTCAGTCCAAAATAGAAACGTAACGTTGAGTATAACACATCAACCAATGATCATAATAATCATCCAGGACTTTCAGTCCAAACAAATAGGTGACAGTCGCAAAAGTCACTAGGTTAGGTCTAGCTCCCTTTAGCCTTGTGACGATAGGGTCACCGGGGCTTAATAGATAAGTGAACTTTTATTAGTTCGAGTAGGATAGGTGCATGGTGACTAGTCACCAACATAACCTTCCTCATAACCATAGAGTCATAACCCTGGAACATCGTTCCCTAGCCATGTGACAAACAGTCACCGGGGCCTTAAGCCCTGGCTTTAATAACTAGTCTTAGACTAGACAAGCGCTTATAAGTTCATTGACCTTAGGGTCGGTCCAGTGTTAATGCCTTAGAGCCATTCAATGCTGATATCGATTATATCTAATCTTCATTTGGCTCGGCGTTCATGACGCTATGCCATTTCTGACTCTTAGGTCAGTATCCCTGACTAGTCAGTACATATACAAGTAAACAATGCCACCAAACATATAGCATATGTCAAATATCCTAATAAAGGGCATTCAACATGCTTACCCAACAATTACTAGTACCATTAGGATTATGCATAAACACAGAGACTCAAGCTCTGAACAATATCATACTCAGTATACAAAGCATGTCCTAATCACATGTTTCTCGTGCATCATATGCATCATATTCGACCACTTGACATGCCTTAACAATAATCATGCATGCCACATTTAATAATCCAACATGCATCAAGAACAACCATGCACGTCATACATATACACAGGGTGCAGTTTTCTTACCTCAGATTCGAGCTAGAATGAATAAAAGAACGACCCTTGAGAACGATCAACTTTTAGTCCTTTAGCGGTCACCTAGTCATAACCAAATACGGGACACCATCAATAAAAATGATCAACATAGGTTCCCAAAACAATATCTAGCCTTCGGGACATCAATCCCCACTAATCCGGGTAGTAGGAACGATCCCGAGGCCTAAAACCATGCTCCCGGGGTCAAAACACGCCAACGGGCTGAAAAACCTGCCCGAGCCGCGGCCCTAACACCTTGAGCCGCGGCCCCCAGCCATCCCAGGGGCAAGGGCCGCGACGCCCCACACACAGGGCCACGGCGCCCAGCAAGGCCAACAAGCCCCCACCAGCTTCTTCGAACCAGGGCCGCGGCGCCCAAGAACAGGGTCGCGGCCCAACTTCGGGGCAGCCATTTTTCTTCGTTTTTAGCCTTTTAAAACCTCCCAAAAACATGCCTAAACACCTCCAAATCCAAAAATCAAAGTTCCCTAGCTTCCCAATGGTCCAAAACCATCAAAACCTGAGGCTCAATCAAACCAAAAACTCAACGATTCACAAAGTCCAATTCTAAGCTTAAAAACTTTAAAAACTTAAACTTAGATTACCTTCGATTGGGTTGTTTTCTGTCAAATCCTTCGGTTAAGAAGCTTCTAATCTTTCTAAGGATCGCTATGCCTCGACCCTCGCTTGATTCCGACTCCTAGAACTCAAGATTTCTTCAAATAGGCTTCGAACGGTAAAATAAGCTACGGGAAGGGAGAGAGAGATTTTCTAACGTACGTTCTTATCTGACAAGCTACTTCAAGCTTAAGTAACCTCAAATAGGACCTAGTGCTCAGGGTCTCGAAAACACCCCCGGGGACATTATAGTCAAAACTCCCAGAATTTCTTCCTGACCTCAAATACTCCCAATTTATCACCAAATAAACATTCTTATTACCCAATAATTGACCCCGTTATGACAAAACCGCTAACTCATAATATAAGATCGTCTCATGCCGAATAGCTCGAATATATCTCCATAATAATGAAATCTCATTCACAAGTTACAATATGCACCCAAATATACAAATATGCCCTCAACATGCCAAATTACCATAATGCCCTTATAATTATAAATACACCCATATGCATGCATTTGTCATCATATAATAATATAATTCACATTAACATGCATATAATCATTTAATATCATAATAAATCAATTATGGCCCTCCCGGCCTCCTAATCAAGGTCCTAACCCTTATTAGGAAATTCGGGGCATTACAACTATCCCCTCCTTATAGAAATTTCGTCCTCGAAATTTAGTCAAACAGCTCGGAATAAGAATTCCGCACAATTGACTCCAATTCTCCAGGTCGCTTCCTCGACCTCACTATCTTTATAGCATTACCTTAACCCAAGGTACACTCTGTTCAATAGAACCTTATTGCTTCTGTTACAGTCTGAACTGACTATTCCTTACCAGAATACTTAACTTTAACCTTCAAATTCCTATTACTCAACTTATGAGTTCCTTTAACCCATGTCCACTGCATGGAAGTACATAACATACTTTATACAACTGACAGTGCCAAAAAATAATGATCCAGAGTCAACCTAACCAGACCTATCCAGGATTCAACCGCCGAGACAAACTAGGGCTTAGCTTGTCTTAACTCCTCACCCCTTTCCATGGCGATATTTTAAAGAAGACACATTCTTCTATCTGGAATTCCACATCCCTACTTTTCAATTCAGTAAAACTTTTACATTTATTATGAGAAGTGAGCATCCAAGCTTCAATTTCTAGTCATCTCCATAGTCCCCTGAACCACCTCAGAATTCAGATATATACTAACTCATTCATCTTATAAGATGTTCTTCCAATAATAATTGGATAATCCTCTCTCTCTGATTTACCATCAGTCTGAGAGTAGTAACCTGTACTGAATTCCATCTATATACTCATCGCCTTCTTAATCCTTCCAAAACCTGGAAGTCACAATAGAGTCTTTGTGATGCCCCGAATTTCCTAATAGGGTTTAGGACCTTGATTAGGAGGCCGGGAGGGCCATAATTGATTTATTATGTTATTTAGTGATCATATGCATGTTTATGTGAATTATATTATTCGAAATTTTCTGAAAATTTGTAGGATGCTCTAAATAGCTACAATATACACGGTCATAAAAAAAAAATTGCGCCGAAAACTATTCACAGGTCGAGAAACACTGAGAACCCTACCGGTAAAACTTAAAAGTGAAACTCCTATAAAAAAATTGTCCTATATATATATACACATTAATAAAATGAATGCCGTAGAAATATATGGAGAATAATAAATGTGTACAATTTATGCTGATAACATTTTTTTAATTAAAAAAAAAGTACTGATGTGGAATAAAGGAAAACCACATTATCACAGGCATAAGAACAAGGGGAAAGAAAAAAGATAGTTTCCTTTTAAGGCTCCTTTTACTAAATTTCACATATAACAATAATTAAGAAAACAAAAAAATTCAGACAAAATAATAGTCGTCATTAACGTTTTTTTTTTTTTTTTACAAAAATTGGACAATATTACATAAAAATATAGATTAGGGGAAAAGTAATGAAAAATATGAACAAAGGAAAAAAGAATAGATGAGAAAGTTGAAAGAAAGACTTTTGTTTTGTTTTTTTGTTTTTCCTTCGACCCTCTTTCAGCAGGTTCTTTTGTTTTTTTGTTTTTTCCTCTATAATGGTCAGTATCATTACATGACCATAGCTCTACTTTCTCAATATCATTTTGAGTCATTTTGAGAAAATTACGGAATACCCCATAAAAAGCAAACAAATTTGAAGTATACAGTTCCCCACTTTTATAAGCTATTTTATATTAACATTGATGCCAATAGTTCTACTTTTACAATAACATTTCATAATTTTACATACCCAAGTTCTGCTTTTTCGTCATTTCATCATTATACATACCGATAGCTCTACTTTTTCCACATACTTTTGAATATGATTCAATCTTTTCCAATATTGAAAAATGAAGAAATGATATTGAAAATGATAGTATATAGTCCTACTTTTTCACAAAGATAGTATATAGTCCTACTTTTTCACAAAGATAGTATATAGTTCATTTTATAATCAATGACCGAAAAATAAGAGAGACTTTGCCATTCTCCATTGTCTCCAATTTTCAATCTATCCCACGTACCCTTTACCTTTCATAAATACAAGACTTTGTTTGGAAGACTTGAGTCTCCTTAACACTCAACAAATACTAATGTATTAAAATAAAAGAAATAAGGGTACATTCAACAAAAATAAAAAAGCAATGATAACGTGGGGGAAAAAACTAAACAAATATATATATATATTAAAATTAAAAAAAATAGAAAATTGTGATCTCATTAACTATTTTAATTCTCATGAGAGAATATAATATTTTTATTATATATTAGTGTCTATATTTTATTGTATATTTCATACTAACTGTGATAGAAAATGATAATTAAATATATTATATCTTAATTTTGAATTTATAAATATGTATATATGGTCATAAGTTATATTAGACCTATACTTATTGAACCTATCTCAAATAGTGGAGTGCGTGAGAGTTTGATCCAAAGTTCAAAGTTCAAAATCCTATTTTTTTTCCTCTCCACTTGAAAGAAAAAAGATTACTCATTGTTCAAAAAAAAAACCTTTAAAAGATGTTGGTGGAACAGATACCTTCCTCAAACTCAAAATAGCTCAGCAAATCATAAAACTGTTAATGAATCATTGCAGAGATTGTCAAGCTGCTCTTCCAACAAAACAGAACAATGAACTTCTTCACCTGAGGACAATATAATAGAATAACAATGGGTGAACGCTATGAGAACAAACTAATTTAGTGACCAAAGTTCACTAAGCTGTTTATAAATAGAGAATACAACTTGTAGAAGAAACTATAACCATCTCAAAAACCAGAGAGGTAGTTAAATAACAGAAATAAGATACCATAAACTGATTCTGAGTCTAACAGCTACACAGCTTAATACAGCTCAACAAGATACCACAACTCAGCCATTATTTCCAATAGCCATAAATATGAAGGCAAAAGATACTGACATAACTAGTTCTAAAGCACAACAAATCAAATCAGTGAGAAAACAAGGTTAGTCGGAAATGAAACGTAAAATCAAACATAAGATCTGATCGACAAAAATGAATGGAAAATAAGATTTGAGTGGCATATCACACAAGAGAAAAAGGAGTTAAGTAATGTATAATAGTTTAGTCCTCTGCTCTTAAGATTGAAGTGAATGGATGTAGTAACGCAGAATATAACAATATAAATTGAGACAGTGATGGTAACACACACACATATACATACACAGTTGCGGAACCGTCATTTGATAGGCATGTTAGAATGTTTTATTTAATTAACCATAATTCTAGTTAATTATGATTAAAATCATTATTGGGATTAATTATGACAATACTATTCAGTTTACTTTGCATATTTAGGATTGTTAGTGCATCTAATATAAATTATGTCTTACAAGGCATATTTAAGGAGTACAACACATCGATCACAGAACTGAAATCATAAGAAATTAGCATAAGTACTGACTTAGTTGTTATCTTCTTCTTGTCTTTTAGTCACCATTCATCCCAATCAGTATCACATAAAAGAAACCAATATAAACATAATTCCATAAACACATAAGAGATAATCCAATGCCCAAAGAGCACCATAACAACACTTGAAAAGAACAACTTACAAACAAACAAAAAAAGAAAAATCTAAGTCGTGTTAGGAAACTCAATGGGGGGGTGGCTGCTGTATCTAATAAATTTCTTCATTTCATTTCATTTCAGTGTAGCTCTAACTTGTCGTTTTTGGTTTCTCTTTCCAATCAAAGAGAAAGAAAAAACAATTTTGCACTCAACTTGTCCAAAATTCTTCAAATTTTTGTGAAATTGTATCCTTCAAATTTGTAGTGAGTTGAGAAAGTGCGTTCTTGAGATTTTCAATAGCTTGTGCAAATGCCTCAATTTTTAAGAGTAATTCGTAAACAGTGTTTAAGAAATAAAGTGACCATGGGAGTAGAGCCACCTTCCCCAGAAGTGGAAGGAGAATGAGGAGCAGCAAAATCAAGGAGAGAGCTCCCATCAACAGGCTTGCTTTTCACAAAACAGCAAGGACTACGTTTTCTCCATTTTGATTATTAGTTGCTCGGAGTTGTTGGAGATGGTCAAGGACAAGATAGATTAAGAAAACCACGCCAAACAAGTTCATCATCGGAAGGTGGGTGTCGTCAAGCGGGGACGAAGACTTTGCTTGATATTTCAGCTGTAGCATATATGGTAATACCAAACTTGATGCTGTCTTGAGGAGACATTACCAACGTTATATGATTTGGTCGAACTGAAAGAGGTAAGCGACTTCGTCTCTAAGTAGTAGTGTAGTGATGGGAATATACAAGGACGAAGATTGAACAGTGAGAGAGCTTGACTTGAGAGAGTGTGGGAGTGCTCGAGATCAGTAAGGTAGTTCATTTATAAGAAGTTCAAAATTGAAAAAATTATATCAAACGTAACTTTAGGAAATCAAAAGTTTTGTGTAGGATGAAAGTGGAACACGTTATCACAGACCACTGAATGGATGGAGATGGAAAAAACTTTACTGAATGGATGGAGATGGAAAAAACTTTACTGAATGGATGGAGATGGAATGGATGGAGATGGAAAAAAAACGTTGGATGGAGATGGAAAAAACTTTACTGAATGGATGGTGTGAGGAAAACAGAAACTGGAAAGAAATGATTTGATTCTCATTAACTGAAAATGAATATTACAAGCTGAGTATATATATGAAGTAAATGTTTGTTATAACAGAAATTAAATTAGTTACAGAGATATAACAAACTTAGTTTAGCTATTCCTAACATCCCCCCTCAAACTTAGAGTAGGTATAGAAACCACTCTAAGTTTGTGTCTAAGCAGTAGAAACCAAGTAGCAGCCAATGGTTTGGTAAAAATATCAGCATTCTGGGCAAAAGAAGGAGTATGTTTGACAATAATCTGCTTCCAAGCCACTTTTTCTCTCACAAAATAAATGTCAATTTCAATATGCTTAGTTCTAGCATGTTGAACTGGGTTGGCTGCTAAGAGGACAGTACTCAAATTGTCACACCATAAAACTGGGGGAGAAACAACAGGAAGGAATAGCTCAGAAAGAAGAGAAGTTAGCCAAGTGATTTCAGCAGTAAGATGGGCTAAGCTTCGGTACTCAGCTTCAGTACTAGATCTGGAAACTGTATGTTGTTTCTTAGAGGACCAGGATACAATATTGTTGCCAAGATAGACACAGAAACCAGAAGTTGAGCGGCGGTCGTCAGGGTCCGAGGCCCAATCAGCATCACAGAAGCCTACAAGGTCAAGAGAAGAAGGTGTCTGAAAAAATAAACCACAATCTAACGTGGCTTTAATATACCTCAGCATTCGTCGCAAAGCCTTCCAATGAGAAAGAAGAGGATTCTGCATAAACTGTGACAACCTGTTGACTGCATAAGAAATTTCAGGCCTTGTAATTGTAGCATACTGTAATGCACCTACTAAACTTCTGTAAGCAGTAACATCCTCCACAGGATCACTGCCAGATGCTGATAATTTCTCATAGGCACATATGGGAGTTGGCAACCCATTTGCAAACTGCATTTTAGCTCTACACAGTAAATCAATCAAATATTTTCTCTGAGACAAATATAATCCATCTGAACTATGAAGAAGTTCAATTCCAAGGAAATAACGTGCTAAACCCAGATCTTTCAGAGTAAATGAGTCATGTAATCGGCCTATAACCTGATCAATCATAGCATTAGAACTTCCAGTAACTAAAATATCATCTACATATACTAAAATGAGTAACATATATGTAGAAGTGGTGCAAATGAATAATGACTGGTTAGATTTAGCACTCCGAAAACCCAGCTGAACCAAAGTGTTTGTTAGCCTATCAAACCAAGCCCTCGGGGCTTGTTTTAAGCCATACAATGATTTATGCAGTCTACACACTTTATTTGAATTATTGGGTTGAATAAAACCAGGGGGCTACTTCATATAAACTTCTTCATGCAATAAGCCATTTAAAAAAGCATTATTCACATCCAAGTGTCTAATTTGCCAACATTTGAAGAAAGCCCAGTTAGAATCACTCTTATAGTAGTAGGCTTAACAACGGGACTAAAAGTTTCTGTAAAATCAAAACCATACCGTTGACTAAAACCTTGTGCTACTAGCCGTGCCTTGTGCCTCAAAACAGAACCATCAGGATTTTCTTTAAGTTTGAAAATCCAGCGACACCCAATTGCCTTCTTGCCAGGCGGAAGTTCAACCAAACTCCATGTGCCATTTCGAACAAGAGCTGAATACTCCTCAGTCATAGCAGACTTCCATGAAGTATCCTTTAGAGCATCAGTCACTGTTAGAGGTTCCTTGGAAGAGATCAAGACTTTCGGCTTATAAACTCCAGCCTTTGACCTTGTCACCATCCCATGAGTATTTTGAGGCTCTACAACCTGTGACGGCAGTGATGTATGTACAATTTCACCTGCAGTATTATTCTCAATAATGGGAACAGAAACAGGGGCAGGTTGAGATGTTGAGGGAATAGTAGGTGTAGAATCAGTAGGCAACGAAGGAGGATTAGAGGCAGAATGTAAAACATCACTAGGAGGATGAGGTGTAGTTAAAGGTTGTATTTTTGTAATGGGAATGGAGATAGAGGCACGTTTATGAGTAGAGGTCGAAGACAAAGGCAGAGAGTGGGTAATATTTTTGGCAAAAGGAAAAACACACTCATTAAAAATGACATCTCCTGATATGTAAATACGGCCAGATGGTGACATGCATTTATATCCCTTATGATTTAAACTATAGCCCAAGAATGTACATTCAATGGAACGATACTCTAGCTTATGAGAATTATAAGGACGAATATTTGGAAAACATGAGCACCCAAAAGTTTTTAAAAAAGAATAATCTGGCTGTTTTTGAAATAGAACTTGAAATGGTGATAGATCATTCAAAACAGAAGAGGGCAACCTATTTATAATATAGGTTGAGGTACGTACAGCCTCATCCCAAAATGACAGTGGCATAGAAGCATTAGCAAGTAATGTGAGAGTGGTCTCAATTAAGTGTCGATGCTTACGCTCAGCTACTCCATTTTGTTTATGAGTAGTGGGACAAGATAAACGATGAGAAATTCCATTTTGAGCCAAAAAGGAAGTAAAAGACCGATACTCACCCCCCAATCTGATTGCAAACACTTTATTTTATAGTTAAACTCATTTTCAACCTGTGTTTTAAAGTTTATAAAGGTTTGCAAAGCTTCTGACTTGGTTATCAGCAGAAACAACCAAGTGTACCTAGAGTAAGCATCAATAAAATGCACATAATATTTGTAACCATTATGTGAAAGTGAAGGAGACGGACCCCAAAGATCTGAATGAATCAACTGAAGTGGTGCAGTGTATTTTGTTTGTGAAATTGGAAAAGGAAATTGATGAATTTTCCCTAGACAACATGCTGAACAAAAATCAGACTGAGTTTTATTACCACAATTGATATTACATGAAGACAGCACATATTTTACAGTTTTGGCAGCTGGATGACCCAGTCTATTATGCCAAAGATGAAACACAGATAGCACAGAATTCAGTTTATCATTATTACAGGAATTTGAATCATTGCTAGAAACAGCAACATGCAATTCAAAGAGAATAGAGGACTTAGCTGAGACAGGAAACGGCTGAACGCGAAAGGAGGATGGTGGAAAAGCATAAAGGCCATTAGTGAGATGACCTTGCATCAGAACCATCTTGGAAACCTGATCTTTGACAAGGCAAACATCAGGATGAAACTCATAATAGACACCATTATCACGAGCAAATTGAGACACACTAATGAGGTTTTTGGTTATTGTAGGAACATGAAGAACATTATTGAGAATAAAAACTGTAGATTGAGATTGTAATACACTCTTACCAACATTTTGCACAGTCAATCCACTCCCATCGCCAATATGAAGTTTCTCTGGCCCTTTATGATCATGCATCCGAGACAAATTTCTCTGGTCCATAGTGCAGTGATTTGTAGCCCCCGAGTCTGGATACCACGCAGGGTCATTGATCATCTCAGCTGTAGCCATCATAGCTTCCAATGAACCTTGCTGTTTATCACCCAGATTAACCCCAAAACCAGGAAATTCCAGATTGTACCGTTGATAACACTTTGCAGCTACATGGCCAAGTTTTGAACACAGTTGACAAATTGGCCTATTTTGAGCAGGACGAAAAGGCATCTGACGAGAAGAGCTAGAAGGAACAGTCCCATTCGAAGGTGAAGAACCACGACCACCTGTTGCATAAGGATTCCAATGCGAACGGGACGAACCAGAGAAAGAAGATCCACCTCTTGAAGAAAATGAAGCACCATGAGATCCAATAGAGGGAGAATTGGGGAGCCGTTTCTTGAACCCTTGAGATTGAGAGAGATTAGCAGCAGCAAACGCAGAATCAAGAGTTTGATTATGTTTCTCCAGTCGATTTTCTTGAGAAAGTAACAGAGATTCTATCTCAGCTACAGTGTACGGCTGAGACCTAGAATTAATGGAAACAATGAAAACATCATAATCTGAGGGCAAACCATTAAAGATTGCTGCAATGTGCTCCTTGACTGTAATCGAATGTCCCACTGATTCCAATTTATCGACCAAGACCTTAATCTTGAGAAGATAGTCATTTATCGACATAGATCCTTTCTTAACATTTCGCAACTGATTCTCAAATTGATCCACCTTCGCAGTTGTTTGAGCCGTATAGTACTCATCAAGAATCTTCCAAACAGCGGCAGAGGTTCGGCAGCTTACCACACGAGTGAGGATGCTTTCCGTCATCGATGAGAGTAGCCATGAATATAGTAGCTGATCTTGAGTGTGCCAAAGAATAAACGCCTTATTCACATTCCTTGTTTGACGGTCAATGTCAGAGAGAAAACGGGGAAGAGGAGCAAAATCGGGATCAATGTAGTCTTCAAGTTGATGACCAATAATGGCTGCATGCACCTGAGGTCGCCAAAGCAGAAAATTATTGAAATCAAGTTTCACAGACAGATTGTGAGAAAAAACAATCGGAGCAGTAGCGGAAGTGGACGCCATTGTTGGAGTGGAAGAAAGGTCAGAGGTTGCCATGAAAGATCAACGATCAAGAAGAAAAAAAGAGGATCAGTTTTGGCCTGATACCATGTGAGGAAAACAGAAACTGGAAAGAAACGATTTGATTCTCATTAACTGAAAATGAATATTACAAGCTGAGTATATATATGAAGTAAATGTTTGTTATAACAGAAATTAAATTAGTTACAGAGATATAACAAACTTAGTTTAGCTATTCCTAACAGATGGAGATGGAAAAAATGTTAATGAATGGATGGAAAAAACTTTACTGAATGGATGGAGATGGAAAAAATGTTACTGAATGGATGGAAAAAACTTTACTGAATGGATGGATGGAAAAAACGTTACTGAATGGATGGAAAAAACTTTATCACATACCAGTGAATGGATGGAAAAAACTTCCGTAAGCACTATGCGTAACGGCGCTATAATAATTTTAAGACGCACTATTAACGGCGCTATCCTAAACAGTATAGTATAGAATAGAAAATCACGTTTTCTCACTTTCTTTTTTAAAAACCAAATTCTCATTCTTTTCTTCTCTCTCTAATTTATCAATATTATTGATATAAATTTATTCAATGCATTATTATTAATCCTAATTTTATATACATAATTCTTCTTCTTCTTCCGTATTGTTATGAATTTAATCAATGTATTATTATTAAATTTTACTTAATTCAATTTATTGATAAATCAAAATTTAATATCATATAACCTATAACCTATATATGTAAAATTAAAATAATATTCAGATTCACATATTCAATTTCTGTTATATTTTCAAATTTAATATCAATCACAGATACAGTTTTTAAAACTAAAAAATAATTTACAAACATTGAACCAATCACATTTTCAAAAATATATTTTTAGTCACTAAATTCAGATTTTCATTTCAAAATCTCACTTTTTAAAAATACAGTTTTCTAATCGCGAACCAATCAGACTCAATTTTTCACAGGCATATTGGTGAGAGAGCTTTTAACAGTGAATAAAAATCCACTATCGCGAAAAACCTGTCGCTACCTTGTCCCTTTAATAAAATGCTATCATTTGTCAATTATTATTCTACTTCACGTAACTAAACACAAGTTACTTATGTTTGTATTAATATCTTTTGGAGTACTTAATGACATATAATTGAATTTTTTTTGAAGAAAAATTATGCCATTACTTATTTAAATATATAATTTATTAGAATTTTTTTGAAAAAATAAGGTTTATATTTTTTTGGACTCTGTGTTTTGTTTTATTAATAGTTTGAACTTTGTGTTTTGACAAATTACTTTTTAGACTCTATATTTTGTAAAATTGTTCAAATAGAACCTTAAACCCGATTTTGGTATAAGTTTTCTCAACTGAAATCACAAATAATTCACCAACCTAACAATTCAGAACAAAAATAAAATCATTCTGCTTAAAAACTGTGTTGTTATATTCAATTTTTTTCTTTATCAAAATTGAGTTTAGGGGTCTATTTGAACAATTTTATAAAATATAGGGTCCAAAAATGAATTTTTAAAACACAGAGTCCAAACAGGTAATAAAAAAAAATATCGGGTCCAAAACGGTATAAACCCAAAAAATTATTTTGTTTATAAGTGACATCTATTAATTTTGTATAATTCTGTTTTTTTTCATTCAATTTATAATCTTAAAATTCTTTTTAATTTTAAATAATTATTTTTAAAAATATTTTGTATGAGCAATAAAAAATTATAAAAAAATTAAATATAATAAAGTTTATAAATTGATGTTATTATAGTCATTACAAAATAATTTGACTAAAAAAAATGTTCAAATGTTTTTTTTTAAATAAATTCTAACATCAAAACTTAATTTTATAAAATTGTAAGAATTTAGGGACAAAAAAAGTAGAATTTCGCATAAATTTTGGTGACTAAAATAATATATTTATTTTCTTTATACATGACCGTATTAATATATTTATATTTTATAACATTTTAAACTTTTTGTTTAATAAATAATTTCATTAATATTAAACCGGAGAAAATTTTAAACTCAAGTATTTTTTTAATTTATTAACGATTAATGGTGTAAAAAAATATAAAAGTCTTCGATAACAAATTATACAAAATAAAATTTGTTACAAAAATTTACTATAAAAATCAGATTATCATAAAAAAAATGGAAAAAAAATTTATGTAACAAAATTATATAAAAGTAATAGAATGTCACCTATAAGCAAAATAACAAACTTTTTGAACATGACTTGCTAAAAAGCACAAACAAATTATCACAATACAATTTTAATAAAGCAATACATATTCAAATAATTAATAGCATAATTTTTCTTCAATAAAAAATTAATTAAATATTATTAAATACTTTAAAAAAAATTAACACAAACGGAACTAACAGTTATGTTAGTCATGTAAAGTAGAATAACAATTGACAAAAGACACTATTTTATTAGAGGACAAGTTATCCGTGACAGTCCACTTTTATTCTTTTTAACAGTTTTTAACGGTGTGGGAAGGGAAGAACGCTGTGTGGGCCAGGGAAGAACGTAAAGAGGTGAGCTTGACTTGATGTTGATGTCAACCTGCTTGGTTTATTTTTGTGAGACCCATAAAAGACGGGTATTTACAAAGTTGATTGCTATATTATTTTTAATTACTATATTATTAATATATTTTCATTTATATATACAAGGCAAATTATTTAGTCCTCTTATGACTTAGTCTCGTAAGTGAGGCCCATTAAATTTTCTAAGTGTCATGATGTGGGCTAATTTTGTGTATTTATTTTTATAGTGTTTTACTTATAGAATCGGTAATATAAACTGATTATGAATAGTTGTATTGATGTGAGTGTTAAAGGTAAGGGCAATAAGGTAATTTTATGTCAAAAAAAATGTATAGTTGAAGATAATATGATCATCTTGGTATTGATTTGTAACTTATTTACGATATTGGTAAAGTATCATTTTGCTACAGGTAAGTAATTTTGAACTAAGTGATAAGTAATAATGTTATAGCATAAAGTAAAAAAACCTGAACTAATCAGTTTAATATTTCTTTTTTGTGTGTGTGTGAATTATGTTAGTAAAAGCTTAAAATATGTTTTAATGGTTGGATGAATGAATTAGCACTAATTAGGTACTTTAGTGTTGTATAGTTAATTTTGTATGAATTTTGGCCATTATGGTATTAGGTACCTAAGAGTTTCACTTTCCATAAGTATTTTTTTAATGAATTTTTTTTTTTAACAAAATTATAGTAGATTGTAAAAGTACCAGAATATTAATACTACTAAATGTAATGTAACTAAGACTAGGGTATGATGCATGGTAACTTTAATTTAAAAATTTACATAATTCTCTTGTAATCGCATTGGTATATTCTCACAAATAAAATGATTCTTACAAATTAAACAACAACACTGTACAATTTGCACTTAATTTTCTAACAAAAAAACTTGAATGAAACCAAAAAAAATATCACAATGACTTTAATCAAACGGGGCTTGTACAATTGTTAATAAATGCTACCATTAACTCAAACCACATTTAATTATGAAAACTAGTCACGGTCATACATAAATAATCATTAATTTCTTAAGAGTTATCAAGGGGTATATGTGTATTTTAACACATCCTCAACCAAATACCACAATCCCACCATCCACCATGGATCCAATGGCTGAAAATAGATGAAGAACTAAGTCCTTCAAATCCAAGTGAGGGACTAAAGAATTGCCCTATACAAATTTTAACAAAATTTTCATTTTATTTATTAAAATTATCTTTATTATTTCTTATACAAATATTACATAATTAATTGAGAAGCGTGATATTAAGGTATGTATTTAAAACTTACCATTTTTAAATCTTTTCTCTTTTTGGTTTATTTTAAAAATTTTTTTGAACATATGCCACAAAACACCTATTATATACATTTCCCCAAACAATGCACATTTTCCCAAATTCAAATTCAAAATCAAAACCCCAAACCTCTTCTTCTCTCCATTCCTAACTGAAAACTCATATACTCAAACCCATTTTTATTCTTCATCTTCCAAACCGATGGTCTCATCGAGGAGTGTCGGTGATACTGTTTCCATAGACTCGTCGGAGAAGGAAGAAGAGATGGAGGTTGAGTTTGAACCCAAGGAGACTCGTCAGTGATACTCTTTAACATAACTGTTTGTTTATTTTTATAAACTGAATAGTATATTTTTATTTTAAATTTAATATATTGGTTATTATTAGTAGCAATTTTGTTTATTTTTATGTTTATGCTCATGATATCATTTTTAATTTTTTGGATTGTTTTGTATGTTAATTTTTTTTCCTTTTTATGAATATAAAGTTATGTTTATATTTATTTTTATGAATATTTCTTGATATGAATATACAACTAAGTTTATGTTTATTTTTTGGAAAATATTGTTTATTTTGTCAATGTTGAAGGAATATATTGTACTTTAAACAGATTTGTTTATTTTTTAATTTTAATTTTTTGTTTTAAATTGGTAGATGTGGTAAATGTACACAATTGTCATATTTGTGTATTATGTTTTAATACAATAAATAGTATCGTATATGTTAGACAATAACGCTATTGTTAAACACTGTTTTTATTTATTTTTATCATGGTATAGTAAAATAAACAAAAATATTTTAGCTAGACGGATAGATTATAATTATACATAGTAATTTTTTAAAAATCTTTATCAATAAAATAATACATTATAATAGCATGTTATAGTTATATAAACGTTTTGTTAATTTATTGTTCAATGTGTATTTTTATAATAAATACTTTTATGTTTATTTTTTTCACTATATTAGTTTATTAGATTAAATAATTTTATTTAGATAATTTATAGTAATTTTTCTGAAAATGGTTATTCAAATATTTCATAAATTGCCCTTAGTTAATTGTGGTATCTCATTTAATTGAGATAATAATTTGAATATTATATAATTACTATTTGATTTATTAATTGAATTCATATAATATTAAATATGGAAAGTTATATATATATAAAATAAATTAGGAAAGTGGCTTAATCGGTGGGATTATGTTTATATAAATATGTTTAATAAAATAGTATATATTATATATAATTTTGTAAATAATATAGTGATATTATTATAGTAAATTCTTTACTCATGAGTGAAAAATGCCCTAAAAAAGAAGTGTATCATTGTGTGTCACCAATGAGACTTCAACACTTGAGTTTCAACCAACGGCCCACAGATCTTGAGTTTCAACAACGGCCCAGATATCTTATTCCTTACATCTCATTTTGCTTTGTTTCTTCTTTAACAAAAATCAATCTCACTGTCGGAAGAAATACATTTCTTCTCAAAGGCAATTCATTCTTTTGTATTTTTTTTACTCCTCGCCAAATACAAGACAAAAGAATCTTTTCTCATCTTCTTTAAGTTTATATATATACTAAATACAAACGAATTGAAATATATTTGTTTACTTTTATTTATAAAATTTATTAATTATTTTTATTAAATTTATAAAACACATTTTATTATTTTTAAATAATTATCATTTTAATATATCTTAAAAATATATTATTTTAATTTGTTTAATTATTTATTATTTGAAAATAATTATTATTGTAAAATATCTAAAAAAATATCATATTTTAATTTTTTTAATTATTTATTATTTAAAAATAATTATCATTGTAAAATATCTCAAAATATCTTATTTTAAGTTTTTTAATTAATTATTTTATTTTATTTTATTTAAATTTAAGTGTTTACAAACTACCGTTAAATATAATAATATCCTGATATATATAAGAATATTTCGTTAAAGTTAACATTAAAAAATAAAAAACCCTTAAAATTAAAAAAATTCTTTATCTACACATTTATTATATAGAAGATATATATAAGACAATTCTTTTATAGGGGCTACACTTTAAGCCCTATCGGTGGGGCTCTCAGTATTTCTCTACTCGTGAACAGTTTTCAGCGCGATTTTTTTATGACCATGTATATTGTAGCTATTTAGAGTATCCTGCAAATTTTCAGAAAATTCTGAATAGTTTACAGTACCAAAAACTAGGTTCAACATGTTGCTTTCCACGCGCATAAAAAAAATTAGTCACGCGTGCAACAACATGTTTGAACTTAGTTTTTGGTACTGTAAACTATTCGGAATTTTCTAAAAAATTTGCAAGATGTCCTAAATAGCTACAATATACACGGTTATAAAAAAAATCGCGCTAAAAACTATTCATGGGTCGAGAACACTGAGAGCCCCACCAGTAGGACTTAAAGTGAAAACCCTATGGGAAAATTCCCTTTTATATATATATAAACTAAAAGAAGATGACAAAAGAATGAATTACCTTTTGTCTTGTATTTGGCAAAGAGTAAAAAATGATGATAGAAGAATGAATTACCTTTTGTCTTGCATTTGCAATTTGAGTTTTTGTTTGTTTTTGCTATTTGTTACTAGTTTCTTTCTAATTTTTTAAAATTATCAAGAAACTTAAATTTAAAATTGACGTATAATATTTAATATTATATTAAATATATAATATATAATCTCTTGTTGTCACTCTCAAATTCAAAAACTAAAACAAACATAAATTTAAACAAAAATAAATAAATTATTTAATTAAAATAAGATATTTATTTGAAATATATATGACATTAATATAAATTTAATAAAAATAATTAATAAATTCTATAAATAAAACTAAGCAAACGTGCATATTGCACGTTGTTTGTAATAAGTGTGTAGATAACGGAAATTCTTGGTTTTAACGGTTTTTTATTTTTTTTAAGGTTAACTTTGACAGAATATTCTTATATTTAACTGTAGTTTGTAAACACTTAAACTTAAATAAAATAAAATAAAAAATTAAAAAATGAAAATAAGATATTTTTGAGATATTTTACAATGATAATTATTTAAAAATAATAAATAATTAAAAAAATTAAAATGAGATATTTTTAAGATATTTTACAATGATAATTATTTTAAAATAATAAATAATTAAACAAATTAAAATATGATATTTTTGAGGTATTTTACAATGATAATTATTTAAAAATAATAAAATCATACGTTTTATAACTTAAATAAAATTTAATTAAACTTAAACTCACTTATTAGAATAATATCATATTAAACATATAATATAATCTACTGTGAATTAACAACAAATTATTTTTTAAAAAAAACTAGAAAGAAACTTAAATTTAAAATCTACGTATAATATTTAATATTATATTAAACATATAATATATAATCTCTTGTTATCACTTCTAAATTCAAAAACTAGAACAAACATAAACTTAAACAAAAATAAATAAATTATTTAATTAAAATAAGATATTTATTTCAAAATTTATATAACATTAATATAAATTTAATAAAAATAATTAATAAATTCTATAAATAAAACTTAGCAAACATGCATATTGTACGTTGTTTGTATCTAGTATACATATATGTGTACGCACGTATCAATTACTATTTGTTATTTCTTTCTATTTTCACACACACACATATATATATACACTAGGTAGAAACAACGTACAATGCACGTTTACTTAGTTTTAAAGTTATAAACATGTTTTATTCAAATATGTATTTATTTTTATTATTTTTTAATTATCATATAAATTTTAAATAAATAAACAATATCATAAAAATAAATAAAATATGTGTAATATAATGTATGACATAAATGTATTAAAAAATTAGGGCAAAATATTGTCTATAATTTTAATAAAAACTGATTCACTTTTTTTTCAATATATAATAGAATGAATTAGAGTTCTATAGTTTATATAAATATTTATATCAATAATCTATGCATATATGACATATATATATATTTACATGAGATATATATAAATTACAATAATATTTAAAAAGAAATTAATAATAGAATAAAATAAGAATAGAAAAAGTCATAGTGTAGAGTAATATACATGCATCGACTATTTTTAGTTTCCAATGTAACTCGCAATACCCTTTGGTGAATTTGATGAAGAAAAAGAGCTTAAATCACTTGATAAAAAATAAACTATCACACAAATTTATAAGATAAAAAAATAATATATATGACTTTATTATTTTTAAATAAATACGATTTAATTATTTAAATTATCTTAAATGTAACGCCCTAATTTCTCATAGATTACCGAAAACACAGCGTTGGGTCATAAATCATAAATTTTCTCTTTTATTGAATAAAACTTGAAAATAAATATATATATATATATACATGGATCCATGGTTTTACAAAAACAAAATAATTGTCTTTAACATAAAAATATGAGCAACATTTAAATAAAAATTTAAAATAATCATTTTAATAAAAAATAGGCCCGCTTGATCTTCCTCGACTGTATGGTCCCCACGAATACATCACGAAACTCTTAGGTCCCACACTCGCCACCAGCCTTTTTATTCTTAATTTCTTGAAATAACAACATCATAAGGAGTGAACTTCTAAGCCCAGTAAGGAAAATACATACAAAAGTTAGTCATATAATCAAACATAACATAAATTCACAAGAATCATACAAACACAAATGTCTAGGTGATATCATAGCTTAAGTCATAATTCTACATCATAATCATAAATCATACCCTAAGTCATAAGTCATACTCATAATCATAACTATAGGTCATTGGCCATAAATCATAATCATAACTATATAATAACAAGTCAGATATAATAAAAAGATAAGTGTTTATACAGGGGGTGGCAATTAAGCCCCGGACATAAGTCCGTCATACACCAGACATCACTTAGGTCTGTCATAAAGTTTTGGCAACCGAGCCTACCGGACATAGTCTGTCATACATCATTGGACACCTTAGGTCCAGACACACTTACCCATTTATTGTACCTGAAATGTTAGGTCATACAAACATAAACTATATCATAAACTACATAAACTAAGTCATAATACTAAACTATCTAATTTTCCTTATCAAAAATCAGAATATTGGAGACAAGAGTGGGATTGAAACTCCTAAAACCAAACATAAGAAACCATAAGTTTCTAAAGAAATGAAGTTGAAGAAAAGATCTAAACCATCGATATAAGAACTTACCGAAAACTTTATGTTTCAAAGGAAATGAACACCTAACCAAAAGTCACTATCACAAGTTAGGATTTGAAGAAAAATGAAAGAATAATGGAAACTATAGTGAACTAAATCTGAAGATATTGAATACCTTGGATAGCTTAGAACCTCGATCTATACCTCAAACACCGAAAATCACACAAAAACTTACTTCCCGAGGGCGTCTAGACATGGCGAAGCCTAGACCCGGGACTGCTTTTTGTTTTTAATTGTCGTACTTTTATTGACGCGGATGCGTCTAAGAATATTTTGGTGTTTTATCCACTTTATCTTTTGCATATTGCTTTCCCGTTTTCGTCCGTTAAGCTTTCACTAAGTGTTTTACCACTGTGCATGAATGAGCTGAGTGTTTGGTCCCGGTTCCACCGGCCTATACTAGATTATTCCTGACTTTAACTTATCAACTTACTTTAATCCTGTTGCTCAGGTTCCAACGATTTGGGCCATGAAGGAGTTGATAATTATCACCGAATCTATTCGTCCAGTCCCCAATGTTGACAATCTGACGTTCTGGACTATCAGGATTTAGTTGATTGGCTTATTTTGAAACCAAGACCAAGTTCCCACGGCCTGGGCCATTTATAAGACTAATTTTAGACAACTTACACCTGGGACCTGCACTCTAATAATCCTGAGCTATTGTAGAAATGATGCGGATAAATACTTGGTTGTTTGGGACCACGCACGTTCAACCAAATGTTAGGACACGGGCTAGCCCATACGTTCTGCTGGATATTTTACCTCCCGGACTACGCACTTCCGGGCCGGGGCCAGGCCTGAGCCTTAGGTCCTATAGATCATACCCCCGAACAGCGTTCGTCCGGGGTGGGACCAGGCCTGAACCTTAGGTCCTATAGATCATACCCCCAGACAGCGTTCCGGGGGGGGGACCAGGCCTGAACCTTGGGTCCTATTGGGTTTGTACCCCCAAACCTTCTCAGTCTAGGTCGGAACTAGGCCTGAGCCTTTAATTTCCTGCTTTGTTTTTGTTCTCGTATTTGTTCATGCCGAAGATACCCCCCAAGTGAGCGGAGATTGGTCTCTGGTCACTTGCTTATGGATGCAGATTGGAATTTTCATTGTTTGATAATATTTCCTTATAACATTTTGTACATGCCATTCTTATTATTCAAGGAATCGCCCCGAGGCGTACATTGTTTACAACAAAAATATAAAACTGGGACACGTTCTCCTGACTACTGATAGTATGTACGGAGATGCTCCGCGTTTGAGGCCCTTGGGACTTCTGTACCGTCGAGCCGTTTTAAACAGTATGTTCCCGGGCACACTTCGTGCTGGATTTTGTACGACCCTTCCCAATTCGGGCCCAGAAACCCTACTCCCAAATCTTGGGTTGCAGGGAAGACTCTTCGCAAGACCAGATCGCTAGATTCGAACCTTCGGCTTTTTACTTTCGAGTTAAAATGTCGAGCGATCTTGCCTTAGTACATCTTCAACTGAACTTGCGACTCTTCCCGGATCTCCTCGATGAGATCCAGGGATTCCTAGAGTAAGGAGTGCTTCTGGGCAGGATCGTACGTGTCTCATCTGTGGGACGGGATGGCCGTTTCAACGGGAATGACGGCTTCGCATCCATACACCATGGAGTAAGGAGTGTGCCTGGTAGACGTCCTCTCGGTGGTCTGGTAAGCCCATAACACGCGGGGCAACTCTTCGGGCCACTTGCTCTTGCAGGCTTGGAGTTTTTTCTTTAATGTTCCTTTCAAGATTTTGTTGACGGCCTCTGCTTGCCCATTCGCTTAAGGCCTAGCGACTGCGGAGAAGCTTTTGACGATACCATGCTTTTCAAAGAAATCCGTGAAGTGGAAGTTGTCGAACTGCTTTCTGTTGTCAGACACAATCTTGTAGGGGAGCCCGTACCGGCACACAATGTTGGTGATTACGAAGTCCAAGACCTTCTTCGAGGTGATTGTACTCATGGGTTCCGCCTCAACCCACTTGGTATAGTAGTCGATGGCCACGATGGCGTACTTCACCCCTCCCTTCCCGGTCGGGAGCGATCCTACTAGATTGATTCCCCATACCGCGAAAGGCCAGGGACTTGTCATCAGGGTTATTTCTGTTGGAGGGGCTCACGGGATCTTCGCGTACCTTTGGCACTGCTCACACTTGCAAACATAATCAATACAGTCTTTCTTCATGGTTGCCCAGAAATATCCTTGGCGCAGGATCTTTTCGGACAAACTGAGTTCGGCTGTATGGTCTCCTTCGTGCACTTCATGCATAATTGCGCTCAGTTCGGTCCCGGATATGCATTTGAGGTATGGCATGGATAACCCTCTATGGTAGAGCTTTCCGTCCATCTTGACGTATCTCTGGACCTGGTACTGAAGCTTCCTGGCCGCGGTCCTGTCCGCTGGCAACCCGCCGGTTGTCAAGTAGTGGATAATGGGTCCCATCCAGGACGCGGAGTGGTCGATGGCGTTGATCGCGGAGACTCGAATGCTTGGGATGGGGAGATGGTTGACGGGGACCAGTCCTGACAGCTCCGCCTCGGCATCGGTGGCCAGTTTTGCCAATGTGTCCGCGAACATGTTTTGCTCCCTGGGGATCTGGCGGATGGAGTGCCTCTTGAACGTTTGCAACATTTCTCTCGTCTGAGTCACGTAAGCCGCCATCTTTTTCCCTTTGGTTTGTTATTCTCCTGAGACATGCTTGACAACCAAGTGGGAATTGCTATAGATCTCCAGGTTCACGACCCCTACTTCCCGGGCCAAACGCAACCCGGCCATCATGGCCTTATGCTCAATCTTGTTGTTCGACGCCTTGAAATGGAAGCGCAGGGCATTTTGCAACTGGTGCCCTTGTGTCGACACTAGGATGATCCCGACCCCTGCTGCATTTTCATTCGAGGCTCCATCCATGAATACCTTCCACACGGGCGTTGCGAGATTTGCGGGATCGTCCCCTTCGGTGATCCCGGAGCATTCCACAATGAAGTCGGCTAGGGCTTGTCCCTTGATCGAGACTCTAGGAATGTAAGCTATATCGAATTGACTCAATTCCATAGCCCACTTCAAGAGTCTTCCTAATGACTCGGGTTTCTGCAACACTTGCTGCAAAGGGTGGTTGGTCAGAACTTTTATGGCGTGGGCTTGGAAGTAAGGCCGGAGCTTCTGGGATGCCATTAGAAGACAAAATGTCAACTTTTCAATTAACGGATATCGTGACTCTGCCCCCAACAACCTCTTGCTCAAGTAATACACCGAGAGTTGGGTTTTCTCGTCCTCCCGCACTAGTGCGGCGCTGATCGTGTGTTCGATCACGGCCAAATAGAGGTATAGTGGCTGCCTATCCACCGGTTTTACCAATATCAGTGCTTGGGCTAGATGCTCTTTCAGCTTTTGAAAAGCTTCTTCGCACTCAACTGACCATTCGAAATGTTGGCTTCCCCAAAGAACATTGAAGAACGGGATGCATTTGCCCGTGGCCTTTGAGACGAAACGGCTTAAGGCGGCTATCCGCCCGGTCAGACTTTGCACGTCTTTGTGCTTCCAGGGAGAGGGCATTTCAATCAGTGCCTTAATATTGTTCGGATTGGCTTCTATTCCCCAGAAACTCACTATGAACCCCAGAAACTTCCCAGATGCCACGTTGAAAGTGCATTTTTTGGGATTCAGTTTCATCCCATACTTTCGAATGATTGCGAAGGCCTCGGCCAGGTCATCAGAATGCTTCCCGGAGGTTTTGGATTTGACCAGCATGTTGTCAATATAGACCTCCATGTTCCGCCCCAGCTGGGCCCAGAACATTCGGTTGACGAGCCTCTGATAGGTGGCTCTGGCGTTTTTGAGCCCGAAGGGCATGACGATGTAGTAGTATACCCCCTTGTCGGTTTGGAAACTGGTATGCTCCTGGTTTGCTATATGCATAGAGATCTGATTGTAGCCAGAGTATGCATCCATGAAACTCAAGATCTCGTACCCGAATGTTGCATCCACCATTTGATCGATCCGGGGAAGCAGGAAGCAATCTTTAGGGCAAGCCTTGTTGAGATCCGTGAAATCGATGCATGTCCTCCAGGTCCCATTCGGCTTTGGTACCAGAACTGGGTTGGCCAGCCATACTGGATATATAGCTTCGCGGATGAAGTTGATCGAAGACAGTTTTTCGACTTCTAGCTTGAGGGCCTCGACCCTTTCTGTTCCCAAGGGCCTTCATTTTTTCAGGACTGGGGTCGCATCTTTGTCGATGTTCAAGGCCTGGCAGATGATGTTACCAGGCTAGGATATCCTGGTTCTTCTTTACCTGGGCGACGATGGTGGCCCAGACCTCTGCTGTCAGATTTTTCCCTACTTGGATTACCCTGGTCGGGTCGGTGACACTGATGCACACCTCTTCAATCTCATCCATGGGCTCCAGTACGTGGTCGTCTCCTATCCGCGGGTCCAGCTCGCCCTTCTCTCGAACTATTCTTCCAGCTGGAGGAGGTGGAACTGGGCCGGCGACTTCCTCATGGGGTTCCTCCTGGACCATGTAGATAGGGCGGGCGGACATGTGGTAGCATTTTTGGGAGCTCTTCTGATCTCCCCGGACTATTCCCACCCCTCCGTTATCGCAAGGGAATTTTATGCATAGATGACAGATGGAGGTGATAGCCCCGAACTCGACCAATGCGGGCCAACCGAAAATGATATTATAAGCAGTGGGGAAGTCCACTACTACGAACGTGCAGAACTTGAACGAGCATTGCATCTCGCTCCCCAAAGTTACGGGCAACTAGATTTTTCCCATAGGGAGTATCGCGTCCCCGTTGAAGCCGTAAATCTGGGTTGGGCATGATGCCAGATCTGCTTCGCTAATGTAGCATTTTTTATCATTCCGGGACAGCCCTTGTACAGTCATAATCCCGTGATCTGTAAGGGGAAAGACCGGGTAAGATGTGCAATCCCACACCGCCTGGGGAAGGTCAAGTGTGATGATTCTAAGACTGTGTAGGTATGGGACTACACAGTTGAAGAGAGCTTAAATGGATTGATGGGTACTACCTATATCAACAAGATGCATCTTCTTTTCGGTAGCACATCACTTGAGAACTCCAAAGTTAAGCGTGCTTGACCTGGGGTAATCTAGGGATGGGTGACCTCCTGGGAAGTTTTCCTAGGAAGCATGTGAGTGAGGACAAAGCACGCTGAAAAGACTCGTGTTGGTTTGTAGGGCCAGTCGTCATTCCAGAAAGCAGCCTTAGTGACGTGGGACGTTACAGCTCTCCTAGATGAGGCCCGCCCGAGATGGTGGCCACATGGCCATCTACTCAGGGGGGGGGGGGGTGCTGTCTCGGAGGGGTAAGGCATTCCAGGCTCAAGTGCTTGTACAGCAGGGACCCCTTGAGGGGCCTGCACTGCTAGACCCTTTGCATATCCTCCCTAAGGCGAACATGCTCCAGGTGCACCCGGGACCGTGGATTTTCCAAGGACTGCTAACAGGCCTGGGACTCCCGCGGGCATCCTGATCCACTGGTGGAGATGCCCCAACTTTATCAAATTCTCGATCTCATCCTTGACCTGTCGGCATTCTTCAATCGTGTGGCCCACCTCCCTATGGTAAGTGCACCGTTTGCTGGTATCTCTCAGATTCCTTCCTCCTTTAAACATGGGGGTAGGCTTCCAGTCATGAACCGCCCTTTCCGTGGCTAGGAAGATTTTCTCCCTGGTGTTCACCAAGTTGGTGTACTCCGAATACTGGGGCTCGTAGCCCCTCTTGCCTTTCTTAGTCGGCTCAGACCGGTTCTGGCCCTTGCCGGATTTCTTCCCCCGGGAGGGGTTTACACTCGCCTCAGTTCCCCCTACCTGGGACGGCTGGGCTCCGACGGGGGCAGCGCTGTACCTGATTGGTGTGGCTCCGTATCTGGAAAAAGGGGTGGATTGGATCGGGGCATACCCCGAAGAGGCAGGACCATACACTATGGGAGTGGTGAAGGTCATCCCAGGCGCAACTGCCGATCCTGGGGCAAGCGGGGGAGCGACGTATTGCTGTGCCGGAAACTACACTCTGTATCTCGAAAATGCTTGGGCATTGGGCTGAGGTGCCAGCTGCCATTTGAACGCCTAGATTTTGGCCTCTTCCCAATTAATGAATCCTTGGACCCTGCTTATGAACTCCTCTAGGGTAGCCGCCTTGTTACGTTGCATATCATCCCAGAGGGGGACCCAGCCCAGATCCCGGATTGCAGTGCCACCAGGAGTTGCCCATCGTCCACCTTGGTCTTGGAGGCCTCTTTGGTGAAACGCTGGATGTAGGCACTCAATGTCTCTGCGGGGAGTTGTTTAATGTTGGCGAGGGCACTAATTTTCATGTCCATTCTCATGGCGGCCATGAACTGTTTGCGAAACGCCGACTGTAGTCCTGACCAGGATTGGATGGATCCTGGCTTAAGTCTTTTCCACCATTCTTTTGCGGGCCCGCCTAGAGTGATTGAAAAACAGAGGCATTTACCGTCGTCACTGACATGGGCCACGGTCATTAATCGGTTATACCGGGACAGATGATCCCGTGGGTCGGTGTTCCCGGTGTTGGCAGTTAGACTCAGCATCTTGAATCCCTTGGGGAGCACGGCGCCCAGAATGTGCCTCGCACAGGGCTCCTTGTCCTCCTCGTCAGAATCGGTGTCTGATCTTTCCTGTTTGCGGACCAAGCGGTCTGTGACCTTTTTCAGGGTGGCCAATTGCTCCATGAGTTGCCTGGCCATACCATCTTCTAAGGGAACCCTCTCGTTCCTCTTGTCATTGAGGTTGTTTCTAAGGTCACCATCTCGGGGGCGGATCTTTTCCTTGCGGGCCCGCTCCTTTCGGGCATTCAGCCCATCGCGCAGGTCTACCCGGGATGTATCGTCCCCAGTGCTAAAGGCATGATGCTTGTCGTTACGTGGGCGATCCCAGTAGCTTTTGTTCACTGAAGCGCTGGGATGCAAAGACCGCTCCCGTCCGGCCTGCCCCGGGGCTAATTGGGGCCTGGTACCCTGTGGTCGCGTCCCTTGCGGATTGGTCGGGTGGCCCTGTCCTGGGACAGGGCGCACCTTCTCTTTCCTAGGGAGCGGCTGGGGACGGGTCCCGGCTCTCTGGACAGGAGGGTTTTTCCTCTGGGAGTTTGCCCTGGCGTTCCTTTTCTCTCGGTTCGGGTTTCCTGGGCCTTGCTCGGGAGCTTGTCCCAGAGGAGGGACCAGCCTCGCGTCCTCAAGGGCGCCGTTTCTAGCCTACGGAGCGGGCAGTTGCGTTCCCGGAGGTGGGACAGCTAGGGGATTGGCTGCCGGACCTTGGGCGGCTATGAAAGCCTGCAAGGCTTGAAGGGACTCTTGCATCCGTCGAGTAGCCTCCGTCTGTTCAGCAATCCTGGCTTCTTGGTCCAGGACTTGCTGCCTCAGTTTAGTCACCTTCAGATCCTCCTGGTTAGGGTCCACTCCTTCTATGATCTCGGGATCCTCAGCCTCGTCGTGGTATTCCCCCTCATTCTCCTCCTCTTCCTCATAGTTGTTCTCCTCGTACTCCGCTCCACCTTCATAGTTCTACGACTTGTCAGGCTGGGACACTTGATGAGGAGTGTCCTCAGGTGGACTCTGAGGAAGAGGTTGGGCGGGCAGTGGATCTCCATTGCCCTGCTCTTGGTTAGTAGGGTTGAAAGTGGTGTGTCTTGTGTTCACCATGGTTGCAAATGTTTGAGATCAACTCTAGCTTTCTCAGGCTCTCAATGAAAGCACCAAAATGTTTACTGAGTTTTCCGAAAACTACAATAATAAAAAATAGGAGAGATTAATGTGAAAGGCTTTAGAAGTTGTAAGCACGATTTTTACGTGGTTGGGGCGTTAATGAGCCTTAGTCCATGAGACAGTTGTATTAGAGCTTAGAGAATCTACAACAATGGAGTTTTCTACAAGTTTCATCAGAGTAAATATATACATGCTAGAAAGACCCTCCTCTCCTCAATGCCCTACTACATGTATTTATAGGTTCACAGGTGCATTGGGCTTGGGCCGGGCTGACCCGGGCCCAATAAAGGTATAAATATTGCCGGCCTCTCTACTGGAAGCCCAATACAAAAGATTAAAACATAAAAAAATACACTAATCTGAGCCCACTGAGCCAGCCCAAACTAGATCTGTCATGCGACAAACTGGAGCTTTGGTCTAGGCATCTCGAGTTACGAGGCAGATTCACGGGACAAGATCGGTCAGATTAGTGGTGGCACAGGTCTGAACCAAAGGCGTACAATCCCAAGATAGCCTTTTCAGCAGGTGAAACGTGGGGACAACCCCCACGCTTCATGGGACGAAGTCAGGATCATGGATGCTTTATCTTGCCAACCTCGGAGAACCGCCCGGGTTCGTTTACCCACGTCCCCCTCCGTTCGTCAAGGTCCCATACCATTTACCATGGACCCAGATCATTTACCAGGAGCCCAGACCGTTTACCAGGTTCCGGGATCAGTCACTTCGATCCCGACTATTGTCCGGAAGCCACTCATACTATCTCTCGCATGACCGTCCCGGACGACCCCTCCCCGGACTCCCTTTGGGCCTCGCCTAGACTTGGGCTGCCGACGTCTATTTTACTCTTTGCCAAACGGGCCCGGACCGGGCCTAAACTCATTCGGACGGTTCGAGGGCTTGAAGCGTGGACCCGGGCGCCCGGAAGAAAACGGGGATAACAAGATTGTAATAGGAGTATACATAGTTTTCAGTAAACAATGAGAGGATTTAAGTTGTTGAATGTAATAACATTATTGTTTAGGGAGATTTGCTCTGTCTCGAAAAGGGCTTTACCATTATATACTATTAGTTAAAGTGCATAAGTAGCTCTTCGTATATCTATTTCCTTTTGGAGTTTCTACAAGGAGTGTTTATATTGGAAACAAAAAATTACACAAATATTTGAATATCTTGTGATTGTATGTACTATTTTTTTTTTTCGGTGTTTGTTAATATATTTTATTGTTTTGTTGTTGGGATGATAGTTATTCCTATTTTTACTATATAATTTAGATAGAGAATATGTCAATTTTACTATGCTATGTTGGACTGTAAACTTTATGAGAAAGACTATGGTGTTGATAGTATTTTGTCAACACTGATGTTGACAAAAGTTGATTTTGGCATGCCATGTGAATAATTATAAATTCTAATTTTTTTACTATCAGAGTGTATATTGTAGTCATTCTTCACGCATGCAAGTTGTTTAAATTTTGTTTTCGACACTGTAAATTATTCAAAATTTATTGAAATTTTGTGAGATGTTCTAAATGACTACAATATATATTGTTATAATGAAAAATTAGAATTTATATAAGTGTGGTCATTTTTGAAATTTTCCTAAACTAAAATTGCCTACCACTTATTTTGAACTTGTATTTAACCTAATAGGGTGATTGTTTAAAAACAATTAAAAAGAAAAACTTAGCTATTTGAGCAGAAAAGATAAATCCACGTGGCTTGATGCTAACAAGGAAAATATAGCTCCGTAGTTCTATTCCTGTTGAAGTCCTTGCATATATTGTCAAAGCTCCAAAATGGAAGTAACCATAATCATTGGTAGCTGCACATTGTCTTGGAAAATCTTAACAAAAAATCCAATTAGTTTGCAGTATACATGTAAGTTAAGAGATGAAAAGTGTAGAGAAATCTAAATTAGTACTCATCATCATGTACCAGAGAAGAGAAGCATCATGTACCAGAGAAGAGAAGGGAGATTTTGAAAAATGAAAATCATAAATAAGACATCAGAGCAGCTCTTCCATTAGTGTCACTACTCAACATTTGATAACACAATAGAGCAGTTCATATTACATCTATACATGTTGAAGACATATATATATATATATATATATCTTAGATTGTTGAGTGCTTGAGTGTTTAATCCAATGTTCAAATTCTAATGTTTTTCTTCCTTCTCCACTTATAAAAAAAAAAAAAAAAAAAAATTATTGAAAGATAATGTTGGTGGAATAGAAGAGGTAATTCAAAAGCTCAATTTGGATTGAAAACGCCCAAAGAGCACGTACCAAGTGCTCAATTTGGATTGAATGTTTGCTTAGTTTTATTTATCGAATTTATTTATTATTTTTATTAAATTTATATTAATGTCATATAAATTTTAAATAAATATTTTATTTTAATTAAATAATTTATTTATTTTTATTTAAGTTTATGTTTGTTTTAGTTTTTAAATTTGAGAGTAACAACAAGAGATTATATATTATATGTTTAATATAATATTAAATATTATATGTGAATTTTAAATTTAAGTTTCTAGTTTTTTTAAAAAAACAATAAATTATATTATATGTTTAAGATAATATTATTCTAATAAAAGAGCTTAAGTTTAATTAAATTTTATTTAAGTTATAAAACGAATGATTTTATTATTTTTAAATAATTATTATTATAAAATATCTTAAAAATATATATTTTTTAATTTGTTTAAATATTTATTATTTTTAAATAATTATCATTATAAAATATCTCAAAAATATTATTTTTTAATTTTTTATTTTATTTAAGTTTAAGTGTTTATAAAATACAATCAAATATAAAAATATTTTGTTAAATTTAACATTAAAAAAATAAAAAACCATTAAAATTTAAAAAAAATTTGTTATACACACAATTATTATGTTATTAAATAGAAGAGATACACTTGTTACACATGCACATCAGGTGTACTCCAAGATGTACGGGTGATTAATTAGCTTGCTTCGTCATCAACTAATTTTAGTTAATTCTGTCTCTCTATATATAAAAATGATCTCCACTGTTTTTTTTTTCTTTTTAAATAAAAAAGTATATTTAGTCTAGTACTATATTGACTTGTTGATTAGAAGCGTCAATTACATAATTATTAATGTAATAATCACATAACTTTCTGACCATTCCTATTTAAGGTACATAAAAGAAAGACAAAAAAAATGAGAAGCTTCTTTTAGTTCCTAAAAACACATCACTTTCTTACCATTTCTATTTACTATTTAATGTACATAAAAAGTAAAAAAAAAAATGAAAAGCTGCTTTTGGTTCCTAACACATCACTTTGTTACCATTCCTATTTACTATTTAAGGTACACAAAAAGTAAAAAAAAATGACAAGCTGCTCTTATTCATCTTTGTATATAATATGTAGTAGATATATCTATGTAAAAATACTAAAAATACATATGTACAGTGATTAAAAACCCACAAAATTTTCATATACATTTATATATCATACCTATATCAAGTTTCGGTTTTTTCCTTCCATAGTCAAGGGAA
This sequence comes from Humulus lupulus, assembly GCF_963169125.1. NCBI lineage: Eukaryota > Viridiplantae > Streptophyta > Magnoliopsida > Rosales > Cannabaceae > Humulus > Humulus lupulus. The sequence continues at coordinate 12,983,987 of NC_084797.1, read as the reverse complement.
AAGAAAAACAATTTTGCAGTCAACGTCTCCAAAATTCTTCAAATTTTTGTGAAATTGTACCCTTAAAATTTGTAGAGACTTGAGAAACTGCATTCTTGAGATGGTCAATAGCTTGTGTAAATGCCTCGATTCGTAACAGTAATTCGTAAACAGTGTTTAAGAAATAAAGTGACCATGGGAGTAGAGCCACCTTCCCCTAATGAGGAGCAGCAAAATCAAGGAGAGAGCTCCCATCAACAGGCTTGCTTTTCTCAAAACAGCAAGGACTGCGTTTTCTCCACTTTGATTATTAGTTGCTCGGAGCTGTTGGAGATGGTCAAGGACGAGATAGATTAAGAAAACCATGCCAAACAAGTACATCATCGGAAGGTGGCTGTCGTCAAGCGGAGACGAAGGGCTAGTTTGGAATTTCAGCTGAAGTACAGTAGCATATGTGGTAATACCAAACTTGATGCTGCTGTCTTGAGGAGACATTACCAACGTTCTATGATTTGGAACAGACTTGATTGCCCAGAGAAAGTTTCCAGCGACGATAGGGTAAGAGCCACTTCTTTCTTGCGGTGGGACGCTTGCGCTTGCGTAACCAATCTCTATTTCCTTGGCTCAGGCTATTCAACTCATCTGATGTGCTTTTGAACGAACTCCAGTTCAAAAAGACGGGGCCCTTAAAACGTTTGGCACCCGTGGGTACTTTTTTTTTTTTGCAACATTAGATCAATACCCTATATATAGGGAATTTCTCGTACTGGCCGACAGTAACACGGTTTGACCCATTCATTAAATGAAAACCCCAAAGTAAAAAAAAAAGCAATATCTTTCCCAACTTAGAAGAATATATATTATTGCCAAATAAGTATCATCCTAAAAAATAATAAATTAAGAACATGACTGATTTAAGTAGAAAAAAATAATAAATTAAGAACATGACTGATATATGTAGAAAAAAATAATAAATGAATTATGTAGAGATTGCTTTCAAAGAGTCTCAATGTCTACTTCTCAGATGACAAGGTTGCTTTCATTTTTTTTCAATTTTAATGTCAAATGATTTATATATATATTTATGAAATTTATATATAGTTTTTTTTTTAATTTTTTTGTATAGATTTTGTTTTTTTGAAGATTATAGTTTGAAAATCCATAATCTTTATTGATTTTTTGGGGTTTTCTACATCAAGAACCCACATTGCTCAATTACCACAAGTAAGTGTAATTTTATTAATTTTTATGATTTAAATATAATTTTTGTGATTTTTTTTATAAATTGACTATATTTCAGATTTTTAATTTTTAGATAGTTTTATATTAATGATTATGAAATTGTTTTAGGTTTAAACTTTGCATTTTAATATTTTATTTCTTTAGAACTTTTTATTATAATTTATCTATTTTTTATTAACTTTTTTTTAAATTTAATTAAATTTTGAATTTATAATGTAAATGAGTATATATATAGTTTAATGTATATATTTTGTATAAGTTTCATTTCATTAATTGTTTAGTTTGATTATTATTAGTAAATTTTGTTTATATTTTGTTAATTAAGTATCAATCCTATTATATTCACGGTATTCAATTCAACACTATGGAACGTGATAATATTAGAAAGACACAAAATAGTAGTATTACTATTATCGCCCAGACTTTTCAAATATCTAGTTCCAAAGATAAAAATCTCATAAATTGTGATATGACATTTTATGGGGTGGGAACTAGATTATGTGACTATTCGATTTCCTGTCTTTTTGTGTGATTGGGTGAAAAGTGATAATAGGTTCAAAACAGATGACTTAGGATTCACACTGGTGGACTTAAACCGAATAGGACATAAATCTGACCGCTTTATAATGGCGTCACAAGCCAAGCAAGTGTTTTATGTGAGTGATCCAGTAGATGCTCTCAGTTGTTCTAACAAGTCAACCGAAAGATTATCTGGTCAAAGAGTCTGGGAGCGATGACATTATACTTGAACAAGAAACATTTACCATTGCTTCACCGCCTATTGATGTCACCATTGATAATGATGATGACTATATACACGAGAATGGTGAAGGGTTGTGGGTAGATAATTAAAGGTATATATATATATTAATTTTATGATTTTGTTTTTATGTATTTTTTGAAGTTTATACTAGATAATGTTTTTGTTTACTTAATTGCAAATTTATTGATTATGGATCCATCACATGCTGATAACGGTGATCCTTTTGTTGATGATGATGGTAATGGTCTGGAGGGGATTAATGCTACCACACCAACAAATACACAAGATAAGAAGTATGGGGGCAAATCGACTTGCAGTGATGTATTCAAAGCAAGAAGTGAGGGGTATAATTATGAGGTTGAGTACAATCGTTTTGGTCGAGCAATGGGAAAAGAGGGGATCAAGATGAACAACACCATTGGCCTTCTATCACACACAACCCTTCCTTTAGATATCGAAAATTGGAAACAAATGCTGAAGGATAAAAATGAGACTTTATGGGGTCAAATACAAGTAAGTTATGGTGTTAACTATTAAATTTATCCTAAAAAATTAATATATTGAAAAAAGTTTAATATTTTTTGGTTCGTTTGTACAGACTACGTTCAAACTTCCAAATTCTGCTAAAACAGACGTACTAAAAGAGGCAGGAAAAACATGGAGAAATTGAAAAACAAGACTAACAAAAGATCTTATTTACGTATATAAGAATGTAGCTCCTGAGCTTCTTGCCAATCCGCCACTAGAGTACATCGAATATTACGACCCTGAAGATTGGAAAAAATTTGTTGCAAAAAGACTAACTCCAGATTGGGAACAGATGAGAAAACAAAAACAAGATGCTCGGTCTCAGAACAAGTATCTACATCACTCAAGGCGTGGCGGTTATGCACTGGTAGAGCAACAAGTGGAAGATGAATTAGGTCATGAGTTGACCGAATATGAAAGAGCTGAGATGTGGACACGGGCACAAATGAATAAGAAAGGAGAAGTTATTAGTGAAGAAGCTCGAGAGGTGGTGAAGAAGATTGTAAGTGTTCTTCAATTTTTTGAAATAATTTTAATGATTAATGCGTGTGTTAAATTCTAATTGATTTATTTACTATGTATATAGGCGGAATATAGGCAAAACGTAGCAGAAGGTGAGTTGGTGGAGGAAGGTTCAAACGATATACTAACAATGGCACTAGGCACTCTGGAGCATGGGGGATGTGTTAGGGGGGTCGGTGCACATGTTGCTCCCCGTCAATTTTTTCATGTCCCACCGCCAAGAAGAAAAAGTCACAAACAAAAAGATGTGGAAGATGCTCGTTATAAAAACCTTGAAGAGAAATGGCGTCAATCTGAAGAAAAGTCACGTCAACAGGAGGAAAAGTTAAACCAGTTGATGGCGTATATTGCATCTCAACAGAGCGATGTGTTTGGATCATCAAATGCATTTGGTTCGGGTGTAGGAGGAGCCTCAAACACGCCACTTGCACCATATGCCCCTCCACCACCGACACGGACATCAAATGCTCACCGACCACCCTCACAGCCACCATATGCTCATCCACCACAGACACAGGCACCATGTGCTCCCCCGCCACCGTAGTCAAATTTTCCTGATGAGGTAATAGTTTCTTATTAATTCATTATTTCATATATTTGACCTAGTAAAAATAAACTAGTTTATCGAAAAATCTAACAGATTAATTGGAATGTAACAGATTAATTGTAAGTTGTGTCTTGGTTCGACACAAAATATAGTTGCAAAGGGGAAACTTCTAAGTACCTGTTGCACAGAAATACATAGCGTTCAACTGCCTCCTAGAAATTATCGTGAGAATTGAGGTAGCCATTCAAGAGAACACTAGTTTACCATATCCGCTTACAATGGAAGGTTATACATTGGTTGGACAAGCAGTCGGGTACGATGTTGGATGGCCACAACATTGGGTCCTTACTAATCAACAAACGAAAGAGCCACTTGCGCCCTCTACTCAACAGCCAAGACAATCAAAGAAAAGAATAGAGGCATTGACACAGGAGCCTACAGAAGTGTCTATGCTAAGAATTGTTAAGTGTTTGGTGAATTTTACTGATAAATGGAAAGCTGACCACGTGGTAGAAATTCCAATTGTAGAAAGGGTATTTGGATTCCAAACTACTGCTATGTTAGGGAAAGATGAGATCTTCCACTTTTGCAACTATGAGATGATCGGGCAGACTGAACTAGCATTATATATGAGGTACAATGGTGTTTATAAACTTTTAGTTTATTTAGTGTAACTTGAAACTTGATAGTTTATTGACTTTTTTAATTATATGTAGAGTGCTCGATGATTTAGTGCAATCGAAGGGGTTGAACCACATGTACACTTTCATGCATCATGCTTTAGTGTCGACTAATGCAGGAACCAATGAAATACGTGCTAAAAATCTTTTCAATCAGTTATCACAGATGGAGCTAGAGACACAATTTCTAATTTGTCCTTGGAACAACAAGTAAGTCAATTTAATTTTATATTTATACATTTTGTTTATTGATAAATATCTTATGCAAGTTTTTTTATTGTAGCTATCATTGGATGTTAATATTAATTCAACCACATAGTCATTCGGTAGCTTTTTTGGATCCTGTAAACTCACATTTTCGCACAGAAATCAAGGAGATAATTATCATGTAAGTTATACAAATTACTTAATTAATTTATAATTTCATTTCAAACTCATAATTGGGTAAATATTAATATTTTGTGCAGGGCATTGGATCTATATGATACTCACCGAAGACAAAAAGAGTCAATCAATCTTAAAGTTTGTGTTCCTAAGGTAAGTAAATTATATTACTTATCGTATTAAAGTTTTTGGCATATTTTTATTATAATCACTTGCTAAATATAATACTTAAATTTGTATAACTATATTGTAATAGTGTCGAAACCAAACTGGGCCAACCGAGTGTGGCTTTTACATTATGAAGTTTGCTAGAGAGTTGATTTCACAGCCTAGACCAAAGGCCTACTTGAAAAATGAGGTATTGTTTTACCTTTTAATTTTAATTTAATCTATCGTTCATGATTTTATTTGGATGATTTCTAACTTATTATTTTTAATATTTTCTAATTAGTTTACGAATACGGCACTATATTCGGCTAACGAAATCAACGAGGTACGGGATGAGTGGGCTGAATTAGTTTTGGCATGTCTTGCTTAGCAAATGAGCAAGTTGGTGAGGAAAATTTAGTTAAATGAGGTTTAATACTTAGAAATTTAGAACACAAGACTACCTATATACATAGATTAACATTGAAATCTGAATTACTTTTGTAGATTTGAACAGAAAAGTTAACTTTAGATAAATGTTTAAAAAATTTATACAGTTGTTTTTCTGTTGTGCTGCTATTTTTTTAATCAAAATAGGCCAGGGAAATTGGCATAAACATTTTCAATTTCCCTGGTTAATACTTTATGTGACAGTTCCCAACTGACGCAAAAAATACCCGTTTTTAACATCTGTGGCAGTGGTCCACTGATGCAAACTCCTGACATTTGTGTCAATTGGGCACTGTCACAAATCTGGAATTTGTGGCAGTGCCCCACTGACGCAAACGCCAGACATTTGCGTCAGTGGGCCACTGCCACAAACGCCAGATTTGTGACAGTGCCCCACTGACGCAAATGCTTGGCGTTTGCGTTAGTGGGGCACTGCCACAAATTCTAGATTTGCGACAGTGCCCAACTGACGCAAATGCTACTCTGGTTTGCGTAATGGGCAATTGCGTCACATATTAAATTGACGTGAAAACTCAATTGTAGTAGTTATAAATTAACGCAAATTGCCTTTTTTGTTGTAGTGGTATTTTAAAGGATAGAGTAAATCATCCATTGTGAGTGCTCTAAGACGAGTTAGTCACAGTAACGGATATAGAAGGCAAAACTTTTTTGAGGCCAACGTATATATGTGCTTTAATTTCTGGTGGCAAGGCATATAGCGATTGTTATATAGCATCTGCAATTTGTTATATAGAGATTGTGTTTATTGTAAATATGTTGTCCACAAGTACATTAAATATTTGTTATATGGTGATTGTCTTATTGTAAAATTGTTTTGAATGTGTTGTCCACAAGTACATTAAATGGGGATATAAATGTCTTTCCATATTAATATAGTATGTTGAAAGGGTTAGTGACTCAATCGATCTTGTCACCAAGACCACCATTCGTACAACTAAAGTCTCAGAGTTCACATATTTATTTGAAAGGGTTATTATAATGACTTTATTAAGCGTTACAATATTAAAATTTGGACTATATTTTAAAATATCACACATAATATGGTATTTTAAATTTAGCAAACACATATACTATGGTATAGATAGTATAAAGTCAATTTCAAAAGTATATGTAACAACATTAATATCATATTTGGATGTCATATTTGTTTTGGAAGTGTCAAATAACATAAATTTTAATGTTTAATTTTTTGTATTATTATTATGGCTATTGTTTTCGTAAAATAATTGTCACGCATAGTATGTTATAGATAATATAAAGTCAATTTCATAACTAGTAACAACATTAATGTTATTTTTGTTAAAAAAAAACTACTCTCAAATAACATAAATATTTATTTTTTAAAAATTATAATTATGACTAATGTATTATAAAATAAATTTCACTCATACAATAGTATAAATAATATAAAATCATTTTTTGAACTATATGTAACAACATTAGAGTATAAATTTTATTTTTTTAAGAAAATTACATTCAATTTTCTATTTTGGGTGATTACATTGAATGTCCGAAATTCCTTCTCTTAAAATAAATTTCAAACAATAATGGGCGAAATTTTTGTACTTTATTTTTTAAAATAATAAAAAAATGATTGGAAGTGAAATAGATGACTACTTGATTAATTTGGAAAGTTACAATTTGTTACACTCAAATTTTGAGAACAGAGTTTTTGATCTCGAAAGTCAGGCTCGTAAAATGTAAGCTCAAAATAATCAGGTTTGTCATAATATCAAGAACAACCTCGTTGTGTAGTGAGAGCGACAACATCGGAATTGGTGAGCTCGAAAAGTATGTAGTCTCGGAGGTGATCTGACATTATAAGTCAAGCTCGAAGCTACAATGACAAATGGTTCAGCACTTGTGTAAATCTCCCGATTCATTTCCTACCATCAAACAAGACGGTTCAAGCTCGAAAATGATGATCTCGACAACATTATTTGTGGAGAACATAGGTGAACCGAGATATTGAGCTCGTGGTGGGTGAACGATCTCGATGGCATATGAGTCAGTGTTCAAGTGTAGCGTCCCAGAATTTTAGTTTTGTGAATATTGGACAATGCCGGGATTTAGTTAGAAACTCGTAGAAATAATTATGGATTTTATAAGTTTAACCTATGGTTTAGAAATATTAATTTTATCATAAGGTTTGATTAATATAGTTGGTCCTAAGAATATCGTTTATTATAACCTAAGGAATAGATAGAATAATTAGGAATGTGACACTTGTCACATGTATGTTTATTAAGGAATTAAGGATTTTTGATGAATAGTTTTATTAAAAGAAAGATCTAGAAGCTCTAGAACCTTCCATCATCTGTTAGGATCACGTTTTACTCAATCAAAGTAGTTTTTATCTAATTTAAGATATGCTGAAAAAGTGCAACAACATGTTTAAAATATCAGCGTATGCCGATATATCGCAGCTATAGGGCCAATATATCGCCTACGGGAAATATGGAAAATACGTCGACTTTGCACGAACAATCGAACGGAGCTCGGGAATATGGGGGAGGCGATATATCAGCTCCATGGCATATTTTTTTTTAAGTTCGTGGTTTTAATTTTAAAAATACCCTTAACCATTTAGACCTGCCTTTGAACGATTTTGTCCAAGTTCTGGGCGTTTGTTGAGCGAAAATTCAAATATTTTTTTATTTTTAATCATTTATTTATTCATTGAAATGGGAGTTAGTTTCACTCCTTGAACTATATAAATAGGACCCTTCACTCAACCATTTTTCTTCATCTTCAAGCACAGTTCAGAGCCTCCAAGCTGCTAAGATTATTATAGAGTGAAACACTAGGGTTTTGGGGTTAAAGCTTTCAAATCTAAAGCTTTTATAAACACTTGGGAAGTAAGTTTTTGTGTGATTTTGGTGGTCGAGGTATAGATCAAATTTCTAAGTGTTGACGCCGTTTTTCGTCAAACAGTGAAAGAAGAGCACAAAAACAATAATAGATAATGGCCAAATACAATAAAACAAATCAAACACACGACTTTTACGTGGTTCAGCAGTTAAATCTGCCTAATCCACGAGTCTCTGTTATTAATATCAAGATTATCTCTGAAAATTCTTAAGCATGAATTCTTTAGAGTTTTCTCTCAAGGATCAGAATTTCGGTCCTTTACAATGGTGCATGGGCTCTCTATTTATAGAGAAGGCTGCAGAATACTATCCCACATATTTTGGGTAGTTACTCTTTTTGTGTAAATAAAATAAATGGCTTTAAATGCCTATAATCAGATATAAAAGGAAACGTCCCTGAAGACCAGGAAACGCATAACTAATCAAATAATATCCCACGATTCCAGGGGATTTACATTAATAAATGAGGATTACATCTCATATTTATAATACTTGTAGATATTCAAGATGGTGATCGCGTATCTCTGAGGCTTTAGCTTCCCAGGTTTCCCGTCATCTGTCGAGCTGAAGATATCTTTCGAGTTCACGTGGCTTTCGAGATCGCGCGTTCATCGAGTTCGCGACCCCTGATCCGAAGTCATCCCTGAAGATCAGGGTGCTCTCAGAGCAACCTTCCAATATCGCGATCGTTTCGAGGTCACCATATTCGAGGTCATATATCGTACTTTGCAGGCTCGATATACAATCCTGGTGTATACTCTAATCCTTACGAGACCGTTTGTTGCGAATCCAACTTTCGAGGTCACATTTTCCATGGCTCGAAATCTGGGTATAACACTAAGCTATCCAAGGTATTCATTATCTTCAGGTTTAGTTCTGTTGACGCGGTTTTTCGTCAACAATGTATTACAAAATTAGCTAGAATAAATTAATGCTTAAGGATAAACCGTAATCAGGAGAATAACACTTAAGGATGTTAGAAATGAAATAACAAGAACACTTGTTTCTTTTTTACGTGATTCGGAGTTTAAAATCCCCCTAGTCCACGAGTCGATATTATTATTGTATATCTCTCTATATTTTTGCAAGGTATTGAGTTATAGAGAAAGAACATAACCCCTTCCTTATCCAAGGTCTTGGTATTTATAGAAGAACCATCCCAGGATAGGAATCGGGGTCATCACATGAATACAAATCCTTCATGCCACTTGTCTTATACAAATGATGAATATTATAATCTACATTAAGGTATGGTCTAATCATTAGGTAAAAATGATCATGGGTCGTCTGGCATAATCAGACATGTGATGTCTGATCATACACGTTTATATTATGTGTCCGAGAATCCAGGGATAAACGGACATGTGATATCTGATCACACACGTTTATATATAACGTATTCGGGTTTATAAAGGTTCCTGGAAATGGCAGATCTGTAGCGTACCCCGACTTGAACATAACTTCAGCTCGCGTCAAGGACGTTGTGCTTCATATCAATCTCCAACTTGTGTCTTAATGCTTCGTATTCCTCAGCTCGTGTTATTACCTGGGGAATCGCATCGCCTTCACAGAGGAGATATCAACTTTTAGATCCTTTAGTATTGTTCTTAGCTAGCCAGCTGTACTCTAGCTGCATAAAAGACCCGGGCTGAATATCACGTCATACATTTGCCCCCCAAGTCCCTGCCCGTGTCTTATGACGTCATCCTCTGACTGACACGGTGGGGAATTTTATACTTTTGTTGCAATTATCCATGTTTGTTCATTACTTGAGTACTGGACACGTGGAATGCCGCGATTGGCATCTATTCGGGTTTCAATGATTGAATTAAATGGTCTGGCCACCTTTTTTCTGCCGTTTAATCTTTCAAAACATGACTCTAGTATCTCGAAATAGCTTGATCGGGCGATCCACGCTTCTTTATGCCTTTTACATATAAATAGGGCTGGCAAGTTTCAGTGTTCATCACCTTTCATTCGAAACTTTTCCTCATTTTTTCTCTTCTGAACTTCAAAAGCCCTTCTTCTTTTTCTGATAAAATCCCAGAAATTTGTCACCAAAACCTTCGAAAACCCAGTCACCAAGGATCTTTCCGGGAACTCTCCTTCTACGCTGCTCACTCCTTTCGTCGAAGAATACACTGTAAGTTTTTTGTTTTGCCAAAACTTTTCTTTCACTGGTTTTCGCATGTTTCTCTTCTCCTTTTTTTTATCATGCCAATCTGCACTTCACCGTCGTTAACATTGGGTTGTTCCTGAACGTTTTTGGTACATAGGTTTTGATTTAAGTTTATTGAGTAGGCCCTAAGATATGCTTAGGATTGTGATGTTCATAAACTGGGTAATTTTTTGGGTGATCCCTGGGTAATTTTTTAGAAAATACCCACTTGGCATGTAGAAGATGAAAGGTTTTTAGGGCTCGACATTAGGTTGCTTAGGGGCTACGCTTTCCTGGGAGGTTTTGCTCTAAACCGCTTCCCAAGGAGGGTAGTGGCCTGATTTTCTGACACACGGATCCCTAAACATCAAGGGTCTGTTGAGAAACCTAGGCACGTAGCATAGGTAGCGCGTGACACTACATCACGGGCTGAGATTGCATCAACTTGTGTGTTAGAATCCTCAGCCTTTCTTTGTTATTTCTTGCTTGTATAACAATTCTAGGTCGCCCACTAAGAGTTCCATCATTCTTGTTCGATAGGCGAGCTAATGGCACCCAAGAAAAGCGCGCCCAAGAAGAACGTATCTGGCTCATCGTCTTAACGAGCCAACAAGGGAAAAGAGGTTGCCTCCGAATCCCCAATCCCCCAATTCGGCCCCGTGGTGGAGGAGGAGGTCGTAGTCGGACCTGATGCCTTCTTCAAGGCAGAGAGGATAACCTCTAAGATCACGAGCCAAGGAAGGGTCAACAAGATCATGTTGTCCCACAATATCGAGGTCAGGACTGGCATCCTAATCGTTCGGCCTCCGCTCGAAGGGGAACGGAGCTGCGCCCCACTCCAGGACAACTTTGCGCCCTGGAGTGATGAGCACCTAAAGGTAGGTGCCTTCCTTCCCCTTGACCAGTATTTCACTGACTTCCTCAACTATGTGCTGTTGGCGTCGTTCCAGCTCCCCCCGAACTCATATCGGTTGTTGGCAGGGCTGAAGTACCTTTTCTTGAAGCATGAGTGGGAGGTCCCCACCCCTGTGGATATTCTCTATTTCTTCTGCCTCAAGGCCAGCCCGGATCAACGGGGATGGGGCGATGGGTTCTACTATCTGATCTGATTCCAGAACTCACCCGCATTCATTGAGCTGCCCAACCACCCCAATGACTTTAAAGACCAGTTCTTTATGTTGAATGGGTTTCGCAACTGCGAACACCGATATATCAGCTGCCCTCATAATTCTTCTTTCCTTTTTTAGCTCGCTTAATTATTCTTCTCGCGTGTATATTGGCTGAAGTATCTTTGTGCAACCATTTTTGCAAGGACGGCCAAATATGTGACCCTTGGTGGTCAATATGACACTTTAACGGGGCTTCCGTCCAGAGAGAAGGATTACCATCAGTTCATGTCTAATGAGATGATGTTTGCGTGTAAGTTGATTGCTGAAGGCTAGACCCTAGCCTTGAGGAGGACTCGGGCTAACCACCTGGCCGTCCACGAGCTAGCGTCCATCCCCGAAAGGGGTGCTGAGGCCAATGATGATGAAGAGCAAGAAGAGGATGAGGTGCCGCTCATACAAAAGAGGCGAGCTCCTAAGGCTGCTTGGGACCCAGACGTGGAACGAGCTTTGTCGGGGACAGCAGCCGGCCCCTTCGGCCAAGGTAACCCATACCCCGTTAGGGACTTAGACAGGGTTGTTGCTGATCTTAGGTTAGTTAGGATTAACCCAAACCAGCTAGTGCACCGTCACCCTAATGATCCCGACTGCAGTATAACTCTGCTCCAGTGCGTGGATCACTTAGTGGTTCGCCATGACATGGGCCATCCCAAGGGAACTATAGTGGTAGATAACACCCTCTCCTTTAGGTTGGCCCTTTTCGAAGAGTACGAGACCAACCTTGGGTCATGGATTCCCTTCTTTAAGGTGTCGTTGCCCCTAGACTTAGGCAATATGTAGAAGTATCCAACCCCAAGGTAGAATTTGAGCCCGAGCCTCCCCTGATCCAAGAAGTTGTAGACCCAGGTTCTCCTTCTCCTATAGCAGTTCTAAGGTCAGAGGTCATGGCAATAGACTCCTCCTCTAGTTCGGAGGGTAGGTCTTCTTATTATATTGCATATATGTTCTTATGTACCCTGAGGGATTTTTACGCATACTTACATACTTCCTATTCTTTTTCAGGTGAGGAGATGGCCCAACAAGGGGTTCCCGACATCCGCGCAATGTTCCAGGAGGGGAAATCCAGCTCGAGGCCAACTGTAAAGAAGCCCCGATTCTCATCCAAGAAGGTGCCACCTGCGGCAGGAATGGCCTCCAAATCCCCGGCTAAGGGGAAAGACCAGAGCTCGACAGCTCCAGCTACTGCTGCTCAATACAAAAGGGGACCGCCTCCACCTCCTCCCCAGTTTCCTTCCGGCTCTTCTCGGGACCAGACATCACCGGTTAATCCCCCAACTCCGATCATCCCTGCCACCACCATACGCATCCCGGTCAATGCTCAAGACCTGGAGCAAATTCCAGACACTTTCCGGGGGACTATCTAAGAGATGGCGAACCACACGGTGGAGCACTTTTATAAGGCCAAACCGACGGACTTGAGGGAGATCGAGGAGAGGAGCCCGGAGAATGTCATGGAATCCGCGCTGGGGATGAACCTCACAGTAAGCTGACTTTCCTTGACTTAACATATTCTTTTGATTTTATCCTGGTATGTGCCTAGCTGCTTTCTTGCTTTTTGCAGGCGGTCTTGGCTCAACATCGCAGCATAGCTCGGGCCAGGGTCAGGAATGAAGAGCTCAAGGCTGAGCTCTAGTCCGCTCAGGCCACCCTATTTGCTACCCATGCTGCCCTCGCAGCTACTCAACAAGATTAAGTGCTAAAGCTGCCCTGAGGGCGGCCCAAGAAGGCGAGCAGGCTGCAAAGGCTGCCTTAAGAGTGGTCCAGAAGGGCGATCAGGCTGCGAAGGTTTCCCTGCCTGCCGTGCTGGCCGAGCTCATGGAGGTCAAGGCCAAGAAATTGGAGGTGGAGGCTGCTACTAAGGAGGAAAAGGCGAGCTTAATATCCTCCATGAAGAGCATGATTTATCATTGCTGGGCCTTCAACCAAGAAGGCAACTTCTCCTTCTTTTTTTTCCCTCTGACGTGTGGGATCTCTACCTTGAGAAGTTCAAGGCCCAGGCACAGCAAGAGCAGTCCGAGACTGGGGAAACCTCCATCGCTGGCGGGCAGGAGATCAAGGAGGTGACGTCCTCAGAGTGCCCTGGAGGGGCTTAATTTCCTTTTTCCTTTGTTTATTTTTACACCTCTTTTTTTTGTAAACATTTGCCGTTTTTGGCTTGGTACGAGGTTATTTTCCTCGAGGCAGTTTATTTATAATTACAATATCTATTCCATGATTTTTTCTTATGCTTCATGACTTGTACATTCAAAATCTTTAGGAAATGCTTCATGACTTGTACATTCAATTAGGTTGAGGGACGCGCTGAGCAACTCATCATTCCGTTCATGACTGAAGGTCTGGAGCCTATGCGTAGTTATCTTTGTTTCGATGAGAAGGACGGGCTCACTTCCGAAAGTCAAGGAGAACGGGGTGTGCCCCGTAGAAGTTCGGTGGGAGGTCCAGTATGCCCACAGCACCTACGGTAGCTGCTCGCGCCAGACTCCCTTGGCCTCGTCCAACCTTTTCTCAAGGCTCGCTTTGAGTGTCTTGTTCATGGCCTCGACCTGCCCGTTAGCCTGTGGGTAGGCCACTGAAGAGAAACTCTTAATTATGCCATGCTTCTCACAAAATTCGGTGAAGAGATCGCTATCGAACTGAGTTCCATTGTCTGATACAATCTTTCTAGACAGTCCAAATCGACAAACAATACTCTTGACTAAAAAGTCGAGAACCCTTTTTGAGGTGATTATTGCCAGGGGCTCTGCTTCCACCCACTTCATGAAATAATCGATGGCCACTACTGCATAGTGAACTCCTCATTTTCCCATGGGCAGGGATCCAATTAAATCGATTCCCCGCATCGCGAATGGCAATGGGGATGATATCATTTTTAGCTCGACTGGTGGAGCTTGGGCAACCGTGGCAAACCGCTGGCACTTGTCACACTTTTGGACATAGGAGATGGAATCCTTTGATAAAGTGGGCCAATAATATCCCCGCCTTAGTATTTTTATGGCCAGGTTTTGCCCCCCAGCGTGATCCCTATAGAAGCCTTCATGCACCTCTTGCAAAATAGTTTTGGCCTCCTCAGGCAGAACACATCGCAGAAAAGGCAAAGAATGGCCACATCGGTACAACGTCCCGTCCACGATTGTATACCTTGGAGCTTGATAGAGTATCCTCCTCGCGTCTTTTTGCTCATCAGGTGTCATAAGATACTCTACTATGGGAGTCATCCAGGTCGGTCTGGTATCGATCATCTCGACCTCCATCGTACTTTCTGGCACGCTCGGATTTTCCAAGAATTCCACCAGTACTATGCTCAGAGTCTCGGCTTCCTTGGAGGTAGTGAGTCTAGCCAAAGCATCGACATTGGCGTTCTACTCGCGAGGAATTTGTTCGACTAGGCCATATTCAAACTCGGACTGCTCCTTCTTTACTTTGGCTAGGTAAGCCGCCATCTTGGTCCCCCGCGCTTGATATTCTCCAGACACTTGGTTTACCACGAGCTGGGAATCACTGTAGCATTGGACGACCCTGGCCTTCAACTCCTTTTCCACTCTAAGCCCGGCCAATAACGCTTCGTACTCGTCTTCATTGTTGGATGCCTCAAACCCAAACTGCAGTGTGGAATGGAAAATATGCCCTTCTAGAGATATTAAAATGATCCCAGCTCCGGACTTGTTCTCGTTAAATGACCTATCCACGAAGATTCTCCGTAATTCCTGCACTGGTTCTCTCAAGGGCTCTTGGAATCCAATGCATTCAGCCAGGGCTTGGCTTTTGATCGTAGTTCGGGGTACGTATAGTATTTAGAACTAGTTGAGCTCGACCACCCATTTCAAAAGATGTCCCGATGCCTCAGGTTTCTGTAGCACCTGACTTAAAGGCTGATCAGTCATGGCATGGATTGAATGGGATTGGAAATACGGCCTAAGCTTCTTGGAGGTCGTAATGGCGCTGGCTGCATTTTCCATCACAGCTAAATAAAAAAAAAGGGCTCTCTTGCCGTTGGTTTAGACAATACTGGTGGCTCGGCCAAATGTGTCTTTAGATCAAGGAAAGACTACTCACACTCATCAGTCCATCCAAACTTTTTATTTCCCCAGAGCAACTTATAGAATGGCAAACACTTGTCAGTGGACTTAGAAATAAACCGATTAAGGGCTGCCACTCTTCCTGTCAGACTTTGGACATCTTTATGCGACCTAGGCGAAGGAATTTCTAGCAGAGATCTGATTTTGTCAGGGTTCGCCTCTATCCCTATGGTGTTGAGTATGAATCCTAGAAATTTTCCCGATTCCACTTCGAAAGTACACTTCTAGGGGTTTAACCTCATACTATACCTCCTTAGAATCCCAAAACATTCCTTCAGATCAGAGACATGGTTATCGACAGTTTTTGACTTGACCAGCATATCATCAACATATACTTCCATGTTTTTCCGATCTGATCAGCGAACATTCTGTTGACCAATCTCTGGTAGGTCGCCCAAGTGTTCTTCAGCTCGAAGGGCATGACCTTATAATAGTAAACGTTGGTTGGAGTCATAAAGCTAGTATGCTCCTGGTCCGCGAGGTTCATAGTGATCTGGTTATATCCAGAGTATGCATCCATGAAGGACATAAGCTCGTGCCCCACGGTAGCATCCACCAATTGGTCAATCCTTGGTAAAGGGAAACAATCCTTGGGACATGCTTTGTTCAAATTAGAGAAATCGATGCAGGTCCGCCATTTTCCATTTGGATTTGGGACCAGTCCAGGATTGGCGACCCAGATTGGGTATTTTACCTCACGAATAAAACCGCATTTTAAAATACGGGCTACTTCTTCTTCCAGGGCCTCAGCTCGGGTTGTACCCAAACGCCTCTGTTTCTGGGATTTCGCGGGCATGCTTTTGTCCAAGTTAAGTGTATGCATGATGACACTCGGGCTGATCCCTACCATGTCTTCATGAGACCAAGCAAAATCATCTAGATTTTCTTGTAAAAGGTTTACTAGCTCCGCCTTTCTCTCAACGTCAAGATTTTTCCCGAGCTTAACCACCCTCAAAGCGTCTTTAGGATCGATGTTCACTTCTCGAGTTCTTCAATAGCCTGGAGCGCAGACCTATCTTTGCCTATACGTGGATCAATATCATCACTCGAGGTGGTTCCCCTAC
This sequence comes from Humulus lupulus, assembly GCF_963169125.1. Lineage (NCBI taxonomy): Eukaryota > Viridiplantae > Streptophyta > Magnoliopsida > Rosales > Cannabaceae > Humulus > Humulus lupulus. The sequence continues at coordinate 12,967,390 of NC_084797.1, read as the reverse complement.
AACTGTCTTGCTGAGGTTCTTCCATCCCAGGATCAGCTCTGACCTCCTGGGATTCATTGCCTCCATCTTGCACGACCATCATCTGCTGCCCGGGTTGTGATTTTCCCTTCATAGAAATGTAGCATTACTTGGCAGTGAGTTGATCGCCTTGGACAGTACATATTCCCGTAGATGAGAGGAATTTGATCACAAGGTGGCGGATAGAAGTTATGGCTTCGAATGCCATCAGTGTGGGTCTACCCAAGATTGCATTGTACGCAGTCGGACAATTGACGACCACAAACTCGAGCAGCTTGGATACAGTTCGTGGTCCCGCACCCAAGGTTATCACCAACTTGATCGTTCCGATAGCCGCCGATCCTTCACCGGAAAACCCATACAGCATCATGGAGGTTGCCTTTAGCTCGGTCACAGACAATCCCATTTTCTCCAGCGTGGAACTGAACAGTAGGTTCACAGAACTCCCGTTATCCACTAGTGTCCTCCTGACTCTCCGATTGGTGAGCTGGACGGTTATGACAAGAGGATCATTATATGGGAACTGGACATGACTAGCGTCTTCTTCAGTAAAACTAATTGGTTGTTTCTCCAATCGTTGTTGTTTAGAAAAACGCTGCTCCGGGACGAACTCAACTTCATTGTGAGACCTTAGCTCATTGATATTTTGTGCACCCCTGCTCATGCCTGCCAGATGAGGGACTCCAGAGATGGTTGTTATCTCTCCCCCTGTTATCGGAGGAGGGGTATCCTGATTTACCTGAGCTCCGGTCTGATTTGCGGGGGCTTCTGAAGCTGATTGAATGTTTTGCCCAGCGAGCTAATTACGAGTGATTCGATTCCGGGCATACTGAGCCAGAGGCGCAGCCCTAATGAGTGTATCGATCTCATCCTTTAAATGCCTGCATTCATCGGTGTTGTGACCAATGTCATTGTGGAATCAAAAAAAATTTGAAGGGTCTCTCTTTGCCCTTTGATTTTTAGAGGCTCCGGCTTCTTCCACGGAAGGCGGGCAGAATTTGCCAAGAAGATACTCTCTCTGGTATCCGTGAGGTCGGCGTAACTCGCATAGATTGGTTTGAACTTTTCCACAGGCTTATTTTTCATTGAACCATTTTGGCCGCCTTCACCACTTCCCTTCCTCTTACTTCCTCCGCCTTCGTTATTCTAGGTAACGGTTTAAGCCATAGCTGCAACATCCGTTACCGCTCCAACGGGTTGGGCAGGGGCTTGGCTGGTGCCTGCGACCGAAGCTCGCGCCTCTTCCAAGTTGATCCATCTTGGAGCCCTGTTCAGGAACTCGTCCACGGTGTTGACGCCCTTTCTCAGGATCTCTTTCCATAGGTCGCCCCCAACCAAGATCCCAGCTCTCATCGCCATAAGCCTAGAACTTTCATCCGCGTCTCTAGCTCGCGCAACAATATTGGCAAACCTACTCAAAGAAGCTTTCAGAGGTTCCTCGGGTTGCTGCTTTACATTTTCAAGGGAGTATGCCTTGATACGAGCTGCTTGAGAAGCCCGGAACGCCCTCTTGAAGTCAGCATAGAAGCTCTTCCACGAGCTGATAGAATGCTTTTTGTATTGCTTGAACCATTGCCTAGCCAGCCCGACTAGAGTCGAGGGGAATACCAAGCACCTCAACTCAAGTCCGATATTATGGGCCATCATCAAAGTATTGAACATTCCCAAGTGGTCGGACGGGTCTCCATCTCCATCGAATTTTGATAAATGGGGCATCCTGAAACTGGCGGGTATGGTGTTGCTGTGATATTGGGGGCGAAGAGCTCGAGCTCGTCCCCTGAGTCATACTCATCTTTTTCCTTCTCTGATATGAGTCTTTTCATCAGCTCCTCCATATGGGCTAATCTCTCGATGATTTGGTCCTTGGCGCCCTGGGGCTGTTCAACAGCTCCCGTTTGGTCGTACATGTTTGGCGGGTTATTGTCCCTCCAAGCTCGAGCCTGGTTTGGTGGGACATTCCCATTGTCACGTACTTTGGAAGGTCTTCCCTCGTGGTGAGTGCCACTAACTCCATCGCGAGCCAGATTTCTCCTTTGTGAATTCAAGCAATCCCACAGGTCGGTCTGCGGATCAACTTGAGGATTCTGACCTGAACTCAGCTGATTCCTCAAATCTGCGTTGGTCCTATCACTTTGACGGCCCTCCATCCAATAGCTTCCATTAGAGAAGCTCAGAGCTTGCGGTCGAGGATGAGGATCTAGGATATTCTCGCGTGTTCGCGGGACATGAACATGGGAAGCGGGAGGAGGATTCCTCCTACTATTTCCGTAGGTAGGAACTATTATATTTTAATATAATGTTTGATTGATTAAATAAGTGTTACAAAAAGTGATTATTTAATCTAGTGGGGGAATGTTATATTATTTCATATAATATAATATTAGATTAAATAATGTGACAAAATGTGATTTGTCACACCTTGTAACATATTATTGAGAGTCACAAAATTGGACTAATGTGTGTGCCCAAATGTGACATATTTTGGAGTTACAAAGTCAGTTACAAATTTGTAACTCCCAAATATTACCCAATAATGTGTATATTATATGTTACACATTTGAGATTGGATTTCATAAAGTCATGATGATATATGACTGTGGAGACATGTTTTTAACTCCCAATAGGTGTTTGGAGGTTACAAAATCATGTGGGAAAGGATTTGGGACGTTTTGGAAAAATGACTTTTTTGTGCTGAAAATGGCCTGTGGCCGCGGCCACTGACTTTTAGTGGCCGCGGCATGGGAAACAGAAGCCAGTGGCCGCGGCCAGTGAGGCTGACAGCCTATGTGAATTTTCAGTTTTTTCCAAACTGAACAGTTCTAACATCCCAAATAACTCCCAAATCTCCATTTTAATTCCATAAACATCCAATTAAACATTGGTAACAGCCATGAGGGTTGGTGGAATTTGAAATTCAAAGGGGTATCTCAAACTCTATAAATAGGAGCCTAATGCTCACTTGTAAGACACACCATTTTCCATCCACAAAACACTTGGCTGAAAAATACACCTTGAGGCTTGATTATTTCAAAGAGCTATTTCCTTGAGAGATCCCTTAGTGCTTAGAGAATAGGGGGAAATAAGCTTTTGGACAAAGGTTTTAAACCTTTTTCAAGTTGGTGATCCCCACTACTCTACACTTTGGTTGTGTGAGAGTTTGTGTTTTCATTCTTTTGTTCTTCTTATTTACTTGTATTGTTATAGTATTGAGTTTGTAATCTTCTTCTTCTACATCTTTTGATTTACTTGTATTTTGAGAAATTGAGTTGTAATGTTTATTTAATCAATATTATCTTGTCCATTGTATTTTTGCATAGAGTTGTATTTGGTTTTTCCATATTTCCATTGAGTATTAAGATATATTCTCTAACAGGAACGTTTCGAGCTGAACGAGATGGATATGGATGCCTTATCGGTGACGAAGGATGTATAATCGATGAGGCGATTCTCATCCCATCAGGTCAGACCAAACTAGTCCGTGGTCGCTTTGCTCCACCATTTCTGATTCCCTGTGTTTGGCGATCTGATCGCGGCACAGGGAGGTCGGTCGGGACATACCGTCTTTGTGAATTCATCCTTGACCTTCTATGTGGGTTGCCATGGGCGCTCCTAGGTGCATTTGATAGTGGCGCTGAACTCAGAGTCAAGGTTTTGACTGACCGACTGACTCGTTGATGATCCCTGGGAAAACCACCAAATGGGGGGTCTTGGTGATTGTACGAAATGGGCACAAAACTTGGAGTTGAGGTTCTAACCGATCGACTCAGCTTGGGTCGACTATCCCGGCGAGACTTACAAGTCCCGCCTTGCCTCTTTTCAACGTTAACGTCAGTTGCAAGAGGGGGTAGCCGAGCCAAGACCTCCTCGATTTGCTTGTTTGCTTTGGCTAGATGGCTCCTCAACTGCATGTTCTCCAGCTCCACCACAGTCAAGTAATCCGGGTTCGGATTCGGCGTTAGAGGCGCTAAAATTCTAGTGTCGTCGTGGCCCATCGGTTGCTTTCCCAGCCGCTGTTGAATCGCTGGGTTTTGTTCGTCAAAAACAGCGATATGGTAAGCCTCCTGCCCACCATGCTAATCTATTTCATTACCGTGCCTTGAGCGAGTGACCACCATGATGAACTTTGTTCTGAATCTTTTTCAATAGCACTAATTTACAAATCTCAATTAAAGCACCAAACTGTTAACACGGTTTTTCACCAACAGTGTATTACGAAATTAGCTGGAATAAACTAATGCTTAAGGATAAATCGTAATCAGGAAAATAACACTTAAGGATGTTAGAAATGAAATATCAAGAACACTCGTTTCTTTTTATGTGGTTCAGAGTCTAAAATCCCCCTAGTCCACGAGTCGATATTATTAGTGTATATCTCTCTATATTTTTGCAGAGTATTGCGTTATAGAGAAAGAACCCAACCCCTTCCCTATCCAAGGTCTTGGTATTTATAGAAGAACTATCCCAAGATAGGGGTCGGGGTCTTCATGTGAATACAAATCCTTCCTGTCACTTGTCTTACACAAATGATGAATATTATAATCTACATTAAGGTATGGTCTAATCATTAGGTAAAAATGATCATGGGTCGTCTGGCATAATCAGACATATGATGTCTGATCATGCACATTTATATTATGTGTCTGAGAATTCAGGGATAAATGGACATGTGATGTCTGATCACGCACATTTATATATAACGTATTTAGGTTTATAAATGTTCCTGGAAATGACAGATCTATAGCGTACCCCGACCTGAACATAACTTCAGCTCGCGTCAAGGACGTTGTGCTTCATATCCATCTCCAACTTGTGTCTTAATGCTTCGTATTCCTCAGCTCGTGTTATTACCTGGGGAGTCGCATCGCCTTCGCAGAGGAGATATCAACTTGTAGATCCCTTAGTACTGTTCTAAGCTAGTCAGCTATACTCTAGCTACATAAAAGACCCGGGCTGAATATCAGGGCGTACAAGTTCACTATAGTTTCTATTATTCTTTCATTTTTTTTCAAATCCTAACTTGTGATAGTGACTTTTGGTTAGGTGATCAATTCCTTTGAAACATAAGGTTTTCGGTAAGTTCTTATATCGATGGTTTAGATCTTCAATTCATCTTCATTTCTTCATAAACTTATGGTTTCTTGTGTTTGGATTTTGGAGTTCGAATCCCGCTCTTGTCTCCAATATTCTGGTTTTTGGTAAGGAGAATTAGGTAGTTTACTATTATGATTTAGTATATGTAGTTTATGATATAGTTTATGTTTGTATGACCTAACATTTCAGGTACAATAAAAGGGTAAGTGTGTCTAGACCTAAGGTGTCCAATGATGTATGACGGACTATGTCTGGTAGGCTTGGTTGCCAAAACTTTATGATGGACCTAAGTGACGTCCGGGGCTTAATTGCCACCCCCTATATAAACACTTATATTTTTATTATATCTGACTTGTTATTATGATCCATAGTTACGATTATGATTATGATTATGATTTATGACTTATGACCTATAGTTATGATCTATGACCTATAGTTATGACCTATGATCTATGACTTATGACTTATGATTTAGAGTATGATTTATGATTTATGACTTAGATTATGATGTAGAATTTTGACTTAAGTTATGATATGTCCTAGAGGTTTGTGTTGGTATGACTCTTATGAATTTATGTTATGTTTGATTATATGACTAACTCTTGTTTGTATTTTCCTTAATGGGCTTAGAAGCTCACCCCTTATGATGTTGTTATTTCAGGAAATTAAGAATAGAAAAGACGGTGGCGAGTGGGGTCCTAAGAGCTTCGTGATGTACTCGTGGGGACCATATAGTCAAGGAAGATCAAGCAGACCTATTTTTTTTTTTATTAAATGTTATTTTAAAGTTTTATTTAAATATTGCTCATTTTTATGTTCAAGACAATTATTTTATTTTAAAAAAAAACCATGGATCCATGCATGTATTTATTTTCAAGTTTTTATTCAATAAAAGAGCAATATTTACGATTATGACCCAACATTGTGTTCTCGGTAATTTATGAGAAATTATGGCATTACAGGTGGTATCAGAGCCCACGGTTATATTGGTCTTGAACGTTCCCACGAAATACACACGATAGCTACAAAGGACCTACTCGTTACCAAGTAAGTATACACATTGTTTTGGGATATTTGTGTAATGTTTTTTTTTCTTGTGTTATTTTCAGAAATTAGCCTAATGGACCCAAGTAGGATTAGAAATGTTAAAGTTATAAGAAGAATACCAGACCCAAAGTATGATAATGGATCCGATGTGGAGGATTAGACGCATATAAGAACACATCTTTAAATTTTATGTTATGCTGTTTTAGAAATTTTTCACTAGTTTGTAATTATTTTTTTATTTTAATAAAACATGTTATTTGTTTTTATTATTATTTCATTGTGTAGTAAGTGTAAGAATTTTTGGATTCAATTGAAAGTGTAAGGTTTAAATTCCTGTCTTATGAGTTAGCCCATTTTTGAAGGCCCATTTGCTTTGCATTATTATATTAGATCTAATCAAAATGAATAATAATTAATAAAGCAAGGGTTCAAATTCCTGTCTTTTGGGTCCAAGTGGAAGTTAGGGGACCTTAGTAGTGGGTACGAAATACTTAACCCAACCCCTCCTCCATGGAAGATTCAATTTTTAAGGTCCATTTACCTGAGTTGGACTTAATTGTAATAGGGTAGTTTTGATAGATAGATGGACCTAATAGATAGTAGTACAATAGGCTAAGTTGTAACTTCTACTTGTTTTGTTTGTCTTGGTTTTTCAACTTTTCTCTTTTGGGGAAAATAGAAAGACACATGGAGCAGGAACCAAGAAGATCTGAAAGACTTAATGGCCAAGGCAGAGCCCGAGGAAGGGGAAGGGGGCGAGGAAGAGGAGTAGCCACTACCCCCATATATGAAGAAATTCCAATAGCCCCAGGAATGCCAGAAGCACCCAATGTAGCGGAAGATTCGACAACTACTGCTACTCGAATAAATTTGGGAAGGGAAAATGCTCGTCTTAGGGCAGAGCTAAGGAGAAGGGAAGAAGAGTTCCAAATAAATTTAGGGCAACAATAAGTGATGCAACAAGTCATTCCTCTAGCGCAATTACTACAATTGATAGAACCTTGCTACGAGGCAGTCTATGAATGCTTTAGAAAGCAGCAACCACCGAAATTCGATGGCGGGTCAGACCCAATAGAAGCCGAAGAATTGCTTCGATCGATGGAATCCATGCTAGAGCACATGCGGCTGGGAAATGAAGATAGAGTTTTATGCGCTTCAAGCTTGCTAAAGAAAGATGCCCGCATTTGGTGGGATATAGTGAAGTAGACTAGAGATATGAACGTTATGACTTGGGAGAAGTTTATCCAAGTGTTCAATAAGAAATACTACAATCCTGAGATTCTAGCCACAAGGGTGGACGAATTCATAGCGCTTACTCAAGGGAATTCGTCTGTGACAGAGTATGCCAGGAAGTTTGATAGGCTGGCTAAGTTCGCGGCAGACATGGTACCCATTGAGACACTAAGAATTCAAAGGTTCGTGAAGGGACTGAAACCTATGATAGCTCATGACGTAAAGTTGATTCGGGGAATAACCACTTATGCGGAAACATTAGAGGTAGCTTTGGAAGCTGAGCAGGCTGAAGAAAGGATCTGGAAGAAAGGTGCGACCATAAGGGACGCCAAAAAGAATAACAATAAACAGAATGACCACAAATGGAAACATGATGGTGGTCAAAATCAAAAGGCCAACAAGAAGAATAAGACTGCATCATAAAGTAACGGGAATAAGAAGCCATATGTGGAATATCCCCAGTGCCCTATCTGCTAGAGGAAGCATTCAGGAGCATATCGATATAAGACAAAAGGTTGTTTAAATTACAGAGAAGAAGGACACATTAAAAAGGATTTCCCAAAGTTGAAGGATCAAAAAATAGATGACAAGTTTGTGCCAACCAGAGTTTTTGCTCTTACTAGAGGTGAAGCAGAAACTAGTAATATAGTGGTAGCAGGTCAGGTCACTATCTCTGGTAAATTATGCCATGTATTATTCGATTTAGGAGCTACGCATTCTTATGTCTATATGAATATGATTGATAGCTTAGATAGACCATGTGGAATTTTAGAGATAAGTTTGTCACGGAGTTACCCTCGGGGGGAAAGAATGATATCTAGTAAAGGGGTGTGTAGTGTTGTAGTTAGAATCGAAGGAAGAGAATTACCAGTAGATTTGATCGAGTTAGACCTTAAGGATTATGATGTAATTTTAGGCATGGACTGGTTAGCAAAATATGGGGCAACAATAGATTGTAAGGGTAAGACAGTCAACTTTCAAACAGAAGGCGGAGAACAGTTCACCTTCAAAGGAAAAGTTTCTCAAACTCACATACCGATAGTCTCAGCTCTCAAAGCTCAATGGTTGATCAATAGTGGTTGCCAGGAATTTCTAGCCAATGTGGTGGAAAATTCATGAGAGACGCAACTCGAACCAAATGATGTACATATTATATGCGAATTTCTCGAGGTGTTTCTAGAAGATCTACCGGGATTACCTCCGAGTAGGGAAATTGAGTTTGAAATAGAATTGGACCCTGAGACAGGACCAATTTCAAAAGCTCCCTATAGAATGGCACCTACTGAGCTAAAGGAGTTAAATATACAACTGAGCTTTTAGACAAGGGTTTCATCCGACCAAGTTATTCACCTTGGGGAGCACCAATGCTTTTTGTCAAAAAGAAGGATGGGAGCATGAGGATGTGCATCGACTATCGAGAATTAAATAAAGTGACAATCAAGAACAAATACCTTTACCTCAAATAGACGATCTTTTTGATCAATTACAAGGATCTACGATATTCTTGAAGATAGATTTGCGGTTGGGGTATCATCAGCTAAGAGTACGAGAAGAAGATATCCCAAAGACGGCTTTTCGGACTAAATATGGACACTACGAGTTTCTGGTGATGTCTTTTGGATTAACAAACGCACCAGCAGCATTCATGGATCTTAAGAACAGAGTATTTAAGGACTACTTGGATAATTTTGTGGTGGTGTTTATAGATGACATATTGATATACTCAAAGACAAAATCTGAGCATGAAAAGCACCTACGACTGACGTTGGGACGTCTCAAAAGTCATCAGTTATACGCTAAGTTTAAGAAATGCGAATTCTAACTAGAGAAGGTGGCATTTCTAGGACACATTGTGTCTAAAAATGGTGTAGAAGTAGATCCAGCCAAGATCGAAGCAGTGAAGGACTGGCCCAAACCCAAGAGTGCCACAGAGGTGAGAAGTCTTCTGGGATTGGCAGGATACTATAGACGATTTGTTGAAGGGTTTTCTAAAATAGCTACACCCTTAACAAATTTGACGCGGAAGTAACATAAATTTGTATGGATGGAGAAGTGCGAAGAAAGCTTCCAAACATTAAAGGACAAGCTCATATCAGCCCCAGAACTATGAGATAAGGGCAAGTTTGTAGTATATTGCGATGCGTCGAAGCAGGGACTTGGATGCATATTGATGCAAGACGAAAGAGTAGTCACATATGCCTTGAGATAGCTAAAGGAGTACGAGCAGCGGTATCCAACCCATGAATTATAATTAGTAGCGGTGGTTTTCTCTCTAAAGATTTGGAGGCACTATCTGTACGGAGAAAAGTGCGAAATCTATACTGACCACAAAAGTCTAAAGTACTTCTTTACACAAAAGGAGCTCAATATGAGGCAACGGAGCTAGCTGGAGCTAGTAAAGGACTATGATTGTGAGATCTTATATCATCCAGGAAAGGCTAATGTCATGGCAGATGCACTTAGTAGGTAGAGTTATGAAAGTTTTTCAACACTTAAGGGGATAGCTCAGCACTTACAAGAAGATGTTAAGAAGTCCGGAATTGAGTTAATAAATGGACAACTAGCTGACTTCACAATCAAGTCAACTCTAATGGAGGAAATAAAGGAGAAACAACAGGGAGACGAGTTTCTTCTTAAGATAAAGGCAGCATTACAAAGTTTAGAAAATGCTGATTTCTCCTTGACAAAAGAAGGAATGCTATGATATAGAAATCGAGTATGTGTGCCCGAAAGTGGTGAAATAAGAGAAAGTATTATGAAAGAAGCACATGCTACTCCATATTCACTTCACCTGGGATCAACCAAGATGTACAACGATGTCAAGACAATGTACTAGTGGCCAGGGATGAAGAAGGACATAGCAGAATTTGTAGCAAAATGCCTTACATGTCAACAAGTTAAGGCCGAACATCAAAGACCCGCTGGAACTTTGCAACCATTAGAGATTCCGGAATGGAAATGGGAAGATATAGCTATGGAATTCGTGACGGGATTACGAAGGACCACCAAACAACAAGACTCTGTTTGGGTGATAGTAGATAGACTCACAAAATCTGCTCACTTTTTGCAGTAAGAACAATTTATAACGCTGAGAAGTACGCAGAACTTTATGTGGCGGAGATAGTGAGATTGCATGGAGTTCCAAAGACAATAGTTTCCAATAGAGGATCGATTTTTACATCAAAGTTTTGGGAAGGTCTACATCGTGCAATGGGCACTCAAATAAACTAAGTACGACATTTCACCCTCAAACCGATGGTCAGTCAGAACACACTATTCAAATATTAGAGGTTATGCTGAGGGCGTGTGCGTTAGATTTCTCAAGATCATGGAGCAAGTATCTTCCGTTGATAGAATTTTCTTACAACAATAGTTATCAAGCGACGATAGGCATGGTGCCTAATGAGATACTATATGGAAGGAAGTGTTGATCGCCACTTCATTGGGATGAGGTTGGTGAAAGATGATATTTAGGACCTGGGGTTGTAAGAGAAGCAACTGAGGCAGTAGAAAAGATAAGACAACGAATGATTGTCGCTCAAAGTCACCAGAAGAGCTATGCGACACTAAAAGGTGAAATGTTGAGTTTTCAGTAGGCGATCAAGTCTTTCTCAAAGTTTCTCCTATGAATGGGATTATGCATTTCGAAAAGAAAGGAAAGTTAAGCCCGAGGTTTATAGGTCCTTTTGAGATATTGGACAAAGTGGGGCATGTAGCATATCGGTTGGCTTTACCGCCATCATTAGCTGAAACGCATAACGTTTTTCATGTATCGATGTTGAGAAAATATATATCAGATCCATCCCATGTGCTCGATTACAATGCTCTAGAGTTAAAACAATATTTCAGTTACGAAGAATGACCAGTACGCGTTCTAGAACGAGGAACTAAGGAGTTAAGGTCCAAAAGTGCCCTATGGTTAAAATCTTGTGGAGCAATAGTACAGAAAGAGAGGTTACATGAGAATTGGAGGAATATATAAGGGAGCGGTATCCCGAGATGTTTGGTAAGTAAATTTTGCGAACAAAATTATTTTAAGTAGTGGAGAATTGTAGCGTCCCAAAATTTTACTTAGCTAGGTAGTAGTAGTAGTAGGTAGTAGTAGTAGTAGTGGTATATATCGCCTACAGGAAATACGGAAAACACATCGACTTTGCACGAACGATCGAACAGAGCTCGAAAATATGGGGGAGGCGATATATCGCCTACGGGGGGCGATATATCGGCTCCATGGCATATTTTTTTTTAAGTTTGTAATTTTAATTTTAAAAATACCCTTAACTATTTAGACCTGCATTTGAACGATTTTGACCGAGTTCTGGGCATTTGTTGAACCAAAATTCAAATATTTTTCATTTTTTTAATCATTTATTTATTCATTAAAATGGCAGTTAGTTTCACTCCTTGAACTCTATAAATAGGACCCTTCACTCAGCCATTTTTCTTCATTTTCAAGCGCAGTTCAGAGCCTCCAAGCTGCTAAGATTATTCTAAAGTGAAACACTAGGGTTTTGGGGTTAAAGCTTTCAAATCTAAAGTTTTTATAAACACTTTGGAAGTAAGTTTTTGTGTGATTTTGGTGTTCGAGGTATAGATCAAAGTTCTAAGCTATCTAAGGTATTCATTATCTTCAGGTTTAGTTCGCTATAGTTTCTATTATTCTTTCATTTTTCTTCAAATCCTAACTTGTGATAGTGACTTTTGGTTAGGAGATCAATTCCTTTGAAACATAAGGTTTTCGGTAAGTTCTTATATCGATGGTTTAGATCTTCAATTCATCTTCATTTCTTTAGAAACTTATGGTTTCTTATGTTTGGATTTAGAAGTTCCAATCCCGCTCTTGTCTCTAATATTTTGGTTTTTGGTAAGGAAAATTAGGTAGTTTAGTATTATGATTTAGTATATATAGTTTATGTTTGTATGACCTAACATTTCAGGTACAATAAAGGGGTAAGTGTGTCTAGACCTAAGGTGTCCAATGATGTATGACGGACTATGTCCGGTAGGCTTGGTTGCCAAAACTTTATGACGGACCTAAGTGATGTCCGGGGCTTAATTGCCACCCCATGTATAAACACTTATCATTTTATTATATTTGTAGAGTCCCAGAATATTTACTTAATTAGCTAGATAGTAGTCGTAGTTAGTATTAGTTTGTAGTATGTTAGATTCCGTGGATTTTGGTTCAAGTCGGGACTTAGTTGGAAACTCATCGCAATAGTTATGAATTTTATAAGTTTAACCTATAGTTTAAGAATATTAATTATAACACAAGGTTTGATTAATATTGCTGGTCCTAGGTGTATTATTTTTATAACTTAAGGTTTAGATAGAGCCAATAAGAATATGACACTTGTCATAAGCATGATTATTAGGGAATTAGAGTTTGTTATTTTATGGTTAGTTAAGAAATTTGTGGATTAGGTTGTTATTTAGATAATTAAATAGATTTTCCCGTAACTTTAGGGTACTATAACTTTCGACCTATTTTTGACCCAGTTATATTATGAATTTCGAAAAATAGTATTTCTAAAAAGTTGTAGATAATTGAATTAACCTTCTAACGGTATAAAGATGGTCTAAATAAAAGTCCTGAAGCTCTAGTTATGTTGATTTTACTACAGGTGAGTTTAGAGTTACGAAATTTAGGAAGTTAGAAGTTAGGATTCTATTTTTTTTTTAATTTTTAAAACAAGATTTGACTCCTTAGACCTACCTCTAAACGATTTGACCGAGTCCTAAGCCTTTGACTGATGAATATTCAAATATTTTCAATTAAATTCATTGTTTTTATTCAAAGCCAAAAAGAAGATTTTTATTCCTAGAACTCTATAAATATGACTTAGAACCCAGCCTTTCTCCTCACTCTTTAGCTGTGATCAGACTCCAAGGTGCTAGTACTACCATAGAGTGATAAACACTTGGGTTAGGAAAAAGCTTTGCCATTCTTAAGCTTTATAAAATACTTGGGAAGTGAGGTTTAGTGTATTTCGGTATTGGAATTAGACCAATCCATAAGGTCAACTAAGGTACTCCTATTCATTAAGTCCAATTCTTTAAAACTCTTTAGTTTTCTTTAGTTCCTTTTATTCAGATCCTCACTTTCGTTATTGGTTCTTGATTAGGTTCTTGAAACTTAAGTTCTTTCTTGGTAAGTTTCTTCTTGATGGTTTAGTTTCCACATTCATTATTTATTCTTTAGAAATACTCACCATTTGTATTGTTCGTTTTAGGAGTGTTCCGAATCTCGTCCTTGTTCTCGTATCCCGGTGTTGGTAAGGAAAATAGGATAGATTTTATGTGCTTATATGTTATGTTATGTTATATGTTTATGCTGTGATATGTATATGTATGATATGTTTTAGTTCTTGGGTATATGTTTTGTTTAGATAACAAGCATATAATTTGTTTAGATAACAAGTTCCAATAGTATATTCCTTAGACATATGATTTGTTTAGATAACAAGCCCCATAAATTTACATGACTTGTTTAGATAACTAGCCCTGTAGAATTATGGGCATATGATTGCCTAGCTAGCAAGCCCCAAGATGTATGATGGCCATTGTAATAGATGTTTTTGTAGCCATATGTTTTATACTGTATGCTTATGATATATGATATATGTTTTAGATAGTCTTATGTTCTTTTATAGTATTTGATGCAGTCTTATGCTTATGTTTACGATGTATGTTTTGTTTTTAGTAGATTTTCCTTGTTGGGCATTAGGCTCATTCCTTTATTTTAGTGTGATGCCGGAAAATGATTATGGAGGCAGAAGGATTCTTGGTAGCATGACATGTGCGTTGAGGATGAATGGAATGGATGGGCCGCGTGTCGATCGAGGATGACTTTTATTTTAGTCTTTTGAAATATGTCTCTTTTGTAATTCCGCATTCAGTTTTTTTGAAATTGTTTTTAAAGCTATGTTTTATGTTTTGTAAACAATGGGATCCCATACCATATCACATTTTATATTACATTTTTAATAAAGACATGCTATTTCTTATATTTTGGGTTTTCAATAAAGGCATGTTATTTCTTATGTTTGTATCGAAATAGTAGCTATGTCTAGTAGTTTTAATGGTCCAAGGTCTTAGAAATAGTTGGGTCATTACAGTTGGTATCAGAGCAACGATTCATATCCATGAAGTTCTCCTTGATACACACGTTCAAGCTCCGAATCTAACCGTCAATGTAAGTGTTTATGTTATAGTTATCATGTTTATGTTTATTATGTTTATGTTTATTTTAATAGCCTGATTTTTTTTTAGTTATGTTAGTTTATTGTTATTTATTTGTTTATTGTTTTATTTTTCATTTATGATTGTATATAGTGAAAACATTTTTCCAAATAAATATCATTGTTATTTTTGAATGACATGTATGAGTTTGATTTTCTTTTACAATCATAATAAATAATGACCAAGTTCGGTGAGGGTGGATATGAATCAATGAACCAGGTTCTAAATTGAGAGTTAGGGGGCCATACTAGTGGGAACAATTTTACTGATCCCAGCCCTCCCTCAATATGGTTAACTTTGGAACAACGATGAGTTTCGAGCCTGAAAATTAAGTCATATAGGATGATTAGAAACAGACTTAGAAAATAATAAAGATGGCTTATTTTTTTTTCTAAGTATAGAAACACACCCTAATTAGAAGAAGGCTTATAAATTTTTTCATAAGAAGTCATAATTAATAGGTCCAAGTTATGTTTGCTTAGATTAAGTTTTTGTCTTAGAGCGTATTAGGGTAAGTTCTAATATGCTTTCTCGACTATTAGAATTTTGCTGAGGATGTCGCTCAGAAGGTCTGCACGCACAAACGATAATGCCTCCAACACCACTCCTGAGAGAAATGAAGCCCCTCCAGTTCGCAGAAGGGTAGTGCGTTCTACCGCCGCCGGTTGACAACACCGCAGAAATTGCAAGACTACGACAACAAGTGGAGGAATTGCAACAGCAACAACGACAACAGACTCAGCCTCCGCCTCTGCCACAACCACAGCCTCAGCAAATGGCTCAAGTACCCCATCAAGTAGGTCCTTATGGGGAATGGCCAATGGCGAACCATGCCCCATACCCAGCTCAGCACATGGAGCCAATCTATGAGCAGTTTCGTAAGCAACACGCTCCAAACTTTGAAGGGACAATAGACCCCTTTGAGGCAGAAGAATGGCTCAAAAATGTAGAGTCGATCCTAGCGCATATGAATCTCGGCAATGCGGACCGCATATCCTGCATTTCATCTCTGCTTAAGGAGGATGCTAGAATATGGTGGGACTTAGTTCAACAGACTAACGATGTCGCCACCATGACATGGAAAAGATTTGTGGAGTTGTTCCACAAGAAGTATTACAACTCGACAGTCATCACTACAAGGGTCGAGGAGTTTGCTAGTTTGAAGCAGGGCAACTTGACGATAGTAGAATATGCTCGGCAGTTCGACAGATTAGCCAAGTTTGCACCAGAGATGGTTTCAACCGACTTTCTGAGGGTGACCAAGTTCGTTAGAGGACTTAGACCAAAGATTGAGCTAGGAGTTAAGCTAGCAAACCCGGGAAATACTACCTATGCCGATGTTTTAGAAACGACAATAGAAGTAGACAGGCTTCAGGCGAATGTTAGTAAGGAGAATGCTAGTAAGCCTGAGCCTAAACAGCAGGGTCAACCTCAGAATGGTCGGAACAACCACAACAACAGCCGTTAGCATAGAAATAGTAATAGTAATAGTCAGAAGAGAAGGCATCCAGATGATAAGCAGGCTAATGGTGATAAAACACTACAAGAAATCTGATCTTTACCTACCAATATATATTGGTAGGGAAAGTAATGTTTTGCCTACCAATATTTATTGGTAGATAATATTAGTAGGTAAATACTAGTCCATTATATTATATTTCGGAACATAGCTTTACCTACCAATAATATCAGTAGGTAATGATCTTTACCTACGTATATTATGGAGGGAAATTTTTTAACCATTCCTGCTCAATTTTCCCCCCATTTTTTATTTTCATTATATTATTTTATTATTATAAATGCTTATTTGGAAGCTTATGTGGAGTAAATAATATGATGTGTACACATTGTATAACATGTGGCATGCCACGTGTGTACATAGTTGGAAAAAATATAAATAAAATATATTTATTTATTAATTAAATAAGAAAATTTTAATTAAAAAAAACAGACCTAAAAATCAGATTGGGGCTTTAGGGATTAGGGTTCATTTGTTTCTCATTCTTCCTCTCAGCCGCACCTCTCAATCTCCCTCAAATCTAACATCTCAGCTCCTTCTCTCTCCCTCTCTCTGTCTCACTCTTTTCTCTTGCATGTGGCTGGCGCGGGAGGCTCGATGGAGATTGCGATGGGGCTCTACGCGAACCAGACTCCAAAACTTCGGGTGACATTGTCGAGTGCTTAGATTATTTATTTCCTTCTTCTTCTTCTACTGCTCCTCCGACTTCCACCGTCACCGTCACCACTTACGGAGATGATCACGACTCCATAACCTCCGATGAAAGAATCATCGTCCAAGAACAGGTTATCATTTTTCACCAACCATATTTATTTATTTATTATACGTATATTTTTTTGAAATGATCATGATCAAGAGACTCTCTGTGTAATAACGTGCAGAACTCCATCGACGAAGATCTGAACTTGTTGACAACGACCAGTTCCAGTCCCAGTCCCACTCAACCCAACGACGCCGTTTCAACACAAGTACATGGCGATCTGCCCTTTATTTCTACGACGTCGTCTTCTCCTGATTTTCCGACTGATTCCAATGTTCGATCAGAGTTTCAGGTATCATTTTTCATTTATATATGTTTATGCATTGTATCTTTTCGGAATAAACATTTATATATTTATATATATATGCAGTGTAAAAAAAGTGTGATGAGACCAGTTTTTGAACAACCTATTCGTGTAACAAGTTTCAAGGATCTCATTTCACCAAAATTTCTTACGACAAAGAGAGCTTTCCCATTATCTGAATTAGAAGATGATCATAACTCTACACTGCAAATCAATACTAATCTCATCAGGTAATATTACATTACAGTATTAAATAAATAAATACTCATTTTATTTTATATAAATTTTTATTGACTTTTAAATATTAATAATTTTAGTTCTCAAGGGAACAATGGAACACCAGCTAGTGGTAGTACTACCACTGACAATAATGAGCTTGTTCTCGTTGAAGTTAAAAGGTGCTATATATAACTACTATAAGACAATAATTTTTTTTCCAATATATATATATTATATGTATATGATGATACTTGTTAATAATTTTATTATTATGTTTGAAATTAATTAATTAATGTATATTATTCAGATTCAAACCTAAAAGTATTCAAGAAATATGTTGCACTTGTAGAGCCTCTAAATGCTTGAAACTGTAAGTGTGATCACAACTCAACCCTATTGTTTTGTACTCTTCTGAATTTATAATATTTTCTCAATTGATTGACTTTTTTGAAATGGGAAAATTGATATGTATATATATATTGTGTAGTTATTGTTCTTGCTTCAAAGCTGGAAAGTATTGCACGAAGAACAACTGTGGATGTAGAAACTGTAAGAATACCGCAGATTACAAAAATGATGTGGACATGGCACGTTCACTTCATCGAAACCATACCTTTCAACCAAAGACCTTTTCGGTATGTAATTTTTTTTAGTGTTGTTATTCGGCACTTTAAGTTGTCCAACAACACATGAGGTTGCATCTCATCATTAGTTAGCGACCTCCCTCCGATGAGTACTCTTAGCTACTGCCACCGCTTCCAAATCTGAATATTTGCCTCCATTGTCAAGTTGTCTTAGCCCCTATTGACACCTCCATCTTTGAATCGCTGACTCCCTTCTCTGAATTTTCGAATCTCCGTCTCAGCCCCTGAAACGACTTCCTGGTTTCGATTTTTTCTATGGGTATGGTTTTGCTTAAATTGTGTTTAATTAATGGTTGTTATCCTTTGTTTTGTTTTATCCTTGTTGTGATTATTATTCGGTTTGACAGGGGCGCCATATATTGAGATTGTTGTTCGGTTTTGACAGGGGCGCCATATAGAGATTGTTATCGGTTTGCTTGCTTGGGTGGTATGAAATTTTTGATACACTTGGCTATGTCTTTGTGCGTTTCAGATTGTTGGCTCAGTGGTTTGGTGGCTTTGAGTTTCATATTTTCGGTTGGTTGCCTTTTAGGTATATTGTTATGATTCATTTTGATTAAATCCCCAATGTTCTGAAGGATTAATGATGGTGCATTGTTCTGAGGCCCTTTGATTGTTATTTGCAATGAGTATTAGTATATGGCTTAGATTTAATATGGTTTATGTGTTTAGTATTTGCAATGTGTGTTTAGTCTTTAAGTGTGTTAAGAATTTTGTGTATTTTTCTCTGTTTGCTTGTATGGTCTAGTTTGGTTTACAACTTGCTTTTCAGCTTACTATTTATTTGTATGGTTTGTTCTATGTGCATTCAAGCATGATCTGTTCATTCAGACTTTGCCTTTGTGTTTAGTTCTTTAGTGTTTCATATCACCATATTTTTGTATTCTGATTTATTTTTAGGCAATCTATTGTGGTAGGTGTCATTGTTACTTTGAATTATTTTGGCCTATGATGTTCAAGAATAAATATACTTATTTTATGTTGGTGATTATGACACTTGATGTGCTCATATTTTATTTTTATTTTTAATATATGTTGGTATCTCAAGTGTCGTAAATGCCCATAAAAATAAGTCATATATTTTCTGAAATCCTTATGATGATTAAATTGATGATATTTATTTTGCTGAAATTAATTATAAAGTCCTTCTCACTGGCGCCAATTCGAACCCCACCTCCGGCCATTGTCGGTGTCCACCTCCCAAAGTCATCATCGACATTCACAATAAGTTCAGTCAGAGAAAAGGAGGCTCTCATACAATGATCCCAAAGTGAAGAATAGGAAGAATGTCAAGAAAAATGACATTATTGAGTTTTCAATGACCTAAAAATAATGTATAGATATTTTTTTTTTTTGAAATGTGCTTCTTAATAAGCAATGAATATTGTATGATATATGTTTGCTTATTTTTTATTAAAGTTAAATAATTTATTTGATTAATAATGTTAAATATTTTTCAAATTAATTACTTTCATTTATTATTTATATTAAATAAAATTTATATATATAATTAAAATTACCTACATAGAAATATTATATTTACTCACAAATAAATAAGTGTAGGTAAAAATAAGTATACTACAACATATCACGTGGACCAATCATTTAGTGCTACATAACCGATAAAAAGGGGATAAATAACACAATCATTCAAATTTCTTGTAGCACGTGGACAAATTATTGTCTGACACGTGGAGCAACCACAAGATGCCAAGTGGCGGTTTTGATGTATGCCACGTAGGATGCCATGTCATCAGATACATAAACTATGGAAACCATGTTAGTAGACATGTAGGATGCCACATCATCAAACACGTCATCTGCTGACTTATCAATTGATTTATAACTTAGTGGGGTCCACTGATTCTTTTACCTACCAGTATTAATAAGTGTAGGTAAAGACTCTTTCCCCACTAACCTTTACCTACCAATCTCTACCAATTCAATATTGGTAGGTAAACCATATTACTCGCCATTAGACTAGTTTTACCTACACTTACAATTGGTAGTTAAAGACCCCATTTTCTTGTAGTGAAAGAGAACGGATAAACAATGGAGGCAATAACTCGAGTTATGTAGAATACCCGCAATGCTCTAAGTGCCAAAAGAAAGATCTTGGGGAATGTCATGCAAACATCAAGGGATGCTTCAACTGTGGTCAGAAAGGTCACCGAAGGAGGCAATGTCCCTAACTCAAGCAAGAGGAGAAAATGGACAATACAATGATTCCTGCCAGGGTATTTGCTTTAACCCAAGGAGAAGCTGATGCTAGCAATAAATTGGTTACAGGTTAGATTTATATCCTCAATAATGTATGTTCTGTATTATTTGATTCGGGAGCAATGTACTCGTATATTCGCGTTAGGAATGATAGAGAAATAAGACAAACCTTGTAGAACTAGGTTTGTGACATAGTTGCCTTTGGGTAAAATAGTCCTATCATTACGGATAGTACGAGGCGTACCAATCAAAATCGAGGACGTAGAACTAGAAGGAGACCTGATAGAGCTGGAAATCAAAGACTTCGGCATGATATTAGGCATGAACAAGCTAGCAAGGCATAGCGTAACCATCGATAGCAGACATAAGCAAGTGATGTTCGAGACTCCTGACGGTCAGAAACGATGCTATATGGGAAAAGCTTTAAGACTACATACGCCACTTATTTCATCTCTCAAAGCTCAGAGGATAATAGAAAAAGGATATCACGCATTCTTAGCCAACGTTACGGATGTGGTAAAGGAAACACCACTAAAAGTTGGAGATTTCCACATTGTAAAGGAATTCCCAGAGGTATTTACTGGCAACTAGCAGGATTGCCGTCGACTCGGGAGATAGACTTCATAATCGAACTAGTACCAGGCACCGAGCCAGTCGCTATAGGGAGCACCGGTTCTATTTGTGAAGAAGAAGGATGGAAGTATGCATATGTGTACAGATTATCACGAGCTGAATAAGGTGGAAATTAACAATAAGTACCCACTACCCCGACATGACGACTTGTTTGATCAACTCCGAGGGGCAACTGTGTTTTCAAATATTGATCTACGAACCAGGTATCACAGCTCAAAGTACGGGAAGAGGATAATCCTAAGATGGCTTTTAGAACTCATTATGGACATTACGAGTTTCTAGTTATGTCTTTTGGTCTTACCAACGCTCCAGCCGCGTTTATGGATTTAATGAATATGGTCTTTATGGATTATTTGGACAAATTCGTCGTAGTGTTCATCGACGATATCTTGGTGTACTCAAAGGACAAAGTCAAACATGAGAAACATTTAAGGTTGATCTTGTTACGACTAAAGGAGCATCAACTTTACGCCGAGTTCAAAAAGTGCAAAATTTAGCTTTCGCAAGTAACATTCCTCGGGCACATAGTATCCAAGGAATGAGTTGCAGTAGACCCATCTAAGGTAAAGGCTGTAAAGATTGGCCAAGACCAAAGAACGCATCTAAGGTAAGAAGTTTTCTGGGACTAGCAGGTTATTATTGGAGGTTTGTAGAAGGCTTTACTAAGATAGCCACTCCGTTTACCAACCTAACCCGAAAACAGTAAAGGTTCAACTGGACTGATAAGTGTGAAGAGAGTTTCCAGTTGCTTAAGGATATGCTCAACACCAGTACTTTATGTACCGAAACTCAATGATAAGTTTGTAGTCTATTGTGATGCGTCGAAGCAAGGATTGGGTTATGTGCTGATGCAGAATGATAAGGTGATAGCCTACACCTCAAGGCAAACGTAGTTGCTGATGCGCTAAGTAGGAAGAATTACGGAAGTCTAGCATCATTAGCTGGAATAGAAAAGCCACTACAGCAGAAGCTGACCAATGCTGGAATAGAAGTAGTCATTGGTAACCTGACTAACTTGTCCATCCAGTCAAGCCTGTTAGAAGATATACAGATTGGGCAAGGACATGATGACACATTAGTAGCACATATGGATGCAGTTAGAGAAAGGAAGGCCACAGATTTCCCAATATCTAGTTAGGGGTTATTAAGATACAAGGATCAGGTATGCGTGCCAAATGATCAAGGGATTAAGATGAAAACTTTAGAAGAAGCGCACAATACCTCATACTTAGTTCACCCAAGGTCGACCAAGATGACTCACGACCTTAAAGTGTTATATTGGTGGCTAGGAATGAAGAAAGATATAGCGGAGTATGTGCCTAAATGCTTGGTATGCCAGCAAGTGAAAGCAAAACATCAGCGCCCTGCAGGCTTATTGCAACCACTTAGCGTTCCAAAATGGAAATGGGATGATATAGCCATAGATTTCGTGACGGGTTTGCCACGAACAAGTAAGCAGCATGATTCGGCTTGGATAGTAATACATAGATTAATCAAGTCAGTTCATTTCCTGTCTGTTAAGACTTCGTACACAACAGATCAATACACAGACGTTTAAGTCCAAGAAATATTACGACTGCATAGAATCTCTAAGACAATAGTATTCGATAGAGGATCTGTGTTTACATCAAGATCTTGGAGTAAGTATTTGCCGCTGATAGAATTCTCCTACAACAATAGCTACCAGTCAACAATCAGGATGGCCCCCTATAAGCTACTTTATGGAAGAAGGGTCGATCGTCGTT
Organism: Humulus lupulus; assembly: GCF_963169125.1. Classification (NCBI taxonomy): domain Eukaryota; kingdom Viridiplantae; phylum Streptophyta; class Magnoliopsida; order Rosales; family Cannabaceae; genus Humulus; species Humulus lupulus. The sequence goes on along the minus strand of NC_084797.1, from coordinate 12,944,715 downwards.
GCATTAGGACGAGGTAGGAGAAAGGCAACTACTTGGACCTGAAGTTGTTAGAGGAGCTCAGGATGTAGTAGTGCTGATTAGAAAGCGTATGCTCGCTACTCAAAGCCATTAGAAAATTTATGCGGATGCCAAGCGGCGTGATGTGGAATTCAAAGTCGGAGATCAAGTCTTCTTAAGGATATCTCCTATGAAAGGTGTGAAGCGGTTTGGGAAGAAAGGCAAGCTTAGTCCCAGGTTTATATGTCCTTTTGAGATATTGGACAAAGTGGGAGCAGTTGCATATAGATTAGCCCTACCGCCAGCTCTAGCAGATAGTCACAATGTGTTCCACATCTCGATGCTGCGTAGATATGTGTCAGACCCATCTCACGTCCTCAAATATGATATGATAGCACTCCAGAAAGACTTGAGTTACGAGGAACAATCGGCTAGCATCCTAGATAGAATGATGAAAGGATTACGGTCTAAGAGTTTTCTGATAGTCAAGGTCCTATGGAGTAATAGTTCTGAATGGGAGGCAACATGGGAGGTTGGAGGAAGACATGTTAACCCAGTATCCGGAATTGTTTGATAAGTAAATTTCAGGGATGAAATTCTTTTTAGTGGGGGAGAATTGTAGAGTCCCAGAATATTTACTTAACTACCTAGATAATAGTAGTAGTAGTTAGTATTAGTTTGTAGTATGTTAGATTTTGTGGATTTTTGTTCAAGCCGGAACTTAGTTGGAAACTCATAGCAATAGTTATGAATTTTATAAGTTTAATCTATAGTTTAAGAATATTAATTATAACATAAGGTTTGATTAATATTGTTGGTCCTAGGTGTATTATTTATTATAATCTAAGGTATAGATAGAGCCAATAAGAATATGACACTTGTCATACGCATGATTATTAGGGAATTAGAGTTTGTTATTTTATGGTTAGTTAAGAAATTTGTGGATTAGGTTGTTATTTAGATAATTAAATAGATTTTCCTGTAACTTTAGGGTACTGTAATTTCTGACCTATTTTTGACCCAGTTATATTATGAATTTAGAAAAATATTAGCTCTAGAAAGTTGTAGATAATTGAATTAGCTTTCTAATGGTATAAAGATGGTCTAAATAGAAGTATACAACTCCAGTTATATTGATTTTACTACAGGTGAGTTTAGAGTTATGAGATTTAGGAAGTTAGAAGTTAGGATTCTATTTTTTTTATTTTTATTTTTAATTTTTAAAACAAGCTTTGCTCCTTAGACCTACCTCTAAATGATTTGACCGAGTCCTAAGCCTTTGACTGACGAATATTCAAATATTTTCAATTAAATTCATTATTTTTATTCAAAGCCAAAAAGAAGATTTTTATTCCTAGAACTCTATAAATAGGACTTAGAACCCAGCCCTTCTCCTCACTCTTCAGCTGTGATCAGACTCCAAGGTGCTAGTACTACCATAGATTGATAAACACTTGGGTTGGGAAAAAGCTTTGCCATTCTTAAGCTTTATAAAATACTTGGGAAGTGAGGTTTAGTGTATTTCAGTATTGGAGTTAGACCAATCCATAAGGTCAACTAAGGTATTCCTATTCTTTAAGTCCAATTCTTTAAAACTCTTTTGTAATGCCTTGGTTACCCCAAGACCGTTACGGTGAACGTTGAACCGTAAATTTAACTCGCTACCCGAGTTCTTTGGTTAAAAACGTGCTTCTAGGTGTTATTAATAGGTTAAGGTGGAAAACCAATCAAAATGGAAATGATATATTTTATTTAAAACATAAAAATATTAATGGGCCCATCAAAACATTTACAAGTTACTTACAACTCAAAATGGTCATTACAGTTTAAATTTACAACCCGCTGACCTAAGCGACAAAAATAGGGTAAACCCTCTAGTCCCTCTGAGAACTCCTTGGCCGTGGTGGTCAAGCGGCCGCATATGTACACAACACCACCTAAACTCTCCACTTAAGGCTGGGTGAGCTTTTCTTTCCCTTTACCTGCACCACATAGCACCCATGAGCCAAAGCCCAGCAAGAAAACACAATAATGCAAGCATATAATATCCAATGATGATGATGATAATCATACAGAGCTTATAGCTCTGAACAGATGAGTGAATATCACTTTGTGGTTACATTAACCATGAAGGAGCTTATAACTCTTAATCAGATGAGTGATTTAACACTTGAGGTTCTGGTAAACCATAATGAGTGATTGACGAGCATGTCACTAGCTTAACCAAATGAGTGACTGATGGGTGAGTCACTAGCTTAAACAGATGAGTGACTGATGGGTAAGTCACTAGCTTTAACAGATGAGTGACTGATGGATAAGTCACTACGGGGCTCGGCACCCACAGCCATGTGACTAAATAGTCACTGTGGCTCTATGTAACTAGCCTTTGGCTAAACAAGCACTTATAGTATTCATCGAACTTGAGGTCGATCCGGCATTAACGCTCTTCTGAGTCATTTAATGTAGATGTCGATTAGATCTAATCTTTGTTGGCTTGCGTTGAACACGCTAAGTCCGTTCTTGACTTATGAGTCAACACTGTGTGACCAGTGCCTAGTACCATTGCCGAACTTGACTAATGAGTCACAACTTCACAATTGATACTGACACCATTGCTAATTTTGACTATTCAGTCAGTGCCATACACAAGTGAGCAAGATTTGCTAAGCATTCAATATTAAATCTGTGTCCACATTTAAACATTCAACATGCCTCATGAATAACCATGCATGTCACATATGGGGTGCAGTTTTCTTACCTCTGATTCGAGCGAGAATTAGTATAAGAACGACCCTTGAAAACGATCAACCTTTAAGTTCCTTAGCGGTCACCTAGTCATAACCAAATATGGGATTCCATCAATAAAATGAATAATAAAGGTTCCCGAACCAAGATCTAGCCTCCGGGACATCGAATCCCACTAATCCGGGTAGTAGAAATGATCCCGAGACCTAAAATTGAGTTCCCTTGATCAAAACACCCATTTGGCCTCAAAAACCATCATGAGTCGCGGACCCAAAACCTTGAGCCGCGGCCCCCAGCCAAACTAGGAGCAAGCACCATGACGCCCATTACCTAGTTCTGCGACCCCCAGCACGCACAAACTTCACCTCCTTCAGCATCGAGCTTGGGTCGTAGCGCCCAAGAATAGGGTCGCGGCCATAACTCCGTTTTTTCACATTCTAAACCTTCCAAAAACATACCTAAACATCTCCAAATCCAAAAATAAAAGTTCCCAAACATCCCAATGATCCAAAATCATCAAATCCTGAGGCTCAAACGAATAAAAAACTCATCAATTCACAAAATCCAATTCAAAGCTTAAAAACTCTAAAACTTAAAACTTATAGCTTAGATTACCTTTGATTGGATTGTTTCTCATTAAATACTTCGGTCAAGAAGCTTCTAATCTTTCCTAGGATCGCTATGCCTCAATCCTCGCTTGATTCCGACTCCTAGAACTCAAGATTTTTTCGAAATTTCCACAAATGGTCACAAATGCTTATAGGAGAGAGAGAAGTGTTTTGAACATACAGTTCTTTCTGATAGACTACTTCAGGCTTAAATAACCTCAAATAAAACCTAATGCTCAGGATCCCAAAAACATCCCCAGGGGAAAAATAGTCAAAACTCCCAGAATTTCCTCCTGATCTCAATAACTCCCAATATATCATCAAATAATCACTCTCATTATCTAATATCCCAATAATTGACCCCGTTATGACAAAACCGCTAATTTACCACATAGGACCGTCTCGTGCTGAATAGCTCGAATATATCTCCATAATAATGGGATCTCATCCATAAATCACAATATGCACCAAAATACACAAATATGCCCTCAACGGGCCAAATTACCAAAATGCCCTAATAATCGAATGTGGACCCACATGCATGCATTTAACATCATATTATAACATAATTCACATAAAAATGCATATAATCTTAATGGCATAATAAAACAATTATGACCCTCCCGGCCTACTAATCCAGCCATTAAATCGCATTAGGGATTTCGAGCATTACATCTTTAGTTTTCTTTAGTCCCTTTTATTCAGATCCTAACTTTCGTTATTGGTTCTTGATTAGGTTCTTGAAACTTAAGTTCTTTCTTGGTAATTTTCTTCTTGATGGTTTAGTTTCCACATTCATTCTTTATTCTTTAGAAATACTCACCATTTGTATTGTTGGTTTTAGGAGTGTTCCAAATCTCGTCCTTGTTCTCATATCCCGGCGTTGGTAAGGAAAATAGGATAGATTTTATGTGCTTATATGTTATGTTATGTTATGTTATGATATGTTATGTTATATGTTTATGCTGTGATATGTATATGTATGATATGTTTTAGTTCTTGGGTATATGTTTTGTTTAGATAACAAGCATATAATTTGTTTAGATAACAAGTCCCAATAGTATATTCCTTAGGCATATGATTTGTTTAGATAACAAGCCCCATAAATTTATATGACTTGTCTAGATAACTAGCCCTGTAGAATTATGGGCATACGATTGCCTAGCTAGCAAGCCCCAAGATGTATGATGGCCATTGTAATAGATGTTTTTGTAGCCATATGTTTTATACTGTATGCTTATGATATATGTTTTAGATAGTCTTATGTTCTTTTATAGTATTTGATGTAGTCTGGTAACTCTACAAAATAGAGTTATTTTACCACATTTTTATGTGCTAATTGTTGCTTAATTCTTGAGTTTTTAATTAACTTATTAAGTTTTTAAGTAATTTTGAATTTATTAGGTTTATTTTGATTTTATATATTTTTTTTTCGTGTGTTTTTATAGTTATTTTGTTGTAAAATGTTGTAGTTAATTATTTGAATTATTGTTGTTTAATTTGAGGTAAAAATGTGTTGTATTATTGAAATTAAATGTTAAATATAAATTAAGTTATAATTAATATTTTCAAAGAATTAAATTGATTTATTTTATAGTTGAAAATATTTATTATGATTTATTTTGTAGGGAAATTTATGACACTTTTGCTCTTGAAAAGAAAGAAAAATAAAGGAATTGTGGTATTTTTAAGGAAAGAAAAGAAGAAAAGAATGGCATTTTTAAAAAGTCATAAAAGAGCCCAGCACTTGCTCCAGCCGCCTGGCCTCCTGTTCATCAGCACCTGGGCCCGAGCCCAGCCTCCTGCTGCCACCACGGGCCGAACTCCCAGCCAAGCTTCCTCCTGCCACCTCACACCAGGCCCATGCCAAAAACGCCCCAAGCACCCAACGCCCAAAACACCAAGCACTCCATCAACACTTCAACATCGCAGCCTTCCCCCAACCGCCTGTCTCTAGCCAACCGCCAGCTGTCCACTTGCCAACCAAAGCATCTTCGACCCAACCAGGCCGAATGCCAGAAGCCTTCTTCTCCCATCAGCTTCAATAGCCCAAACGGCCCAAGTCAACCAAGCTGCCAACACATCCACCAAAAGACCAAAAGATCATATTTTTCTTCCCAATGTTTTTTTCTTTTCACTCAAATATTAATTCACTCTTCCCTATTTTTTCTTACCTAAATAAACATTCCTAATTCATTTTTTTTACCCTAGTTTTTCACTAATTTTCCATCCAACCAAACATTTCATATTTCCAATACCCTTACACTTACTCTTTTTATCCTACCACTTCCCAACACAATTAAATTAATCAATTTATTTATTTTAATTTGATTAATTTAATCTCCATATTTTGCCTATAAATAGAGTCTTGTAAGACCATTTGGGGAGCTCTTCTTCATCTTTTCAACCTCTTCTACACTTCATATTTTTTTATCTTCTTTTCACTATTCTCTCTCTACCATTTTCATCTTTTGAAGAGCATGTCAAGTATGTTATTTTGTAATTTTTATTTCAATCTAGTTATGAGCTTCTAATCTTTTTCAAGATTATTAAGATGATAATGAAGCAAAATGTAACTAGATAGTATTTTTTTTTTGTATGTTGATTTCCCATTTGTGCAACATTGTTTATGGATTTTTCTATCAAAGATATGCATTTTTCATCTATTATTGATTGTTAAAGCATATTACACTTAGTTCTTCATTATGCAAAAATATGATATTCTTTGATTAAATGTTTTTCATTAAATTGTTCACATCTAATTCTTAGAGCATAAGTATCATATTTTGTCTAAACATAATCTCTTTGATTTTTTGTAGTTTCATTAGGTTGTAACACAACTAATGCTTAGAAATTATATCTTATATAAGTGAAGAAAAATCTTACCTTTTTTAAAGTAACTTGTGCTTGAATAGAAAATGTATTTTGAAAAAAATATAGTGTGATTTATTTCAACTATATCCAAACTTGGGAATCAATATACTTATAAATACTATTGAACTTGCATTTTGTGGATTCAAATATCTTAATAATCTTATTTTACATATCTCATTTGAAAACCATTTTTCTATTTAATCTTAAATCTTTTTATTACTTGTCTTTTATTTTTCTAAAACAAAATCTCATCAAATATTTGGAACTAGGTTAGAACCTTCTTGCTTTGTTTGAAATAGTTTCTTTTGATGTTAGTCAACTCCCATGGGTTCGACCTCGTACTTACATGAACATTATATTCTGAAACGATTCGTGCACTTACGAGTATAAATATTAAAACATCATCTTTTGGGTTCAACAAGTTTTTGGCGCCGTTGCCGGGGAGTTGCAAGAAAGAAACAATCTTTCTACAAGGTAAGTAACATTCTTCTACTAGTTATTTTATTTTTATTTACACTATCATCTTAAAAAAAAAAGGTAAAGTAAAAAATATATACATATATCTATAAAAAAAAGAGTAAAAATCGAAAAAGAAAAAAGAAAGTTATACATATATTTATTTATATTGTTATATATTATATTATATATATTTCTTGGTAGTTGATGGCATTTAGTGCCTCCTACATACTTATTAGTTGAGTGCATTTGTGCCTCCTAACCCTTTTTCTTTTTTCTTTTACTTTTTATGTTTTTTTTAGTTGAGTGCATTTGTGCCTCCTACATACTTGATAGTTGAGTGCATTTTTTGCCTCTTACATACTTGAACAATCTATCTCCTCTAGTGATGGCATTAGTGCCTCCTAACTTTTATTTTTGTTTATTATCTTAGTTGATGGCATTAGTGCCTCCTAAGTTTATTATTATTATCATTATTAGTGTTGGTTGATGGCATTAGTGCCTCCTAATTTTTATTTTTTGTTGATCATTTAGTTGATGGCATTAATGCCTCCTAATTTTTATATAACTATTTACTATTGCTATTGTCTTTTTTTTTTCTTAATTATCGCATTTAGTTAGTTGTAATTTTATTGTTTAAGACAATACTTGAAAAAAAAAACTAAAAAACAAAGCTTGTTCTTTCAACATAAGCAATTTTTGCTTAAAGGAAATTTGGCAAAGTTCCCATCCACGCTTATTAATTAACCTCGGGGAGTTATTATTAAGTTGTGAGTAAGTGGAATCAAATAGGTCTGGGAACAAGTTAAACCAAAAAAATAAAAAAATCATAACAAAAAAAATATATATAAATATTATAATCTCTTCTTGTTATAAGTATGCTTTGGGTTGCGGTTCTAACTGATCTTCCACATTAGAAATTTATTTTCTTGTGATTGTTTGTGTTACTTGGTGAAATTTGTGACATTGTATGCATCATTGGCATCGTAATTCAAAAAATCGTTTGGTGAAAGAATTAGTGTCTTTACGTGAAATTGAAAGTGTTTTTGAAAGTTTAAGCATAATGGAACAAGAACCTAATGTTGTGCAAGAAAAAACTCTTCTTGAATACTTTTCACCTATTTCATCTAATGCTCCGTCATGCATTGTTTTGCCCACTACTAATGCCATTCATTTTGAACTTAAACCATCAATCATTCAATTGTTACCTTCATTTTATGGTTTAGAAAGAGAGGATTCATACATGCATGTAAAAGACTTTTTGGAAATTTGCTCAACCTTTCGTTTTAAAAATTTTTCAGATGAGTCGGTTAAACTTAGGTTGTTTCCTTTTTCTTTAAAAGATAGAGCCAAAGCTTGGTTAAACTCACTTCCAACTGGAACCATAACTACTTGGGATCAACTTTTTAATAAATTCCTTGCTAAATTTTTCCCCATGTCCAAAACTGATAATTTAAGAAGAGAAATCTCTGAATTTTATCAAAAGGATAATTGAGAATTTTATGAATGTTGGGAAAGATTTAAAGATTTATTATTAAAATGTCCCCACCATGGTTTTGAAAAATGGAGACTTGTAAAATATTTTTATGATGGTATAACCCCTTCAAATCGACAAATGATTCAATCTATGCATACCATAAATTTTTTAAAATTGCAAGGGCAAGAGGCTTGGGACGCTCTTGAAGAATTGTCTGTTAATTCACAACAATGGAATTATTCTGAGCCCAGGTCTAGAGCCAACCCTTCACCAAAAAGAGAAGGAAAATATGAAATAAAAGAAGAAAGTGATTTAAGAACATCATTTGAAAAATTAGCAAGAAAAGTAGAAGCCTTAGTAATAAGTCAATATATGAATTCTCAAGTGCAACCTAAAAAAGATGTTTGTTCTTTATGTGCTAGTTCATGTCATAATGCTCAATCATGTCCTTCTTTTATTGAAACATTTTCTGAAGTGGCTAATGATTTACATTCATATAGAAAACCTTCTTCTGATAGCCCATTTTCCAACACATACAATCCAAATTGGAGAAACCATCCTAATTTTTCATGGAGACAAAACCAACCACAAATGAATCAAGGAAACCAATTCAACATGCCAAATCCAAATCATGCCCAACAAAGTCAACCTTACCCTCCACAAAGAAAACCTTCCTTAGAAGACACCTTACAACAATTCATGCAATCCACCCAACAAATCTTACAAAATCAGTCTCAATCCATTGCCAAACTCGAGACACAATTGGGTCAACTTGCAAATGCTGTAACTGAGAGAGAAAAAGGAAGATTTCCTAGCCAACCCATCCCAAATCCTAAAGGCCAATATGAAATAGGAGCTCCTAGTCATAAAGAAGAAGCTAAGTCTATTTCAACTCTTAGGTCCGGAAAATAAATTGTCAAACCCGATTACATACCTCAAGTTGAAAAAGACCAAAACCAACTTCAAAGTTCCAACACAAATGACCTTTCAAAAGATGATGCTCAAATCCTTCCTTCCATCCCAAAAGCTCCTTTTCCACAAAGATTAATTCCACTCAAGAAAGGCAATCAATATAGTGACATCTTAGAAGTTTTCAAACAAGTAAGCATCAACATTCCTTTCTTAGATGCCATTAAACAAATTCCTGCCTATTCTAAATTCTTAAAAGACCTTTGCACTGTTAAAAGAAACACAAATGTTCCAAAAAAGGCATTTTTAACTGAACAAGTTAGCTCCATAATTCAACATAAAAGCCTTGTGAAATATAAAGATCCCGGTTGTCCAACAATTTCATGCATCATTGGTGATCATTTTATTAATAAAGCTTTACTTGATTTAGGAGCTAGTGTGAATTTACTGCCTTATTCTGTGTATAAGCAACTTGGTCTAGGAGAATTAAAACCAACTTCTATAACACTTCAATTAGCCGATCGTTCAGTGAAAATCCCTAGAGGTATTGTAGAAGATGTTTTAATTAAAGTGGATAAATTCTATTTCCCAGTGGACTTTATTGTTCTTGACATTCAATCTGTTGAAAATGCTCATGCTCAAATACCCATCATTTGGGTAGACCATTTTTAGCTACATCTAATGCAATTATCAACTGTCGTAATGGTGTATTAAAATAATATTTTGGAAACATGACTGTTGAATTAAATGTTTTTAATGTTGCTAAATCTGTTGAGTGTGAGGAAGTGCATGGAGTTAACATGATAGAGAGTATGTGTGAAGATGATGGAAATGACTTACTTGATTTTTGTGAAAAATACTTTGGTATGAACTTGCATATTGATGATTTTAATGATGATGTGAATTCTTTGTTATAGTCTATACCCTTAAATGAAACCAAAGTTGAACCCTTTTCACCCTTAGATCATGTCCAATCAATTTCCGAGTCTCCAAAGTTAGACCTTAAACCTTTGCTAGAAAATTAAAAATATGCTTTTCTAGGAGAGTTTGAAACCTTGCCTATTATCATAGCATCTGCTTTAGATAAAGAACAAGAAGATAAGTTGTTAAATGTCCTTAGAAAACATAAGGAAGCCATAGGTTGGACTATTGGAGACATCAAGGGAATTAGCCCATCCATATGCATGCATAGAATCCATCTAGAAGAAAATGCTAAAACCTCTCGGGAATGTCAAAGAAGGTTAAATCCAAATATGAAAGAGGTCGTTAGGGAAGAAGTACTTAAACTGTATGATGTAGGTATCATTTACCCTATTTCTGATAGTTAATGGGTTAGTCCAGTCCAAGTAGTGCCTAAAAAGTCTGGGATCACAGTTATTGAAAATGAGAAAAATGAATTAATCCCTACTCGAGTACAAACGGGGTGGAGAGTGTGTATAGACTATAGAAAGCTAAATAATGTTACTAGAAAATACCACTTTCCTTTACCCTTTATTGATCAAATGCTTGAACGTTTAGCTGGTCATGCATATTATTGTTTTCTTGATGGCTATTCGGGATATAACCAAATCCCCATTGCCCCTGAAGATCAAGAAAAGACTACCTTCACTTGCCCTTTTGGAACCTTTGCATATCGTCGCATGCCTTTTGGTCTTTGTAATGCTCCTGCAACTTTTAAAAGATGTATGATTGCAATATTTTATGATATGGTTGAAAGAAATCTTGAAGTGTTTATGGATGATTTTTCTGTGTTTGGAAATTCTTTTGATGACTGTTTGCACCATCTTTCTCTTGTTTTAATTCGTTGCAAAGAAAAGAATTTAATTCTTAATTGGGAAAAATGTCATTTTATGGTTAAAAAAGGAATTCTTTTAGGTCATGTAATCTCATCTGAGGGAATAGAAGTTGTTAAAGCAAAAGTTGACCTTATTTCAAAACTTCCCCCACCTAAAACAATAAAAGAAATTAGATCATTCTTAGGCCATGCCGGTTTTTATAGAAGATTCATAAAAGACTTTAGCAAAATTTCACGCCCATTATGTCATTTGCTGGGAAAAGAAAATGCTTTTGTCTTTGATAATGATTGCCATGTTGCCTTTGAAAGATTGAAATCCCTTTTGACTAGTGCACCTATCATTCGCCCTCCTAATTTGAATATTCCTTTTGAAATAATGTGTGATGCTTCTGATTATGCTATTGGTGCTGTTCTAGGACAAAGAATTAACAAGTTACCTCATGTAATTTACTATGCTAGCAAAACTTTGAACGATGCTCAAAATTATTCTAGAACTGAAAAAGAATTGCTTGCTGTTATGTTTGCATTGGAGAAATTTAGGTCTTATTTGTTAGGATCTAAAATAATTGTCTCTTCTGACCATGCTTCATTGAAATATCTCTTGTCGAAGAAAGATGCTAAATCTCGCTTAATTCATTGGATCTTGCTTTTACAAGAATTTGATTTAGAGATACGAGATAAAAAATGTTCTGAAAATGTTGTTGCTGATCATTTGTCTAGAATTGTTGTTGAGACTAATAATGACTCCACCACTATAACTGAAACTTTTCCTGATGAACAACTCATGCATATATCTTCTTTGCCTTGGTATGCTGACATTGTGAATTATTTGGTCACTGGTGAAATTCCTTCTCATTGGTCTAAGCATGACAAATCTAAATTTTATTCTGAAGTGAAAAATTTCATGTGGGATGATCCTTATTTGTTTAAATATTGCCCTGATCAAATAATAAGGAGATGCATTCCAAATTGTGATCAAACTAAAATCATATCTTTTTGTCATGATCATGCATGTGGTGGACATTTTAGTGGTAAGAAAACTGCTTTGAAAATTTTACAATGTGGATTTTATTAGCCTACTATTTTTCATGACACTTATGTTTATTGCAAATCTTGCGAACATTGTCAAAAGTTAGGAAGTGTAACTAGAAGAAACATGATGCCTTTGAATCCTATCCTTATTGTTGAAATATTTGATGTTTGGGGCATTGATTTTATGGGTCCATTTCCTAACTCTTTTGGTAACTTGTACATTCTTGTTGGTGTTGATTATGTGTCTAAATGGGTTGAAGTTGTTGCATGCCACACAAATGACCATAAAGTTGTGCTTAAGTTTTTGAAAGAAAATATTTTCTCCTGTTTTGGCTCACCACGTTGTAGAGTCCAAGAACTTTACTTAGCTAGTTAGATAATAGTAGTAATAGTAATAGCTAGTAGTAGTTATAGTATGTTTATTACTGTGGATTTTGGTTCAAGCCGGGATTTAGTTGGAAACTCCTAGCAATAGTTATGGATTTTATAAGTTTAACCTATAGTTTAAGAATATTAATTATAACATAAGGTTTGATTAATATTGCTGGTTATTAATATGATGATTATTATAACCTAAGGTTTAGATAGAGCCAATAGGATTATGACACTTGTCATATGCATGATTATTAAGGAATCATTATTTTAATAAGGGAAAAATAAGACTTCGTCTTCACCAGAATCTGTTAGGAGCATGATATTTATTTGTGGATTAGGTTGTTATTTAGATAATTAAATAGATTTGTTTTTTGTAACTTTAGGGTACTGTAACTTCCGACCTATTTTTGACCTAGTTATGTTATGAATTTCGAAAAATGGTATTTCTAAAACGTTGTAGATAATTTAATTAACTTTCTAACGGTATAAAGATATTCTAAATCGGAGTCCTACAGCTCCAGATATGTTGATTTTACTGTAGGTTAGTTTAGAGTTACGGGATTTAGAAAGTTAGAAGATTTTTATTCCTTAGGATTCTATTTTAAATTTGAATTTAAATTTGGATTATAATTAGAAGATTTTTATTCCTAGAACTCTATAAATAGGACCTAGCACCACGCATTTTTCATTCATTCATCAAGCTAAGTTCAGAGGCTGCAAGTTGCTAGGTTATTGTGAGAGTGTAAACACTTGGGTTGGGGATTATAAGCTTAATCATTTTTAAGCTTACCAAACACTTGGGAAGTAAGGTTTATAACACATTTCGGTTCAAGGTTTAGATTGTTCATAAAGCATTCAAGGTATTCCAAAACTCTAGTTCATTTGGTATTATTTTCTTCAAGTTCTTATAGTTTTCTACTCAACCCCTAACTTTATTCTTTATTCTTGGATAGGAAATCTAAGTTCTTGAACATAAGGTTTTTGGTAAGTATATTCTTAATGGTATAGTTCTTCCATTCTTTTCATCTCATTCTCTTTAGTATACTCACCCTTCCATTTATGGTTTTTAGGAGTGTTCCAAAGTCCCAAAACTGTTCTCATATCCCGGTATTTTTGGTAAGGAAAATAGGCTACATCTTGTATGTTTGTATGATATGTTATGTTTTTATGTTATGTTATGCTATGTTTAATATGTTATGATAAGTTTATGTTTTTATATGTTATGTTATGATTTACCCTACCTCAAATATTAGACAGGGGACGTAGATGAGTTATCATACACTACATGTGATCTAACCTACCTCAAATATTAGACAGGGGACGTAGATGGTTTATCACATGTCATAATGGCCATTATTAGTATAGTCTTATATAGTATATGTTATGATATGTTTTTAGCATATGTTATGATATGATTTTATGTGTATGTTTATGTTTATGTGGTTAGTAGTTTTTTCTTGCTGGGCATTAGGCTCATTCCTTTATGTTTATATGTGCAGGAAAATAGTTATGGCGGTGGAAAGATTCTTGGCAACTTAAGGATGTGTATTGAGGCAGGATGAAATCGGTGGATTGCGCATTCGATTCGAGGATGAAGTTTTTAAGTCTTTTAGTTATGATTTCTATGTATTATTTTTCCACACTTAATTTTGTAACCACTTTATTTAAGTTATGTTTTGTTTTCAAAACAATGGGATCCCATATCCTAAATGAATTTTTATGTATTTAACCGTTACTTTACAATTTTTAAATAAAGTTATGGTTATTTCATATGTACGTTTTCTTAAGATTAGTATAGTAGTCATTAATGGTCCAAAGTCTAGAATAGTTGAGTCGTTACACACGTACTATCATTAGTGATAACGGTACACACTTTTGTAATAGATCTTTTGAGCATTTAATGAAACAATATGGTATTACACATAAAGTCACTACAATTTATCACCCACAAACTAGTGGTCAAGTTGAATTATCAAATAGGGAAATTAAGCACATCTTAGAGAAAACTGTCAATCCAACTAGGAAAGATTGGTCCTTAAGACTCATTGATGCATTATGGGCATATCAAACTGCATACAAAACATCCATTGGAATGTCTCCCTATAGACTTGTGTATGGAAAGGCATGTCACTTACCCGTTGAACTAGAACATAGAGCCTATTGTGCAATTAAGCAATTGAACTTTTCCTTAGACAAAGCGGGTGAGAGAAGAAAGCTTCAATTAAATGAGTTAGAAGAGCTTAGGCATGATGCATATGACTATTCCAAAAAATATAAGGATCGAATGAAGATTTACCATGACAAAAACATTTTGCGAAAAGATTTCTCTCCCGGTCAAAAAGTCCTTTTATACAATTCTCGTTTGCATCTCTTCCCGGGGAAGTTACGCTCTAGGTGGGTAGGTCCATACATTGTTCGCACTGTTTTTCCACATGGAGCCATTGAAATTGAAAATCCTAATAATGGTAATGTATTCAAAGTGAATTGACAAAAATTGAAACCATTTTTAGAATTGAAAACTGCTAAAGTGGATGAAATCCTTCTTGAGGATCCTATTTACCATGGTCCTTGATCGCTCTCATCAATTATTGGTAAATGTGTGTTTTATTTATGTTTTAGGTTAACTTCTTGTTTTGATTTTTGTTTCCTTTTTGTTGCACTCTTGACAATGCTCTATGATGAGGTATGACTATTCTAAACTCTAAACTCTTTCACGCTTCAATTTATATTTGTATTTTGATACATTGAGGACAATGCATAAATTAAGTTTGGGGGTAGTGGGTTTATATGGTTACTTCTTTCATGTGTTTGAAAATGGTAGAATTTCTTTAAAATAAAACAAAAAATTGGATGGAAGAGATCTATTTTATATATTAATTATAAAAAAAAACAAAAATTATAAAAAAAAAACCCTTTGGTGATATCCGTTTTCCTATGATAATACCCTTGATTGAGTTTGATTTTAGTTTAAAAAATATATGAATCTTTCTTAAGCTTTGTGTTTAATTCTTGGGTCAATTTTGCTTAAAAAAATGAAATTTTGAAAAAAAAATTATTCATCATAATATGTGAAATAAATAGTTTATTACAACAATTTTTCCAAAATTCACATAATAACTTGATAAATAGTTTTGGACTTCTAATTTAAAATATATTTTCAAAGCAAGATTGACTATGGAATTAATTACATAAGGTTAATTTTGATGCATATTTTTTATAAATTATTTTCAATGTGCAATCTTTGAGGACATTTTTGATATCACCAAATAAAAAAAATGTGTGTTTTTAATTTTTCTTTTGCTCGAGGACTAGCAAAATATTAAGTTTGGAGGTGTGATAACTCTACAAAATAGAGTTATTTTACCACATTTTTATATGCTAATTGTTGCTTAATTCTTGAGTTTTTAATTAACTTATTAAGTTTTTAAGTAATTTTGAATTTATTAGGTTTATTTTGATTTTATATTATTTTTTTGGTGTGTTTTTATAGTTATTTTGTTGTAAAATGTTGTAGTTAATTATTTGAATTATTGTTGTTTAATTTGAGGTAAAAATGTGTTGTATTATTGAAATTAAATGTTAAATATAAATTGAGTTATAATTAATATTTTCAAAGAATTAAATTGATTTATTTTATAGTTGAAAATATTTTATTATGATTTATTTTATATTTATTTTGTAGGGAAATTTATGACACTTTTGCTCTTGAAAAGAAAGAAAAATAAAGGAATTGTAGTATTTTTAAGGAAAGAAAGGAAGAAAAGAATGACATTTTTAAAAAGTCATAAGAGAGCCCAGCACTTGCTCCAGCTGCCTGGCCTCCTGTTCATCAGCACCTGGGCCCGAGCCCAGCCTCCTACTGCCACCATGGGCTGAACTCCCAGCCAAGCTTCCTCCTGCCACCTCACGCCAGGCCCATGCCCAAAACGCCCTAAGCGCCCAACGCCCAAAACACCAAGCACTCCATCAACACTTCAGCATTGCAGCCTTCCCCCAGCCGCCTGTCTCCAGCCAACCGCCAGCTGTCCACTTGCCAACCAAAGCATCTTCGGCCCAGCCAGGCCCAATGCCAGAAGCCTTCTTCTCCCATCAGCTTCAATAGCCCAAACAACCCAAGTCAACCAAGCTGCCAACACAGCCACCAAAAGACCAAAAGATCATATTTTTCTTCCCAATGTTTTTTTTCTTTTCACTCAAATATCAATTCACTCTTCCCTATTTTTTCTTACCTAAATAAACATTCCTAATTCATTTTTTTTTACCCTAGTTTTTCACTAATTTTCCATCCAACCAAACATTTCACCTTTCCAATACCCTTACACTTACTCTTTTTATCCTACCACATCCCAACACAATTAAATTAATCAATTTATTTATTTTAATTTGATTAATTTAATCTATATATTTTGCCTATAAATAGAGTCTTGTAAGACCATTTGGGGAGCTCTTCTTCATCTTTTCAACCTCTTCTACACTTCATATTTTTCTCTCTTCTTTTCACTATTTTCTCTCTACCATTTTCATCTTTTGAAGAGCATGTCAAGTATGTTATTTTGTAATTTTTATTTCAATCTAGTTATGAGCTTCTAATCTTTTTCAAGATTATTAAGATGATGATGAAGCAAAATGTAACTAGATAGTATTTTTTTTTTTTTGTATGTTGATTTCCCATTTGTGCAACATTGTTTATGGATTTTTCTATCAAAGATATGCATTTTTCATCTATTATTGATTGTTAAAGAATATTACACTTAGTTCTTCATTATGCAAAAATATGATATTCTTTGATTAAGTGTTTTTCATTAAATTGTTCACATTTAATTCTTAGAGCATAAGTATCATATTTTGCCTAAACATAATCTCTTTGATTTTTTGTAGTTTCATTAGGTTGTAACACAACTAATGCTTAGAAATTATATCTTATATAAGTGAAGAAAAATCTTACCTTTTTGAAAGTAACTTGTGCTTGAATAGAAAATGTATTTTGAAAAAAATATAGTGTGATTTATTTCAACTATATCCAAACTTGGGAATCAATATACTTATAAATACTATTGAACTTGCATTTTGTGGATTCAAATATCTTAATAATCTTATTTTACATATCTCATTTGAAAACCATTTTTCTATTTAATCTTAAATCTTTTTATTACATGTCTTTTATTTTTCTAAAACAAAATCTCATCAAATATTTGGAACTAGGTTAGAACCTTCTTGCTTTGTTTGAAATAGTTTCTTTTGATGTTAGTCAACTCCCATGGGTTCGACCTTGTACTTACATGAACATTATATTCCAAAACGATTCGTGCACTTGCGAGTATAAATATTAAAACATCATCTTCTGGGTTCAACATAGTCTTATGCTTATGTTTACGATGTATGTTTTGTTTTTAGTAGATTTTCCTTGCTGGGCATTAGACTCATTCCTTAATTTTAGTGTGATGCAGGAAAATGATTATGGAGGCGGAAGGATTCTTGGTAGCATGACATGTGCGTTGAGGATGAATGGAATGGATGGGCTGCGTGTCGATCGAGAATGACGTTTATTTTAGTCTTTTGAAATATGTCTCTTTTGTAATTCCGCATTCTGTTTTTTTGAACTTGTTTTTAAAGCTATGTTTTATGTTTTGTAAACAATGGGATCCCATACCATATCACATTTTATATTACATTTTTAATAAAGACATGCTATTTCTTATATTTTGGGTTTTCAATAAAGGCATGTTATTTCTTATGTTTGTGTCGAAATAGTAGCTATGTCTAGTAGTTTTAATAGTCCAAGGTCTTAGAAATAGTTGGATCATTACAATATTGGACTTGTTATTATGACCCATAGTTACGATTATGATTATGATTTATGACTTATGACCTATAGTTATGACCTATGATCTATGACTTATGACTTATGACTTATGATTTAGAGTATGATTTATGATTTATGACTTAGATTATGATGTAGAATTTTGACTTAAGTTATGATATGACCTAGAGGTTTGTGTTGGTATGACTCTTGTGAATTTATGTTATGTTTGATTATATGACTAACTCTTGTTTGTATTTTCCTTACTGGGCTTAGAAGCTCACCCCTTATGATGTTGTTATTTCACGAAATTAAGAATAGAAAGGTCGGTGGCTAATGGGGTCCTAAGAGCTTCGTGATGTACTTGTGGGGACCATATAGTCAAGGAAGATCGAGCAGACCTATTTTTTTTTTATTAAATGTTATTTTAAAGTTTTATTTAAATGTTGCTCATTTTTATGTTAAAGACAATTATTATTTTTTTAAAAAAAAACCATGGATCCATGTATGTATTTATTTTCAAGTTTTTATTCAATAAAAAAGCAATATTTACAATTATGACCCAACACTGTGTTCTCGGTAATTTATGAGAAATTAGGGCTTTACATCAAGCTCGTAGGCCGTGTGTGAACATGTTTATTGTTATAAAATCCCTATGTGTTAAGGGATCAGATGTAATCTGTTATTAAATCCCAAATATCATGGGAATTATCCGCGTACATAATAATCGTACGCGTTTATTTGTATTAATTTTAATTGATTTGTATAATAATTCCCCGAAATACGAGGGTAGATATTCGTTAAACCACTCTATAAATAGAGTGGAGCAATTCATTTATGGAAGACAGAAAAAACTGGTATTGAGGAAGACTCTGTTAAATTGCTTCCTAGAAGCTTTAAGAGAATTCCTTAGTTGAATAACATTGACTCGTGGACTAGGCAGATTTTAACTGCTGAACCACGTAAAAATCGTGTATTTTATTATTTGCTTCCTCTGGTATTTTGTTTAATTGCTCTTCGTTTTTAAGTTGACGAAAAATGACGTCAACACAATTGCATTAACTATTTATTATAAACAACACAAAACTGAAATAATAATAATAATCATGTTTTGTCCACAATCACCAACCTTGTCTATCATCAATATTTCTAATTCAATTTATTCCAAAAATCAAGATAACTCTCTAGCTTCTTATTCCAATAATCGTGACGGAGTTCGTGATGTATCACTACATAAAATCTGTAATGACGATGAAGTAGAATCTCCATTAAAGAAGATCAAGATCGAACCAAGGAGTAATGATGAGAAAGAAATGTCACCTTCTCTCATTCATATTTCTCTATCTTTTTCTTACTGTCAATCCAAAAGTACGTAATTAATTCCATTAAGACACCCGAGAGAGAGTTGCATATATACATGTATGCACAAAGATGACAAACACATAGTATAAAGGCATGGAGAAGTGTAGATCCTAAAATATCTCTCTCTTTGTTCTTGTCGTATAGCTACTTTTGTTATCAAAGGATAAGATGGTACTGATAATTATAAATTTTCATATATTCTAAATTAAAAAATTTATTTTTTAATTAATATGAACCATATTTTTGAATTTTTAATAAATTAGTGTGTTATTATAAATTGTAATTTTGAATTCCTATGCGAGTTTTTAGGAGTTTGTTATGAACCCTTAAATTATAAATTAGTGTGTTATGAACCCTTAAAAATATTTATGGAGTTTTTAGGACACTCACTGAGAGTTCTGAAAAAACACAATTTAGGATTCGCAATGAGTGTCCTAAAAAAATATGCGAGTGCTAAAAAAATCTTGGCTGAAAAATTAGGAATGGTGAATTTTTAGGACTCGCAGAGTATTAACGACTCCCAAAACAAGTTCTTAAAATTGTTAGTAAAATGGACACATAAAACTTCATTTTTTCGAAAATTGGGGGTCAAAATTTTTTCAGCACAAAATAGCACTAAGAGAAGAAAACTCAGTCACATTTGGGGATTTAGGTTTGGTCACATTTGGGGATTTCGATAGGGCTTGCTAGACGGAGGAGTGTGGGTGAACGGTGGCTGCTGAGTGGTGAACGGTGACGGAGGAGGCGAGCAGCAAGCGTCGGCTCTCGAGACCCAGGGAAATCTTCTCCGGCGTCGTGGGTTCTCAGCTCCAACATCTCAGTTTGCGGCGGCGGCACGGGTTCTCGACGACGTTGGTTCTCGGTGGAGGGTTCCCGTTCACGTATGGTTCACGCCCAATAGGTTTTCTTTTTAATTTTTTTAAATATTACATTATAAATATTTATATATATAGCAGCATGTTTTTTCTTTGGTTTTCTCTATTTATATATATAACAAATATTACATTATAGATTATATTAATATGCTAATAATTTTAATACCCCAATAATATGTCAAATTCTAAACTTAATCTTAGACATTCAATAATTTATGAAAGTATTCTAATTAAAAATTAGACAAAATATTCTCTTGTAGAGAGAATTTTGTATTTATTTATTCCATATCCTATTACACTAACTTGCATGTATGTCATTTTTCTTCATTGACTTTTATTTTTTTTCTTATAGAATTATTAAAATTTGACCTTTTATTAAATAAATACTTTATCTTATATAAATATATATATATGTATGCTATTTATATATATTTTGTAATTGGTAATATTATAATTTTAGGTTTTAATTTATAGATAATATAAGGTTATAATATAATTTCTAGTTTTAATATATAAATAAATATACTTTTGATTTAAAAACTTAAAATATGATTAAAAAAACAAATACCAATACCCATGTGCAATTTTGTAACTACAATTGAAATAAATGAGTGTTTCCTAATATTTCTTTATTTAAAATTTATAGTTATCTTTTTTTTTTTAAAAAAACTATAGGTTTGGAGTTTTAGATTTTTGTAAAATAATTTTTTTAATTCTTTTGTTTTTTGATAAAATTAGAATGATACATTTTAGACAAATAATAAAGGTCATTACAAATAATAAAATAAATAATAATTGTTTGGCATTAATTTTCATTTTTCAATTTTAGGTAATGTGACTTGCAAAGAATTTTCTCATTTTGATGGACAATTAATATTGTTGAATGGTTACTATTGGAGGACAAAAAAAATGAACGTATGAAAACCCCACATAAAACGTAAGATAAAGAATCATGTATATATAGTATTGTTATACCCAGATTTCGAGCCATGAGAGTTGTGACCTCGAAAGCTGGATTCATAGAGAATGAACTTGTAAAGTCTAGAATATGTTCGAAATCTACAAATCGAGCCTGCAAAGAAGAGACGACTTCGAAGATGGTAGCCTCGAAATCCTCATGAGCTCGAGAGGTAGGCCCCGAGGTGCATCTGTTCTCAGGGATGACCTCGGATCAGGGGCTCCGAGCTTGATGCGCGTACGAGCTCGAAGTCATGTGGCCTCGGGAGATGTTATGGCTCGAAATTCAATAGGAAACCTGGAGAAAATAGGACCTTGGTGATATAGGATAATAACTTTGGATATCCTAATGAATCACCAAGAACAAGACGCGGTCTACATTTATTACTGTAAATCCCCTACAATTAAGGGATATTATTTGATCAGTTATACGCCCCCTGGTCTTCAGGGGACGTTTCCTTTTATAACGGATTACAGGCACTTAATGCCATTTAATTTATTTGCATATAAAGAGTAACTACCCAAAATATGTGGGATAGTATTATGAAATCTTCTCTATAAATAGAGAGGTCATGCAGCATTGTAAAGGACCGAATTTTTGTGTTCTGGAGAGAAAACTCTGAAGAATTCATCCTTGAAGAATTTTCAGAGATCATCTTGAATTTAATAACAAAGACTCATGGACTAGGCAGATTTAACTGCTGAACCACGTAAAAAATCATGTTTGTATTATCGTACTTTTATTGGCCATTACTGATTATTGTTTACGTGCTCTTCTTTCACTGTTGACGAAAAACGGCGTCAACAGTTTGGTGCTTTCATTGAGAGCCTTAAGCATTCAGTCCCTGAGTAAGTCATGGCCACTAATAATCAGAACGCTCCTGAAGAGAATTACCCAAGACGTCTTGGGAAACAACCAATGGAAAACCCAGATGTCGAAGAAAGAAGTGGATCTTCCGATTCTCGGGGACCACCTGCTCCACCAAGGGATGAGGATATGTATTACAATCCTGAGCGGTATGTTCCCATTGTGGAACTTGAGAATGGACAACTGAAACAGCAGTTGGCAGAGGCCAACAAACGGAATGAGGAGTTGGCAAGGATAGCTACAGAGGCGCAGGTGGCTCAGCCCCCGCCTCCGCGTGAAAACCAAGCCCCTCCTCCAAGGGACGTACACGTTCCTCCCCGTAGACCCCGTGGGCGCCCACGAAAAAATGCTGCCACGAGAAGGCCGGCTCAACCTCCGGCGCCAGCAGAGCCATCCGCTCCCACTAGGCCCCAGAGAAGTACCCGGGTTAGGGCCCCGGTTAATCCACCTATGGAAGTACCTGCGGGAACTGAGAACAACCGAGCCCCTGCAGAGGCTCGGACTCAAATCCCTGGGAGCGCACCAAATGCCACCAACCCATCTCGGGCAAACTCCGGACCGTCTAGGCCGCGAAATGGGTGGCAGCCACCATCACCCATACGGTTCCCTCCATCACCAATAAGATATCCTTCGCCCCCTCGCAGGAATGCTCAACCAGTCCGAGATCAGGGCGAAAGGCATGCGGGAGGGAGACAAGGAAACGAGGAAGCTTTCTAGGAGCGGAGAGGCGCCCCATCAGAAAGAAGTCAAACATCTCGGTCTCGCACGGCGGAGACGAGGCGGCATGGAAAGAATCCTTCTCGAAATAACTATGCGACGAGTTTTACCAGTGACGACTCTGGAGATACCAGGTCGGTCAGCAAGCATGACCGAGATCGTAAGAATACTGGAAGCCGCAGAAATCGCCCCGACCTACGAGAACACCTGAATCAGAGTCGGGGTAATGTCGACCCGATAAATCCGGACCTGAGGGATCGCTTGAATAGGCGCAGAGATCCCTTACGGAGGCGCGAGCCTAGAATTGTGATCGATGACAACCGAATCCAAACAGTACCTCTTGCGGACTCAGTCCAAGAAAGAATTGATCAGCTTGAAAAGGCCTTTAGGCTTTTGAAAAACGAGCAAGAGCATGATCGATATGAAGATTCTGATGAGGAGCTTGAACCGTTTGCTCCCCATATTTCCAACACTCCATTTCCACAAGGGTTTCGGATCCCTCACGTCCCGACGTTTGAGGGAAAGACCGACCCATATAGTCATCTGAGTACGTTCAACACCATAATGAGAGCCAACAACGTGGGTTACGAGCTCAGATGCATGTTATTTCCAGCATCATTGACAGGACCAGCTAAAAGCTGGTTCAAAAAATATAAGAGACATTCAATAACCTCTTGGGAGCAGCTGTCTAAAGACTTCAAAAAGCAGTTCAAAGCCATGATGGGGGTTCGACCTGAGGCGTTAACCCTAACTAATGTTCGGCAACAACCAGGCGAAACATTAAAAAGTTACCTTACAAGGTTTAACTTGGAAGTCACCCGAGCTCAGAATGTGGATGACAGTGGACACTTAATGGCTGCCCAGGCCGGAGTAATGCCAGGAAGCGCCCTCTGGGACGATATGCAAAGAAAACCGGTGAAGTCCCTAACTGAGTTTAATAGACGAGCGCAGAGGTTTGTCAATGTAGAGGAAGCGAGGTCGACACTTAATGTGACTTCCCAGCCTGAAACTACAACGATAAACATAAACTCTGCCTCAACCTCGGCGGACCCAGTAGCTTCAAAGCCTGCTGTGGAAAACCCTTCCAAGAGAAAAAAGAACGAAGGAAGTAACCTCGAGGCCGAAGGAGGAAAGAAAAAGAAGGGGGAGAGATATTTCTCCGTGTATAGAGTGTACACCGAGCTCAACGAGTCTCGGGAGAACATATACCTGGCTAATGAAAACCAGGTCCCCTTTAGGCGTCTGGACCCGATGAGAAATCAAAAGTCCAAGAGGGATTCAAGCAAGTATTGCCGATTTCACAGAGACACCGGGCATACTACCGATGAATGTCGACAGCTGAAAGACGAGATCGAAGGATTGATCTCGAGAGGTTACTTTAGACAATATGTCAAGAACCAGAGTACTAATCAGGCGACCGCGAACCAGAGAGTTGCCGCATCGCAACCCGCACCAAACAATAATTCCCGAATTCGGGAGGAGGATAGGCCCCCGCCGATTGATGGAGAGGATGTGATAACCATCTCGGGAGGGCCTCACCCCGCAGGAACGGGCAGAAATGCCCAAAAGAGATATGTTAACGAGCTGAAGACCGGGGACGGGTCTCCCTACGAACCCGAACCTAGAGCTCCAAAAAGCCAGAGAATTGAAACACAACCAATAACCTTCACTGAGGAAGACGCATCCCATGTCCAGTTTCCTCACCATGATCCGCTGGTCATCACTCTTCAGCTGGCCAATAAAAGGGTCCACCGGGTTCTCGTAGATAATGGGAGTTCAGTCAACATTCTCTATAAAGCAACCCTCGAAAAGATAGGACTCTCCCTTCGCGACCTGAAAGCTTGTGCCACTACTTTATACGGCTTTTCAGGAGAAGGGACTGCCTACATGGGATCCATCGAGCTCCCCGTAACCTTGGGAGATTATCCAGTCTCGGCTACCAAGATGATGGAGTTCGTGGTAGTAGATCTACCTTTGGCCTACAATGTGCTGCTCGGCAGACCCGCCCTGGTAGGGCTGGGGGCAGTCTCATCAGTAAGGCATCTGGCCCTTAAGTTCCCTACCCCTAGCGGCGTCGGAACATTAAAGGGAGATCAATTGGCTGGGAGGGAATGCTACAACATTTCCCTAAGAGGAAAGAAACAGACGAGTGCACAACCACTCGTCATTATCCAAAATAAAGACGGGACAATCTTAGAAATTGATGAAGAGATCGATCCAAGGGTTGAGGAGAAAGCAGATCTCGAACCCTTAGAGGAGCTCGAAGAAATTCAGCTCAAGGAAGCTGATCCCCCGAAAAAGGTTAAGGTTGGAAAACACCTCCAAGATGAGATAAAATAGCAACTAATTTGCTTTCTGAAGAACAACCAAGATGTCTTCGCGTGGTCGCATTCGGACATGGTGGGAATAAGTCCGAATATAGCAAGCCACGCACTAAATATAGACAAAAGCTTCCCTCCGAAGCAACAAAAGCGAAGACAGCTGGACGAAGATAGAAAGAAGG
This sequence comes from Humulus lupulus, assembly GCF_963169125.1. Lineage (NCBI taxonomy): Eukaryota > Viridiplantae > Streptophyta > Magnoliopsida > Rosales > Cannabaceae > Humulus > Humulus lupulus. The sequence continues at coordinate 12,919,365 of NC_084797.1, read as the reverse complement.
CACTAAAGGAGGAGGTTGACAGGTTGAAGGCAAACCGATTCATTAGGGACGCCTTTTATCCTGACTGGGTAGCCAATCTGGTGTTGGTCCCAAAACCCAATGGGACATGGCGAACCTTTATTGACTATTCAGACCTCAACAAAGCTTGCCCAAAAGACTGTTTTCTATTACCAAGGATTGACCAGCTCGTGGATGCCATGGCGGGGCATGGCCTGATGTCCTTCATGGATGCCTATTCTGGATAAAACCAGATTCCCATGCATGCCCCCGATCAAGAACATACGAGCTTCATAACGGATAAGGGGCTATACTGTTACAATGTCATGCCATTCGGGCTCAAAAATGCTGGGGCCACATACCAGCGGCTCGTGAACATGATGTTTTCAGAACATATAGGCAACAACATGGAGGTTTATGTTGACGACATGCTTGTCAAGTCTTAACTTAACAATAACCATGTTGATGACCTGGAAGAGTGCTTTGGCGTGCTCCGAAAGTATAACATCAAACTGAATCCTCAGAAGTGCACTTTCGGGGTATCATCAGGAAAATTCTTGGGCTTTATCGTGAATGCTCGTGGAATAGAAGCTAACCCCGATAAGATCAAGGCCCTGATTGACATGCCCTCACCTCGAAGACACAAGGATGTCAAAAGTTTGACCGGCAGGATGGCGGCCCTAAGTAGGTTTATTTCGAAATCTATGGACCGGTGTCTCCTGTTTTTCAACCTTTTGAGAGGAGGAAAGAAATTTGAATGGATAGAGGAGTGCGAGTTGGCATTCCAGGAACTTAAAAAGCACCTCCCCGAACCCTCTATCTTATCAACACCTGAAACGGGAGAAATACTGTACCTATACCTTTCCACCACCGAACACGCAATAAGCACAGTACTCGTTCAAGAGGAAGATAAGGTACGAAGACCCGTTTACTACATCAGTAAGAGATTACTGGGGGCAGAGTCAAGATACCCCCTGATGGAGAAGCTGGCGCTTAGTCTAATTCATTCGTCTCGTAAACTCCGCCCCTACTTCCAAGCACATCCCATCCATGTGTTGACTGATCAACCGCTTAGGCAAGTCTTGTCTAAGCCAGAAGCTTCAGGTCGACTTCTTAAATGGGCTGTTGAGCTCGGACAGTTCGAGATCACCTACCACCCGAGGACCACCATTAGGGCACAGGCATTGGCGGACTTTATAGTGGAATGTACTGGTATGACCAACGGCGAAGTCATAACCCCAGCCCACGAGCTGTGGAAACTATACGTCGATGGCTCATCCAATGAAAATGGATCGGGGGTAGGAATCATTTTGATTACCCCCGCAGGAAGCAGATTTCATTCCTCCTTAAGGTTCAACTTCAAGGCATCGAATAATGAAGCCGAATACGAGGCTTTACTGGCGGGGCTTCGTATAGCCAAGGAGCTTAAAGCTAAAGCAATACATTGCCACAGCGACTCCCAGCTCGTGGTTAACCAAATCCTAGGAGAATACCAGGCTCGTGGCACGAGAATGGCAGCTTATTTGGAGAAGGCAAAATCCGCATTGGAGTGTTTCGAATTTTATAAATTCGAACAGGTCCCCCAAGAGCGGAACTCAAATGCAGATGCCTTAGTTCGGCTCGCCACATCCGCCGAAAATGAAGAACTGAACGTTGTGCCCATAGAACACCTATCGGCACCTAGCATTAACGAGCCAGAGGAGGAAGATGTGTGTATGATCGAAACAGAGCCTACTTGGATGACCCCAATAGTTGAATATCTCGAGAACGGAGTCCTTCCAAAGGATAGGCTCAAAAGTTAATGTATCAACTTCCCCGTTACACCATTTTGGACGGAAAACTATACAAAAGGGAATATTCCATGCCATTACTTCGGTGCGTAACTCCACCCGAAGCTAAGAAGATCATTGAAGAAATTCATGAAGGGTTCTGCGGAGATCACACCGGGGGGCATAGCCTATCCAAGAAGATCATACGCCAAGGATATTTCTGGCCTACTATTAAAACAGATTCCTTCGAATACATGAAGAAATGCGACAAAAGCCAGAGATTCTCCACGATTCCCCAAGCCCCACCGTCCGAGCTGACCATGTTGACTTCCCCATGGCCTTTCGCGGTATGGGGAATCGACCTCATAGGCTCCCTCCCCACTAATAAAGGCGGAGTAAAATATGATGTAGTCGTCGTGGATTACTTCACGAAGTGGACGGAGGCTGAACCATTGGCAACAATAACTTCAAAAAAGATCCTTGATTTCGTGGTAAAAAACATCGTATGCCGATAAGGGGTACCGAGGAAGATTGTATCCGACAACGGGACCCAGTTCGATTGCGACTTGTTCACCAACTTTTGTGAAAAGAACGGCATAATAAAGAGTTTCTCATCAGTAGCTCATCCTCAGGCGAATGGCCAGGTCGAGGCTGTGAACAAAACTCTCAAGAGTTCTCTAAAGAAAAAGTTGGAGGAGGCGAAGGGACGATGGCCCGAAGAATTGCCCCAAGTCCTATGGGGTTATAGAACCACAGCTCGAACATCAACGGGGCATACCCCGTTCACTTTAGTGTACGGTTGCGAGGCAATGTTGCCTATTGAGGTTGAAATCCCAACAATCCGAACTCAGATTTACGACCAAAATTCAAACCACACTCAGATCAAGGAAACCTTAGACTTGATTGAAGAAAAGAGAGAAGAAGCTCAGCTGAGGAATGTTGCCTACCAGCAACGAGCTACCAGGTATTTCAACAAGAGGGTTCGAGACCGAAAGTTCGGATTGGGAGATCTGGTGTTGAGACGTATATTTTTAGCAACACGAGATCCGGCAGCTGGTGTGCTCGAGCCGAATTGGGAAGGACCATACCAGATAGAGTCAGTCATCCGGCCCGGAGTTTACAAGCTAGCAAGATTGGATGGGAGCCTGGTATCGCGAGCATGGAATGGCGAACACCTAAGACCTTACTACCAATAGTATAGGAAAGTGTTGCGTGTAACCATGATTTCCTATCTGTATTAATTTGTCTGCTTTTGACTTTCATCAAATAAATATCTGTTTCGTTCAATATGTTATCTCTTTTCATTTTTGCAATCTCTCTTAATTTAATAACCTATGGTCACACTCATAGGATATTAAGGGGGCATCATGGGTATATATACCATCAGCTTAAAAAATAAAATAACATGCACGAAATACAACCAAGTATTTGGATGTAACCAGATACGCGTGCTTAGATAGTTTGGACATAACCGAATTATCAAAAACATAAAAGTATTTGGATATAACCAGATACGCGAGCTTAGATAGTTTGGACATAACCGAATTATCAAAAACATAAAAGTATTTGGATGTAACCAGATACGCGAGCTTACATATTTTGGACATAACCAAATTATCTAAAGAAAAACGTTTGGATATAACCAAATGTGCGAACCAGATTAAAAATACAAGTGTATGGATTACAAACCAAACACGACCTTAATAGGTTTGGAACAAACCAGCTAAAACTAATCGACGAGATCGAGGCTGGAATATCTTATGGGAAAATAGTTTCGAACTCATAACTTCGGAGAAATAACCGAGGACGAGGAAAAGTAACTAAGCAATAGGATATAACTAGACCATTTATATTACACACCACACAAATACTTTCGAGTTCGTGGTTCAAGTAATATCCGACTTTGATAAATAACGAGATCGGAAGCGGATAATTCGAACAAACTATGCGTGAATGCATCGAGTTTCGAGCCTAAATCCAAACTATGTTTGTATGAAGAAATAAACATAAACAACTCATTAATATAAAATATGCAAAATATTTCGAGCCAGGAAATGTAAAGCATATATAAATTAATATAAAAATAAATTGTATCATCCCTACAAGCATAAATTAAAATAGTTACAAAGAATAAAGGGACGCAGCCCCGAGGTGAGGATTAGGAAGGAGCAGTTCCCTTGGCTTTTCCAGTGTCAACGGCACTAGACCCCCCAGGACGAATAGCATGACTATCCTTCTGAGCAGCCTCTCGGGCGGCTTCACTCGCCTCAAGACGGGCACTCCACCGCTGTACATACTTGGCCTTGAGAGGACCCAGGAAGCTGGTATCGAGGTCGGCATTATCAACCCAAATTTTGTACATGGCCTGGTCAACCGCCTTCTCCTTCTGCTCTTTGAACTCGTTCTGGAGGCGGGCCTTCTCGCTTTCCATGATGTCGAAAGTAGCAGCTTTCTCCTCTTCGAGCTTAGCATTAGCCTTCTCCAGCTCAGCAAGACGAGTCTTTGCCTGTTCAAGCTCGGCTTTCGTCTTCTCCAGCTCCGTGAGACGGATCTTCACATTCTCGAGTTCGGTCTTCGAGTCCTTGAGTTCATCAGCCATCTTAAGCTGGAGATCCCTCAACTCTTGGGCCAAAGACATACTCGTGTGCACCTCGTTGGTCAGCTTATAATTAAGTTGCGCTGAAACGAAAAGGGCCTGAAATACAAAGAATGAATTAGATCACGAGCTGGGACACAAACAATCAAAGGAGAGTTGCGAAGGTTACCGCAACAGTAAGTTCAATACTCTTATCATAAAGAGTATTACAGTCTGAGGCCTTGTGCACAAGGTCCCAATGGTCGGCGCCGAAGCCTGAAAAACTCTGACCCACTTGAGAGAGGACGTCCGAGCTAAGTACAGCCCCTTGGGTCCCAGCAGCACCGTCGAGCACGAACTCCTCAACATGAGGTCGGGTCGTCGGCAGTAGGACCTTGGATACGGAAGGCTTCTTCGGAGGCCAACCGACTGTTATTTGAGTATCGGTGGGAGGAAGCAAGATGGGCGCGGTTGAACCAGATGCATCAACCTGGACAATCGGCTCCTCGGTTGTGCTTGCAGTAGCCTGAGCCGTTGGGGTCTTCTCGGAGCGTCTGAGGACCTTGGATGGTCGGTCGAACCTCCGCGAGGCTCTCGGGCGCTTACTCTTCTGAGCTCCAGCTCCTTCATCACTAAAGAGCACTGCGTCAAGGTCGGGATCCATGGCACCTGCACAGTTCCAATCGAAGTTAGACATCATGCTAATAAACTTAAAAAAAAAAACCAAGTAAAGAAAGACGTAATTGGAACTCTCCCCCGAACTAGAGCTCGGGGACCACGAAATTCCCCCATCTTCGGAAGAGGCGGGGGGAGTACCTTCCCTATAGGTGGGCGTCAACCTCGAAAGGTCCCTATAATCATTGGTTCCATATTGGATGGCTATCCCGTTCCACACTTCTTTTAGACTGTACATGGTGTCATACTTCCCGAGCCAACTATCAAACCTATGAACTCGGTCGTCTACCCAAGTCCATATGTAGAAGTGGTATCTATCATCCGGGCCTAAAACTAACCTATCGGGTTTATGTTTTAATAAGGTGGGGAACCACATTCTAGAGCAAAGGATGACTTTACCTTCTTCATCCGAGTCTGAGCTCGAGGCTTCATCATTAGCCTCATTCCCCGATGGCGGACTTCTTCGGCGAGCTGGAGGTGGAGGCCTCACCTCTCTCCTCGGAGGGAGGATGCTTGTGGGCAAAGGCACCTGCTCCCAATGATCATACCTTTTATTGGACCAGTCCGAGGTGGACTGACCATCTCCCAAAAGCCTGCAGTCTCGGAGCTTATCCTCATGCAAAAGGTACGAGAGAGACCTCCTGCCGTAAGGGAGTTGGAGCAGGTGTAATGACCCAACTATTTCTAAGACCTTGGACCATTAGATCTCCTATACATAACTACTATTTTGGGAAATATACATCAGAAATAATATAACTAACTTTATTAAATCTTGAAATATTGTATCAAATACATAATAATAGAAAATATGGCATGGGTACCCATTGTTTAAAACATAAAACATAATTTTAAACTAAAGAAAATTGTTTACAAAACTAAATGCGGAAAAAAACATGATTTAAAAGACTAAAAAAAAAATAACTTTATCCTCGATCGACACGCAGTCCACACATTTCATCCATCCTCAACACACAAGCCAAGCTTCAAAGAATCCTTCCGTCTTCCATATTCATTTTCCTGCATCACACTAAAAATAATGGAATGAGCCTAATGCCCAACAAGGAAAACCTACTAAAAACATACATCATATATCATAAGCATAAAACTACATCATATACTATAAAACATAATACTATCTAAAACATACATAATAAATCATAAGCATACACTAAAAACATATGACTATAAAAACGTATATCATATAGGACTACAATATTAATGGACATTAACTCATTAACATGGCATGTGATAAACCATCTAGGTCCCCTGTCTAATATCTGAGGTAGGTTAGATCACATGGTAGTATATGATAACCCATCTAGGTCCCCTGTCTAATATCTGAGGTAGGGTAAACCATAACTCTAAACCATGAAAATGATAAAATAATCTTGGGGCTTGCTATCTAAGCAAGTCATATGCCCAAGTGACTAAAAACATAATCTTGAGGCTTGTTATCTAAACAAGTCATATGCCCAAGGACTACAAAACATAGTATACATATACTTATTATAGCATAAACATATCATAACATAAACTTATCATAACATAAACATAGCATAACATATCATACAAACATACAATATCTATCTTATTTTCCTTACCAAAATACCGGGATGATGAGAACAAAGTCGGGATTTTGGAACACTCCTAAAAACCATTAATAGAGAGGTGAGTTTTCTAAAAGAAAGAGATGAAGAGGAATGAACTAAACCATCGAGAAGATACTTACCAACAAGAAATCTCAAGTTCGAAGAACTTAGATGCCTAACCAAGAATAGAGAAGATTGAGTTAGGAATTGAGTAGAGAAAAACTATAAGAACTAACAATACAGAAAAGGAACTAAGAATAGGAATACCTTTGAAATTGCTATGACCGAACTACACCTCGAAACCGAAATACACTCTATGAATCTTACTTCCCAAGTGTCTAATAAGCTTAGAATGACAAAGCTTATAACCTCAACCCAAGTGTTTATCACTCTATAGTCTCACTAGCTCCTAGAAGGCTCTGATCAATGCTTGAAGAATGAATGAAAAAGCTTGGTGCTAGGTCCTATTTATAGAGTTCTAGGAATAAAAATCTTCTAATTATAATCCAAATTTAAATTTAAATTTAAAATAGAATCCTAACTTCTAACTTTCTAAATCCCGTAACTCTAAACTAACCTATAGTAAAATTAACATATCTAGAGCTGTAGGACTCTGATTTATAATATCTTTATATCGTTAGAAAGCTAATTAAATTATCTAAAACGTTTTAGAAATACTATTTTTCGAAATTCATAACATAACTGAGTCAAAAATAGGTCGAAAGTTACAGTACCCTAAAGTTACGAAAAATCTATCTAATTATCTAAATCACAAATAAATAAAATATCTAAATCACAAATAAATAAAATTGTGAAAAATGTCATGCTCCTAACAAATTCTGGAAGACTAAGTCTTATATTTCCCTTATTTTATCATTAAAATAATAATTCCTTAATAATCATACATATGACAAGTGTCATATTCCTATTGGCTATATCTAAACCTTAGGAATATTCTATGCTCATGACAAATGCCATATTCTTATTAGCTCTATCTAAACTTTAGGTTATAATAATTATCATATTAATAACCAACAATATTAATCAAACCTTATGTTATAATTAATATTCTTAAACTATAGGTTAAACTTATAAAATCCATAACTATTGCTAGGAGTTTCCAACTAAGTCCCGGCTTGAACCAAAATCCACAGTAATGAACATACTATAACTAATACTAGCTATTACTACTACTATCTAACTAGCTAAGTAAATTCTGGGACTCTACAGTAGGGCCTCTCTATGCCCCTACATTGCCTCGTCGGGAGTAGGACGGAGAAAATTGGCTGGAAAATAAGACACATTGCAACTAAGTACGAGCCTACAAATGAGAACCCGAGCACAGAGATAAAGAAGGTTGGAATACTTACGAATCCGCCTGAATGAGTAGCATCGAGACGGGGACAGGCCATCTGTGCAGAAGAAGGCTTTTTTGAAATCAGGTGGATGATTAGGGAGATCCTCGAACACCTTTTTCTCTTTGGGATAGCTCGAAAGGTAGTAAAAGCCATCACCTACCCGAGCTCGGGAGGGATTACTTTTCAGACAGAAGAGATATAAAATCTCTTGCGACGAAGGTCCTTCCCACTTTAGCTCGTGGTATAATGACCTCAGGGTAGACAGGACCCTATAAGAATTGGTGTTGAGTTGGAACGGAGCCAACCCAAAAAAATCTGTGAAGTCCTTGAAAAAAGACTTCAAAGGCAATAGCGCTCCTGCCTTCATGTGTTCCTGACTCCATGCTGCGTACCTCAACCTGTTGTCAGGGTTTCCAGCCCCTGGGGCATAGCAGCTACGTTCGTTAGCGGTCGGAGCTCGACATCTCAAGGAGCTTGACAACCTGAGGCCATGGAAAGCCAGAATATCAGTTACCTGATTTATCGAGGTAACCGAGCTCCAATAGTGCTCGGCCTCGAAGATTTCTTTCCTCGGTTGCGAAATAGAAGGCTCCCCCATGAGTGAAAATTGGAGCTCTCCCGGGCTGTACGCAACGGTCACTGTCAATTTAGGGTCAAGTGGGATCGGCCTGGGCCCTGAGTTGGATTCTGGATAGATAGCCTCTCGAAGGATCCTCCTTTTCTTCTCTATGACCTCGTCTGTTTGGCGGCGATAATGAGCTCGAATATCTTCCTGTTCGCGCGCGAGGTCGTACTCACGAATCCGACGTTGATTCCGAGCAAACAGCGACTCCGGGCTCGGGGTTTTTGGCGAGTAAGGGATTGCCAGCAACGGCCCCCACCGTCTTTTCAGATTCTGCGACATCTAGCGAGAAAGAAAAAATGGTGAGGGCCATGCATGCAAGAGTTCAAAGGTTACGAGCTTGACAAGACAAGCTCAGAGCTTAAGAACGAATCGAGTTCGAAACTAAGACCCTTATTAAAGAGTCAGAACGTGTATTCCACGAGAGAAAGGAGGAGAGTGGACAATTTTTTTTTTTAAAATCCCGAAATATCAGGGAAAAAAGGTGGCGGTTATTCAGAAAAGGTAACATTGGGTATCGTGCATTCTTTAAAACCAAGATTTTGTACCCAAAAATCTTGGTGCGCAAGATACGTCTTTTAAATTTTGAAAACCCAGAAAAAAGAGACCATGTTTGGGTTTGTTCTACATATACACAGAGATTTAAACCTAGTATAGGAAAGTAAATGTCGAAGCCTATCGATCAAAAATTTCTTAGCATACGATACTAAGGAAATATATCAGCGCACTCCCAGAAATAACAAGAACAATACGAACAGAAACTGGCATAAGGGAAAATAAAAATTGGACACTTACACAATAATGGCGATTGCAGAGAAATCGTTGACTGAAGGAGAGGCTGCAGATATGAGCTCACGGTCTCGAACAAACTGGCGGTCCTCTGTTTCTTCGGTTGAGAAAACATGCACAAGCAAGAAATTCTCAGGGATAGTCTCTGGTTTTGCTCTTTTCTTCCTTCTGATGAACGAAAATAAAAAGAAGATGATGAATGGGGCTTTATATATAGATGGAAAAAGGGGATTAATCTGGGGCATTGAATAAAATCCTTGCAAGATCCAACGGATAGGGATTACTCATATGATGGTACCGGAAAGGTGGCAGACGAATGATCGTGGGCAGATTTCCAAGGTACTCGAGTACCCTGAATGGGCAATACCCGACTGACACGTGTCCATTCTCAAGAATGTGACGGTACGGTTCCCGAAGAAAGTAGTTCAAAAGTCTCCTTCTCATAGGATTCGAACAAATACTTTTGAGGGGGCAAGATGTTATACCCAGATTTCGAGCCATGAGAGTTGTGACCTCGAAAGCTGGATTCATAGAGAATGAACTTGTAAAGTCTAGAATATGTTCGAAATCTACAAATCGAGCCTGCAAAGAAGAGACGACTTCGAAGATGGTAGCCTCGAAATCCTCATGAGCTCGAGAGGTAGGCCCCGAGGTGCATCTGTTCTCAGGGATGACCTCGGATCAGGGGCTCCGAGCTTGATGCGCGTACGAGCTCGAAGTCATGTGGCCTCGGGAGATGTTATGGCTCGAAATTCAATAGGAAACCTGGAGAAAATAGGACCTTGGTGATATAGGATAATAACTTTGGATATCCTAATGAATCACCAAGAACAAGACGCGGTCTACATTTATTACTGTAAATCCCCTACAATTAAGGGATATTATTTGATCAGTTATACGCCCCCTGGTCTTCAGGGGACGTTTCCTTTTATAACGGATTACAGGCACTTAATGCCATTTAATTTATTTGCATATAAAGAGTAACTACCCAAAATATGTGGGATAGTATTATGAAATCTTCTCTATAAATAGAGAGGTCATGCAGCATTGTAAAGGACCGAATTTTTGTGTTCTGGAGAGAAAACTCTGAAGAATTCATCCTTGAAGAATTTTCAGAGATCATCTTGAGTTTAATAACAAAGACTCATGGACTAGGCAGATTTAACTGCTGAACCACGTAAAAAATCATGTTTGTATTATCGTACTTTTATTGGCCATTACTGATTATTGTTTACGTGCTCTTCTTTCACTGTTGACGAAAAACGGCGTCAACAACTATATAGGGTCAACTTCATGACTTTTTATAATATGAAAATAAACAATTAATTAACATTAGGATGTTGATTAAAAAGAAAAAGTTATGAGATTAGGGTAATTTTGGCATTGCAATAGTTATGTAAACTTTTTAATACTTATGTGAACTTTTTAAAATTAAATGTCACATTTGACATTTTTCTTTTTTTATAATGTTGATTAAAAATAATTAGGTTAGTATTTTGATTGGTCTTAAAGCATTGGATTGGTAGCTAATTGCAAGAGGTATGTTGTATTTGATTTAGTTTTAAAAAAATTAAATATTTTACAATTTTGAATGATAACTGTATTACTTTAGTGGAGTTTGAATATCTTAGATATTCATCCGAAGTAAAGTAGGTTATGTAAATTCTGCTGCTGCAGTGATAACAGAAGATTGAGAACTTGCATGTCTTAGTGAAGTAGCATCTGAGAATTTTGTGTACTGCGGTGATATATGGATGAAAACCTGTGTGTTGTTTAAATTGTTTGACATGTTGGTGTTGATTGTGACAGATAGTTAGGCTAGTAAATTAGGGGATATGTTGTCCGATTTTCTATAGATTTTTTTATACTTAGTTTTGTTTTGTATGTTTATTTTATTTTATTTTCTTAATTTTAATTTTTTTATTAAAACAAACAGGCACAATATGGAAAAAGAATAGATGTCAGCTGATAGGTTTTCAGTAGAATATATAAAAAGGGTCGATGAGTTTCTTAAATTTAGTTTGGATCATGTCAAAGATCCAAACCATATTTGTTGTCCTTGTAGTAAGTGTGAGAATATGAAAAAGATGACCGCCACAATGATAAAAAAATACTTATATTTCTACTGGATTGACAAAAATTATAAAATATGGTATTGATGAAAAATCTTTGTTAATAGTTTCACTTAAGTACCAATTCTTTTATAAAATATAAAATATAAAATCAATTTTATTTATAACAAAAAATTATTTAAAAAATATTTGGTACTTAAGTACAACTATTAATAAAGATTTGGTATTATTAACCTCAAAATAAAAAAATTGATACTTAAGTGAAACTATTAACAAAGATTTGATATTTTTGCCGTCGAAAAACAATTGGTATATAAGTATATTCAAAATTTATTTATCTCTCTCCCAAATCTCAACACACCATTGCTTCTCACTCTTCTACTCTTCAAACTCACTCTCACGAGTGGCATTAACATTGGCAAATCTTTTTTTATAGGGCATAATCTTCTTGTACCTCTTCTAATCTCTAAGGACAGCCCTTAGATCAGTGACCTTAGCAGTGATACTTCGACAACAATTGGCATGGACGGTGGTGACTTCCCTGAAGTCCTTGCTATCTTGGCAAAACCCACTAAAGTGTTTGGTGTCCAAGAACCTTACTTTGAGGCCCAATCGCTCAATGATGTTACCATGGATCAGGCCCAATAAGACATCTTGCTCTTTCAGGCCCGTTGAGTTGTCTTTCAAGGAGTACCATTTGTCACACAAAGCTATGGTTTTGTTGTTTGATCTTATGTAGTAGAATCCTGTGTTGATTAAATGGTTCTTGTTCCATGATGTCTGTGCTAATTTGTATAATTTTAATATACAACTACATAATATTAATCTAGTATAATTTTTGTATATGCTTTGAATTTATTACCACTAATATAATTCTAATTAAAATTTTGTTTCTTTATTTTTTTCAATTCACTTTTGACAAACTATATACTGCTCAAGAAATTGACGAAGTTCGAAAAGAATAGGCGATGTCATTTTTACAATTAGTTAGAGCAAAATGAATGATGTTATAATAGCTAGCTTATTACAATACATGTTGGGATTTAAAAAAAAAATTTGTCGTTTTTTAGTATTTTCTTTTCAAATTTTTTTTAATACATTTTGGACACTCAAAGAGATATATTTTTTTAAATCAAAATAAAAATTGTAGCTGCATTTAAAAAAATATATATTTTTAAAGTTATGCAAAGTGAGTCTTAAAATCTTAATTTAAAGACACTTAATGGGATCTTAAACTTACTTAAAGACACTCAATGGCATTTTTTAGGACTCGCATTGAACTTACTTAAAGGCACTCAATGTTGCGAGTCCTAAAAAACTCCAATTTTTAAGGCTCTTAAGTAGAAAACCCACACCCCGCAAGTCCTAATCGCAATGCTGACACATTAGTGTGTCATCCACAAGTTCAAAGCACTTAATTTAGAATATGTCATTTTACTTCTTGTAGCCACCAATTATATTTTAATAAACAAAAGACAAAAGAAATATGTGTTACAAAACATGAAAGTTTGTCGAAACATAGAAGCCTTCACCAAATATCCTCCACTAGGATAAGAAAAATACATATACATTTAAGGAGCATAGTGCAAAATGACCATTGATGTTGTGTGAAAGTAAGTAAATGTCCATATTTTTAATTTTGTAGTAAAATAGCCTAATCATCTATTTAATATCACATATTACCAAATACACCATTTAACAAATTACTATTTTATTCTAAATATTTTAATATTATGGTATATGTATATTAGTTTTGTTTAATTAGTTTTTATTTTAAAGTTATTTTGATTTTTTTTCGTTTTTTATGGGTTGCTGAATGATATACCATACCACAAAATATATATACTGAGTTGAAAAATAATATACCATCAAAACTTATAAAATTATTACTCAAAAATGTATATACTATGCTAATAAAGTTATATACTACTATTAAAATGTATATACCATGATACAAATTTATATACTACCACTATGTATAATAAAATAGAAATTAAATATCACCAAAAAAAAAACTATATACCATACCACAAAAAATATATACATTAATTGGAAAATAATATACCAACAACCTATAAAAAACTTAAAAAATCAATATAACTTTAAAATAAAAACTAATTAAACAAAACTAATATACATATACCACTATATTAAAGTCATACAATCCTAAATAAATAAATAAATTATAAAAAAGAATAATTTAGATAATCAACAATGTAAAAGGGTCATTTATCTACAATTTAAAAAATGAGGACATTAAGTTCTTGATGGCTTTATTTTGGGTCATTTCCTATAATTTCTCTACATTTAATAATTAATTCTACGTATTTTGTGCTTCAAAGAATAGACATACAATAATTAATTCAACATATTACATATAAGAAATAGGTGAAATAACAGTTGAAAATGTTGACATATTAATTAATAACATATGAACTAAGAGAAAGCTAATTTTTAATCAGAATTAAAGTCCCATATCTATTAATACTAAGCTTATTATTAATTAATAACACAATAAATGGATTTATATAGTGAAGTGTTCATATAAACCGCAAACTACGGTTTGGAACCAAACTGCACCGCACCAAATCGCCAAAAATCGTAACCGATAAAACTGTTTTTCGATGGTTCGGTTTAACTGGACCGCTCAACTTTGATGGTTTGGTCACGATTTCTAATTTTTTAAAACCAATTAAATAGGAGTGGACCGTGATTTTTTCTAAAAATATAATTTTTAGAAATGATGGTTTAAAATTTTGAATTCCTACACTTAAGTTAATATACAGTCTACCAAACCATCCAAGCCAAACAATTTAATTGTTTAAGATATGTTTTTAGTAGTATTTAATACATACACAAGCTTCTAAAACTAAAAAAAGAGAAATGTAAAGTCCCACATTTTTTAGAAAGTAAACATTTCTTTTTCTCATTTCTATAAAATGATTCAAAATACTTAAACTTACAACAACAAAGGCAATAAGCTTCTTGTAGACTTTTATGGTCTTAAAAGTAAAGTTAAAACTATTATTATTTAAATACCATTATTTAGTTAATTATTTTATATAAAAAAAATTTAAATGTTAATAATTTGGTTATATGGTTAGAACCAAACAAAATCGCACCAAACCGTTTATTTATGGTAAACCGTTTATTTATGGTTTTTAATTTTAATTTTAATGGTTTGGTTTGGTTTTTCATTTGAAAAAACCGCACGAGTGGTTTGGTTTCAAAATTCTTCTAAACTGCACCAAACTAAACCGTGTACACCCGTAAAAGAAGTCTTCACAAGTACTATTGAATTGATAAGTGTAAACGTGGAACCACATATATAGACCATGCAATTGACATTTGAATCTTCTAAAAGTTGTATGATGTATATGAAACATTAATAGTAATAGAAAAATGACTTTTATATATGTATAAAACATTATGAATTTCCATCCACAACCTACAAAATTAAATTAATACATAAAACATTACTATACACCTAATTTAGCAGCTAAAAAAACTAATTAAAAAGTAAACCTAATTAACAAGGTTTTATTAATGTTGTAGATAGCTAATTAACATATATATATATATATACTAGACACAAACAATGTGCAATATGCACGTTTACTTAATTTTATTTATAGAATTTATTAATTATTTTTATTTAATTTATATTAATGTCATATAAATTTCAAATAAATATCTTATTTTAATTAAATAATTTATTTATTTTTGTTTAAGTTTATGTTTGTTCTAGTTTTTGAATTTAAGAGTGACAACAAGATATTATATATTATATGTTTAATGTAATATTAAATATTATATGTGGATTTTAAATTTAAGTTTATTGCTAGTTTTAAAAAAAAGTAATTGGTTGCTAATTGACAATAGATTATATTATATGTTTAATATAATATTATTCTAATTGACAGTAGATTATATTATATATTTAATATGATATTATTATAATAAGTGAGTTTAAGTTTAATTAAATTTTATTTAAGTTATAAAATATTTTATTTTATTATTTTTAATTAATTATCATTGTAAAATATCTCAAAAATATCCTAATTTAATTTGTTTAATTATTTATATTAATTTTAAATAATTATCATTGTAAAATATATAAAAAATATCATATTTTAATTTGTTTAATTATTTATTATTTTTAAGTAATTATCATTGTAAAATATCTCAAAAATATCCTATTTAAATTTTTATTTATTTATTTTATTTTATTTAAGTTTAAGTGTTTACAAACCAATATAAGAATATTCTGTTAAAGTTAACATTAAAAAATAAATAAAAAACTGTTAAAACCAAGAATTACTGTTATCTACACATTTATTATATAGAAAAGATATATTAGATACAAGCAACGTACATAAATATACATGTTTGCTTAGTTTTATTTATAGAATATATTAATTATTTTTATTAAATTTATATTAATGTCATATAAATTTCAAATAAATATCATATTTTAATTAAATAATTTATTTATTTTTGTTTAAGTTTGTGTTTGTTCTAGATTTTGAATTTGGGAGTGATAATAAGATATTATATATTATATGTTTAATGTAATATTAAATATTTTACGTTGATTTTAAATTTACGTTTCTTGCTAGTTTTTAAAAAAAAAAAAGTAATTTGTTGTTAATTGACAGTAGATTATATTATATCTTTAATATGATATTGTTCTAATAAGTGAGTTTAAGTTTAGTTAAATTTTATTTAAGTTATAAAACATACGATTTTATTATTTTTAAATAATTATCATTGTAAAGTATCTCAAAAATATAATATTTTAATTGTTTAATTATTTATTATTTTTAAATAATTATCATTGTAAAATATCTAAAAAACATCCTATTTTAATTTGTTAAATTATTTATTATTTTTAAATAATTATTATGGTAAAATATCTCAAAAATATCTAATTTTAACTTTTTTAATTATTTATTTTATTTAAGTTTAAGTGTTTACAAATTACCGTTAAACATAAGAATATTCTGTTAAATATAAGAATATTCCGTTAAAGTTAATATTGAAAAAATATTCAGGCGGCAGCATCGGTCTTAAACCTAGGCCAACGGGTTCTTGCAAGAGAACAAGATGTCGATCACTTGAAAAGGTATATAGAAACACAAAAACAAGATATGCTAACCATTAGAAATGCTAACAAGAGATTGACTCAAGAGAAGGAGAAGTTGGTTAAGGAGAATAGGACTTTAACTAAACTTCTTGCTAACTACTCAATCGATATGAAGGAAAAATTTCAGACACTGCAAACTACTGGGGAGACCCTTATAGTTGAACAACAAAAGTTGATCAACGAGGTAGAACGTGTCCAAAACCCCAATCCTTAATGTATTATGATACTTATATATATATATACTACTATTTCACTAAAGTTTCTTATTGTGTGTGCTCTCAGCGACAACCTAAAACTCTGCTCTCCAAAACACTAACCCGACATATTAACCCCTTAACACACTAACTGAACTGATAGGTCACTTTCAAAGCTTGAGAATATCTAATAACAATCCAAACATCGACATCGATAAATCATCAATTATTTATCACATCAGTAATAAAGGCATGCATTCAGATAAATAACAAATTTCAATTTCTCTACCGAGTATGGGAATAATCATTTAATCCAAACTCATACTTATATCGTGGAAACTCAAACACACAATGAGTTTCTAATACAATTATAAAACATAATTAACATACATTAACTAAAATATGGATAGATTATACTAACCATTAATGTGTGGCTTGTCTTGCGGCGGAACTCAGTAGCATTTCGGATCCCAAAATTTAATAACATAACGAGTATACGACATCTACAAACTCAAAGCTCTGATACAATATGTGACGACCCTAAGGTAGGGTACGTCCGCCACATACTCGTAATTCTAGGGTTTACGAGTATGTTAGGCACTTGACCAAATGAATTAAATAAAAAATATACTAAGAAATACAGAAAAATTTAAAACTTTTATATAAACTTATTAATAGAAATTATTACACGTATGAATATTATAAATTTAATGTATCCATATGAAAAACTCTAAACCACTATTGCATTGCTACTGAGTCCGTGCTCCACAAGTTGCTCAACATCTAAAGCCACACCTGGAAAAATGTTGGATAATAACATAATGAGCTAACGCTCAGTAAGCGAATCTCATGCATACACATACACATGAATGTCGTGAGTTTGTAGTGCACATATACTAATATGCTGACTTATATACTTATGCATTTCATTTATTGCTCATGCACTTTCAAACTTTACTTTTATGCTCTTTCTTTTACTTTCACATTTTTATGAGCCCGATTTCACTTGTGCACACTGTTTGATTCGGCCAATGCATGCAGGGCTTGTTACACATATCATATAGAATCCCATGGGTTCTCCTTCGGCTAGCCATCATCTCAGCTAGGTTCATCATAACACTCATTTCATCGTTGCCATAGCTGCCATACTTATTACGCATATGGAGGAGAAAGACGGAAACATGGCAATCATATCTAAATGGTCAACTCTGACCTAGCCCACACTAGTGGGCAGCCACTATAAGTCTTATAAACCTCCGTCTTCTTCTGTGCACTTACTTAATTGCTTCATCAAAACAGTGGCACCCTTTTTAAACATCCTATTATCACTTTGCTTAAGCCTTGTGTCATTAAAATGTTCACTTCACATAAGACATGTCAAGGCATTTCACAATTTTCCTCATATTCATATGCATGGTCTTATATCACATAATAATGTATCACATAATTGTACATGACATGCATACATGCTGATGCTGAAATGCCAATGTTCATGTTCATGATTCATGTTTGATGGTATTCAATCAATGCATTGTATCACATCTCATATAACTCAAAACATCTTTAGCCATAATACATGAAGCTTTGGGTTGGTGGCGTTGTTATACCTTAACGTAGAGCTATGGCTCAGGTCTAAGGTTTCCAGCCTAAAAACTTAAACGCTTCATATATCATAACATATAACAAAATCATGAACATAAAAGTAATCCACATATTCATCAACATAAGAACATATACTTGCACATAATTCATATCAATCTTAACCAAGTAAGACATCTTTCACATATCACGAAATTCGTCAATTACATATCACACAACACCATTATGATTTTCATATGACCACTCTTCACATACTTATCATATGCATCGTCATCATCCCATACTTATCTAATCAAATATACACAATCAATGTAGTCATGCATCTTACACTTAAGCACAAAAGGTGAGATTTACTTACCTTAGGTCCTTAGCTTATTTTAAAACTGCTCACCAAGAGTCAATCAATCAAATCCATACAAATCTTATTCAAGGCACATCATTTATTAAATTTTATCAAATCCGTAAATATACACTATTGATAGTGTATATTAACAATACCAGAAACTATATAAATGATAATAATAATTATTATCAACGTAATGCAATTAACTCTTCATATAAAACCATGCTTTAAATCTTGCTCATAAGATAATGTACTCTTATGATAATAACAACAACAACAACAACAAAAATAATAATAATAATAATAATTATCGTCTATAAATAAACTTATTTCAATATTAATAACAAAATACTTCAATAGCAATACGTATATGAATGTATATGTTACACCTAGATTTCGAGCCATGGTAAATATGACCTCGAAAGTTGGATTCGCAACAAATGGTCTCGTAAGGATTGAAGTATGCTCCAGGATTGTATATCGAGCCTGCAAAGTACGATATATGACCTCGAATATATGAGCTCGAAACGATCTCGATCTCGAAAGGTAGCTCCGAGAACACACTCATCTTCGGGGACGACTTCGGATCGGGGGTCTCGAGCTAGATGTACGTGCGATCTCGAAAGACACATGATCTCGGGAGATGCCATTAGCTCGAACAATGACGTGAGACCTGAGATGCTAAAGCCTTAGAGATACGCGATAATCACCTTGAATATTTACAAGTGTTATAAATATGAGATGTAATCCTCATTTATTAATGTAAATCCCCAAGAATCGTGGGATATTATTTGGTTAGTTATGTGTTTCCTGGTCTTCAAGGACGTTTCCTTTTATATCTGATTATAGGAATTTAAAGCCATTTATTTTATTCACAAAAGAGTAACTACCCAAAATATGTGGGATAGTATTCTGCGTCCTTCTCTATAAATAGAGAAGCCATGCACCATTGTAATGAACCGAAATTCTGATCCTTGAGAGAAAACTCTGGAGAATTCATGCTAAAGAATTTTTCAGAGATAATCTTAAGATTAAAAACAGAGACTCGTGGACTAGGCAGATTTAACTGCTGAACCACGTAAAAAACCGTGTGTTTGATTTGTTTGTTTCGTTTGGCCATTGTCATTCATTGTTTTTGTGCTCTTCTTTTATCTGTTGACGAAAAACGGCGTCAACAGTTTGGTGCTTTCATTGAGAGCCTTAAGCATTCATCCCTGAGAGATTCATGGCTACAAACAATCAGAACACCCCTGATGAAAGCTATCCAAGGCGTCCTGGAAAACAACCAATGGAGAACCCAAAGTCTGAGGAGAGAAGTGGGTCCTCCGATTCCCGGGGACCACCGCCTCCACCGAGGGATGAGGATATGTACTACAATCCTGAACGTTACGTTCCTATTGTAGAACTGGAAAACCGGCAGTTGAAACAGCTGTTGGCAGAAGCCAACAAACGGAATGAGGAGTTGACTAGGATGGCCGCAGAGGCGCAGGTGGCTCAGCCCCCGCCTCCGCGCGAAAACCAAGTCCCTCCTCCAAGGGACGTGCATGTTCCTCCCCGGAGGCCCCGTGCACGACCACGAAAAGATGCTGCCACGAGGAGGTCGACTCAACCTCCGACACCAGCTGAGCCATCTGCTCCTCCTAGGCCCCAGAGGAGTACCCGAGCTCGGGTCCCGCCTAATCCACCTGTGGAAGTGCCTGCAGGAACTGAGAATAACCGAGCTCCTACCGAGGCTCGGACTCAGGTTCCTGGTAGCGCACCGAACGCGACTGACCCATCTCGGGCAAATTCTGGACCCTCTAGGCCGAGGCAAGGGAGGCAGCCACCGTCGCCTATACGGTTCCCTCCGTCTCCCATAAGATATCCTTCGCCTCCCCGCATAAACGCTCAACCTGTTCGGGATCAGGATCAAGGGCGTACGGGGGATAGACAAGGACACAGGGAGACTTTCCAGGAGCGGAGAGGCGCACAATCTGAGAAAAGTCAGACGTCCCGGTCTCGCACTGCGGAAACGAGGCGACATGGGAAGAACCCATCGCGAAATGACCGATCAAAGAGTTTCACCAGTGACGAGTCCGGAGAGACCAGGTCCGTCAGTAAACGCGACCAAGGTCGTAAAAATACTGGAAGTCGCAAGAATCGTTCTGACCTGCGAGATCATCTAAATCACAGCAGGGGGAAGGGAGATCAGACAAATCCGCACCTAAGGAATCACCTAAATGGGCGTAGAGATCCTTCACGGAGACGCGAGCCTGGGATCATGATCAATGACTGTCAATTCCAGACACCGCCTAAGGACCCAGTCCAAGAAAGGATTGATCAGCTCAAAAAAGCCTTTAGGCTTTTAAAGAGTGAACGAGGGAATGGTCGATACGAGGACTCTGATGAGGAGCTCGAACCGTTTGCTCCCAATATTTCTAACACTCAGTTTTCTCAAGGGTTCCGAATCCCTCACGTCCCAGCGTTTGAAGGAAAAACCGACCCATGCAGTCACCTGAGTACATTCAACACTATTATGAGAGCTAGTAACGTGGGTTACGAGCTCAGGTGTATGTTGTTTCCAACATCATTGGCCGGACCTGCTAAGAGTTGGTTCAAAAAGTACAAGAGGCACTCGATAACTTCATGGGATCAGTTGTCTAGAGACTTCAAGAAGCAGTTCCGAGCTATGATGGGAGTCAGACCAGAGGCATCCACTTTGACTAACGTCCGACAACAGCCGGGAGAAACACTGAAAAGCTATCTGACAAGATTTAATCTAGAGGTCGCCCGAGCTCGAGATATGGATGATAGTGGGCACCTGATGGCTATCCGAGCTGGTGTTTTACCCGGAAGTGCCCTTTGGGATGACATGCAAGGGAAACGGGTGAGGTCAATAACCGAATTTAACAGACGGGCGCAGAGATTTGTCAATGTAGAGGAGGCGAGGTCAACGCTGAAGGCGACCTCGCAGACCGAAACTACAACGATAAACATTAACTCCGCCTCAACCTCGGCTGATCCAGCAGCTCCACAGCCTGCCTCGGAGAATCCCTCCAAGAGGAAGAAGAGCGAGGGAAATAACCCCGAGGCTGAAGGAGGAAAGAAAAAGAAAGGAGAAAGGTATTTCTCCGTATATAAAGTACACACCGAACTCAACGAGTCTCGGGAAAACATATACCTGGCTAATGAAAACCAGGTCCCCTTCAGGCGTCCGGACCCAATGAGAAATCAAAAGTCCAAAAGGAATTCCAGTAAGTATTGCCGGTTCCATAGAGACACCGGGCACACCACTGATGAATGTCGACAGCTGAAGGATGAGATCGAGGGGTTGATCTCGAGAGGTTATTTCCGGCAGTACGTCAAAAACCAAAGTACTGGCAGACTACTGCGAGTCAGAGAGTAGCCGCGCCTTCGACGGCACAAAATAATAACTCCCGATCTCGGGAAGAAGACAGGCCCCCGCCGATTGATGGAGAGGATGTAATAACCATCTCGGGAGGGCCTCATCTCGCGGGAGGGGGCAGAAATGCTCAAAATCGATACGTCAACGAGTTGAAGACAGGGGACGGGTCTCCTTATGAACCCGAACCTAGGGCACCAAAAAACCAAAGGGTTGAAACGCAACCGATAACCTTCACTGAGGAGGACGCATCTCATGTTCAGTTCCCTCATCATGACCCATTGGTTATTACTCTTCAGCTTGCCAACAAGAGAGTCCACCGAGTTCTCATAGATAATGGGAGCTCAGTCAACATTCTTTATAAGGCGACCCTCCCTTCGCGACCTGAAGGCATGTGCAACTACTTTGTACGGCTTTTCAGAAGAAGGGACTGCTTGTATGGGATCCATTGAACTCCCTGTGACCTTGGGAGACTATCCAGTCTCGGTGACCAAGATAGTGGAGTTCGTGGTGGTAGATTTACCATCTGCCTACAATGTACTGCTCGGGAGACCCGCCCTGGTCGGGCTGGGGGCAGTGTCATCTGTGAGGCACCTGGCCCTTAAGTTCCCAACCCCAAGCGGGGTCGGGACTTTAAAAGGAGATCAATTGGCAGGAAGGGAGTGCTATAGCATTTCTTTGAGGGGAAAGAAACAAACGAGCGCTCAGGCACTCGTTATCATACAAAATAAAGATGGACCAGTTTTAGAAATTGACGAGGAAATCGATCCAAGGATTGAGGAGAAAGTTGATTTCCAACCTTTGGAGGAGCTCGAAGAAGTTCAGCTCGAGGAAGCGGATCCCTCGAAGAAGGTGAAGGTCGGAAAACACCTCCAAGACGAGGCAAAATAGCAATTAATTTGCTTTCTGAAGAAAAACCAGGATGTCTTCGCATGGTCACACTCAGACATGGTGGGGATAAGCCCGAATGTAGCGAGCCACGCATTGAATATAGACAAAAGCTTTCCCCCGAAGCAACAAAAGCAAAGACAGATGGACGAAGACAGAAAGAAAGCACTAAAGGAGGAAGTTGACAGGCTGAGAGCAAACAATTTCATTAGGGACGCTTTTTACCCTGACTGGGTAGCTAATCCAGTGTTGGTCCCGAAGCCCAATGGGACGTGGAGAACCTGCATTGACTACTCAGACCTCAACAAGGCCTGCCCAAAAGACTGTTTTCCGCTGCCAAGAATTGACCAGCTCGTGGATGCCACGGCGGGGCATGGCCTGATGTCGTTCATGGATGCCTATTCTGGATATAACCAGATTCCCATGCATGCCCCCGACCAAGAGCATACGAGCTTCATCACAGATAAAGGGCTCTACTACTACAATGTCATGCCATTCGGACTCAAGAATGCTGGAGCCACGTACCAGCGGCTCGTAAACATGATGTTTTCAGAGCAAATAGGGAACAACATGGAAGTTTATGTTGATGACATGCTTGTAAAGTCTCAACTTAACAAGAACCATGTTGATGATCTCGAAGAGTGCTTTGGCGTACTCAGGAAATACAACATGAAGCTAAATCCTCAGAAGTGTACTTTTGGGGTATCTTCGGGAACATTTCTGGGCTTTATTGTCAACTCTCGAGGGATCGAGGCTAATCCTGGCAAAATAAAGGCCCTGATTGATATGCCTTCACCTCGGAAGCATAAAGATGTCCAAAGCTTGACTGGCAGGATGGCTGCCCTGAGCAGATTCATCTCGAAGTCAACGGATCGTGGCCTTCCATTCTTCAACTTATTGAAAGGAAATAAGAAGTTTGAATGGACAGAGGAGTGCGAGCTGGCCTTTTAGGAGCTCAAAAAGCACTTAGCTGAACCGCCCATCCTATCGAAGCCTGAGACGGGAGAAGTATTGTTCCTATACCTCTCAACTACCGAACACGCGATAAGCGCGGTGCTCGTTCGAGAAGAAGAGAAATTGCAGAAACCCGTCTATTACATCAGCAAAAGATTACTGGGGGCAGAGTCAAGATACCCATTGATGGAGAAGCTTGCCCTCAGCCTAATCCACTCATCTCGCAAGCTCCGCTCCTACTTTCAAGCACATCCCATCCATGTACTGACAGATCAACCACTTAGGCAAGTCCTGTCTAAACCAGAGGCGTCAGGTTGGCTCCTTAAATGGGATGTTGAGCTCGGACAGTTCGAGATCACTTACCATCCAAGAACGACCATTAAGGCACAAGCCTTGGCAGACTTCATAGTGGAGTGCACTGGTATAGCCGACGACGAGGTAATAACCACGGCCCACGAGCTGTGGAAACTTTACGTCGACGGCTCGTCAAATGAAAATGGAGTGAGGGCAGGAGTTATTCTGATCACTCCTGCAGGGAGAAAATTTCACTCTGCTTTAAGATTTGGTTTTAAAGCATCTAATAATGAAGCTGAATACGAGGCTCTACTTGCGGGACTACGAATAGCAAAAGAGCTCAAGGCCAAAGCTATACATTTCTACAGCGACTCCCAGCTCGTGGTTAATCAAATCTTGGGGGAGTACCAGGCTCGTGGCACAAGAATGGCAGCTTATCTGGCGAAGGAAAAATCCGCATTAGAGTATTTCGAGTTTTATGCAATCGAACAGGTTCCCCGAGAACAAAACTCAAATGCAGATGCCTTAGCTCGGCTCGCCACTTCCGCCGAAAATGAAGAGCTGAATGTTATACCTGTAGAACACCTATCAGCACCCAGCATTACTAAGCCAGAGGAGGAAGATGTGTGTATGGTTGAAACAGAACCAACCTGGATGAGTCCAATAGTTGATTATCTCGAAAATGGAATTCTTCCAAGAGATCGAAATCAAGCTCGAAGGTTGATGTATCAACTTCCTCGTTACACCATTCTGGATGGAAAGTTATACAGAAGAGGGTACTCCATGCCGCTGCTTAGATGTGTAACTCCTCCCGAAGCTAAGAAGATCATTGAAGAAATTCATGAAGGGTTCTGCGGAGACCATACCGGGGGGCATAGCCTGTCCAAGAAGATTATACGCCAAGGATATTTCTGGCCAACCATTAAAACGGACTCTTTCGAGTACGTGAAAAAGTGTGACAAATGCCAGAGATTCGCCACGATACCCCGAGCTCCACCTTCCGAACTGACCATGTTGACATCCCCATGGCCTTTCGCGGTATGGGGCATCGACCTCATAGGCTCACTCCCAACTGGCAAAGGCGGAGTAAAATATGCTGTGGTCGCCGTTGATTACTTCACAAAATGGACAGAGGCTGAACCATTGGCGACCATAACTTCGAAAAAGATCCTTGATTTCGTGGTAAAGAACATCGTATGCCGATATGGAGTACCAAGAAAGATTGTATCTGATAATAGAACCCAGTTCGATTGCAACTTGTTCACCAATTTTTGTGACAAGAACGGTATAATAAAGAGTATTTCATCAGTGGCTCACCCTCAAGCGAATGGTCAGGTCGAAGCCGTTAACAAAACTCTCAAGAGTTCTCTAAAGAAAAAGTTGGAGGAGGCAAAGGGACGATGGCCCGAGGAATTACCTCAAGTCCTTTGGGGATATAGAACTACAGCTCGGACATCAACGGGACATACCCCATTCTCTCTAGCGTACGGATGCGAGGCAATGTTGCCCATCGAGGTCGAAATCCCAACGATTCGAACTCAAATTTACGATCAGGACTCAAATCACACTCGGCTCGAAGAAACCCTAGACTTGATCGAAGAAAAAAGGGAAGAAGCTCAGCTGAGAAATGCTGCTTACTAGCAACGAACCACAAGATATTTCAATAAAAGGGTTCGAGATTGAAAGTTCGGAGTGGGAGATCTGATATTGAGACGCGTATTCTTAGCAACCCGAGATCCAGCAGCTGGAGTGCTCAGGCCAAACTGGGAAGGACCATACCAGATAGAATCAGTCATCCGACCTGGCGTATACAAACTTGCGAGATTAGATGGGAGCCTGATACCACGAGCATGGAATGGCGAACACCTTAGACCATATTATCAATAGTGTAGGAAGTGTTGCCTGTAACCATGAATTTCTAGTTGTACTAGTTCGTTTGTTTGTTTCTGAATTTCTTCAAATAAAAGGTCTGCTTTGTTTCACATGTAATGTATTTTTATTTTTGCAATCTCTCTTAATTTAATAACCTATGGTCACACTCATAGGATATTAAGGGGGCATCATTGGTATACATACCACCAGCTTAAAAAATAAAAAATATATATAAAGTATTTGGATGTAACCAAGTACGCGATTTAGATAGTTCGGACATAACCGAATTATCAAAAACATAAAGTATTTGGATGTAACCAAGTACGCGATCTTAGATAGTTCGGACATAACCGAATTATCAAAAACAAAGTATTTGGATGTAACCAAGTACGCGATCTTAGATAGTTCGGACATAACCGAATTATCAAAAACAAAGTATTTGGATATGACCAAATACGCGAGCTTAGATAGTTCGGATATAACCGACCATCAAGAACCTAAAATATTTGGAGTTAACCAGATGTGCAAACACAACAGGTTTGGAACAAACCAGCCAAATTATCGATCGGTGATAAATGGGAGCCTAAACCTATTGCGAAATATGTCGAGATCGAGGCTGGAATATCTTAAAGAAAAATAGTTTCGAACTCATAACCTCGGAGCCAAAATACTGAGGATGAGGAAAAGTGACTAAAAAGATAACCAAATCATTCATATTACATACCATATAAGTACTTTTCAGTTCATGGTTAAAGTAATATCCGACCTTGATAAATAACGAGGTCGGAAGCGGACAATTCGAATAAACTATGCATAAGTGCATCGAATTTCGAGCCTAAGTCCAAACTATGTTTGTATAAATAAATAAACATAACTAGTTCATCAATATAGAATATGCAAAATATTTCGAGCCAAGAAATGTAAAGCATATAAAAGAATAGTAAATGAAATTGTATCAGTCCCTTGGGCATAAATTAAAATAATTACAAAAATAAGGGGACGCAGCCCTGATAACTGATCTCCCCGAGGCCAGATTCAAGGAAGAGGAGTCTCCTTGGCCTTCTCAGCATCAGTAACACTGGACCCACCAGGATGAATAGCATGACTATCCTCCTGAGCTTCCACCGAAACGGTGCCCGGAGCAGCATTTTCTCTCTCGAGCTGCTCAGCCTTTTCCTTCTCGAGCTGTTCGGCCTCTTCCTTCTCGAGTCGAGCGTTCCATCGCTCGAGAAGCGGCGCCTCATGGGGACCCAAGAAGCTGGTGTCCAGATCTTCGTTATAAGCCCACATCCGGTACATGGCTGAGTCGACCGCCTTTTCCTTCTTTTCTTTGTACTCGGCAGTAAGGCGAGCTTTGACACCCTCTATGAGGTCGAAGGTGGCGGTCTTGTCCTCCTCGAGCTTCTTATTGGTCTCCCGAAGCTGGATGTTATCTTTCTTTTGCTCCTCGAGTTCAGTTTTCAGCTTTCCGAGCTCCTTGGCCATATCCTCACGCTCCTTAACTACTGCCTCGAGCTTAGCATTCGCCGCCTTTAGATCATCGTTCGCTCTAAGGTGGAGATCCTTCGCCTCTTGGGCATGAGTCCTGCTCGAATGGATCTCGTTATTAAGCTCGTAGTTGAGCTGGGCCGTGAAGGCAAGAGCCTGAAAAAAGGAAGAAACTACCATTAGCCTCAAGACAGCATGGATATAAGCGAAAGAAATATGGAAAAATACTTACTGCAGCAGTGTGCTCGATACTCTTCTTGTAGAGAACAGTGCGGTCTCGGGTGCCAGTTAGGCACTGCCACTGGGGAGCTTCGAAACTGCCGTAGCTCTGGCCGATCCGGGACATGACATCCGAAATCAGCGTAGATCCATGAGGTCCGGCAGCGTTATCCACCACATATGAGTCCATATGGGTGGAGATGGTTAACTTCTGAGCTCGAGAAGCAGAAGGTCTCTTGGCGAGCTGAGCAGAAGACGTTTGACCCACCACAGGAGGTTGGGACTCAACCACGACAGGGGTACCAGCCAGCGAGGCCGGTGCCACCGTGGAGACGACGGCCTGCGAGGATGGCATCGTCGTGGGGGCGCTGATCTGGCCAGTCGACGCAGCAGCAGAGCTCGAAGCCGGCGGGGCAGGGGGAGGCGTTTTCTTAGATCTCTTGGAGCTTTTCCCCCGCTGGCTGGTTTTCAGTGACCCTGCCCTGGGGCGTTTGCTCCTCTTGGCACCCGCATTGTCAATAAGGGTGTCAAGGTCGGAGTCCATCTCGCCTGCACAAGTCAACACAGTGAGTCAGTAAAAGAAGTGTACAAGTTACTTCAGTATCACAGACGTATAGAGTGATGGTAGAAAAAACCTAACTGGAACTTTCCCCCGAGCTCGAGCTTGGGAACCATGATATTCCCCCGTCTTCAGAAGAGGCGGGGGGAGTGCCCTCCCTATAAGTTGGTGATAACCTCGAGAGGTCCCTATAATCATTGGTCCCATACTGCACAACTATCCCATTCCACACCTCGTCCGTGGTGTACATAGTGTCGTATTTCCCGAGCCCACTATCAAACCTATGGACACAATCGTCTACCCAACTCCATATGTAGAAGTGGTATCTATCCTGTGGGCATGAGACTAACCTATTGGGCCTGTGTTTTAGCAAAGTGGGGGACCACATTCTCGAGGTAGGAAGGGTTTTACCTTCATCTGAGTCCGAGCTCGAGGCCTCGTCGTTGGCTTCATTCCCAGATCGCGGACTCCTCAAGCGAACTGGGAGAGATGCCCTCTTTTCTCTCCTCGGAAGAAGGGTGCTTGTGGGCTGTGGCACCTCCTCCCAACGTTCGTATTTTTTGTTAGACCAGTCAGAGGTTGACTGACCTTCTCCCAACAACCCACAGGCTCGGAGCTTGCCCTCTTGAAGAAGATACGAGAGAGACCTCCTGCCATAAGGAAGTCGGAGCAAGGCCTCTCTGTGCTCCCTCATTGCCTTGGTGGGGGAGGGACGCTGAAAATTAGCTGAAAGGCGAAACACATTTCAGCTAAGTATGGTCTTAAGGGCTAAAATTCCGAGCTCAAAAAAAAAAATAAAAGTAACAAGAGTACTTACAAATCCGCCTGAACGAACGATGTCGAGACAGGGACAGACCGTCTGTCCAGAAAAAAGCCTTTTTGGAGTCAGGAGGGTGGTTTGGAAGATCTTCAAAAATCTCTCGTCTCTTTGGGGTAGCTCGAAAGATAAAAAAAAACATCTCCTCCCCGAGCTCGGGAGGGGTTACTCTTCAAACAAAAGAGATATAAAATCTCTTGGGGTGAAGGTCCTGTCCACCCCAGCTCGTGGAACAAGGACCTCAGGGCAGACAGCACCCTGTACGAATTGGTGTTGAGTTGGAATGGAGCCAACCCAACGAAGTCAGTGAAGTCTCTGAAAAAGGACTTCAAGGGCAGCAGAGCTCCTGCCCTTATATGTTCCTGGCTCCAGGCCGCATATTTCACACTGACATCGCAGCCCCTAGGGGCGAAACAGCTCCGTTCATGACTAGCCGGAGCTCGACACTTCAGGGTGTCCAACGAACCAAGGCCATGGAGGGCCAAAATGTCAGTTATTTGGTCGGTGGTGGTAACCGAGCTCTGGTAGAGCTCGGCTTCGAACATCTCTCTCCTAGGCTGCGAGGACGAAGGTTCCGCCATTAAAGAAAATTGGAGTTCCCCTGGATGATATGCAACCGTGACTTTTAACGCAGGGTCGAGGGGAGTTGGCCTAGGTCCTGGGTTGGGCTCCGGATAGATGGCCTCCCGAAGAAATCTTCTCTTCTTTTCAATGACCTCGTCTATCTGACAGCGATAGTGGGCTCGAATGTCCTCTTGCTCGCGCTCAAGCTCGTATTCTTTTATCCGACGCTGATTCCGAGCGAACAGCGATTCTGGGCTCGGAGATTTAGGCTCGTAAGGGATGGCTCGCAATGACCCCCACCGTCTTTCCAGATTCTGTGACATCTAACGAGAAAGAAAAAATGGTGAGGGCCATGCATGCAAGAATCACGAGCTCGATGGTATGAGCTCGGGGATTTAGGAACAAGAAATTAAATATTGAGACCCTTACTAAAGAGTCAGAGCGTGTGTTCCACGGGAAAGAAAAGGAGCGTGGAAGATTTTTTGAAAATCCCGAGATTCAAGGGAAAGAAAGGTGGCGGTTAACCAGAAAGGGTATTCTTGGGTTTCGTGCATTTGTCAAGAACAAGGGTTTTTACCCGAAAACTTAGTAGACAAGAATCATGGCCTAAAATTTTCAAAACCCAAAAAATTGAAACTTCGCTCAAACGCTAAAACTAGATATAAACCAGTGATGCGAAATCCAACAGGGGAAGTCTAGGAAACTTGAAAGCCTATCGAAACGAAACCCCCTGTCTTATTATGCTAAGAACGTAAACTAGCATACACAATAAGAACAGTATGGATAAAAAACTGAAAACAAAAATGGCATACTTACACAGTGATGGTGATTGCAGAGAAATCGTCGATTGAAGAAGAGGTTGCAAGAAAGAACTCACTGACTCGAACAGACCAGGATTCCTGTGTTTCTTTGGCCGAGAAAACATGCACAGAGTAGAAACTGTGGCAAGAGGTTTCTGGGGATGTTTTTCTTCTTCTATTGCTTACGAGGAACAAAAGTGAAGGAGAAGATGAAGCGGGGTCTTGTATATATAGGTGGGAAAACAGAGTTAATCAGGAGCGTCGAATGAAATCCTCACTAGATCGAACGGATGGGGATCAATGACAAGAAGGCGCCGAAAAGTTGTCAGACGGACGATCGTGGGCGTGTTTCCAAGGTACTCAAGTACCTAAAATGAGCAATACCCAGCTGACGCGTGTCCATTTTCAAAGGTGTGACGGTACAGTTCTCAAGGAAAGCAGTTCAAAAGTTTCCTTCTCTTAGGATTCGAACAAATACTTTTGAGGGGGCAAGATGTTACACCCAGATTTCGAGCCATGGTAAATATGACCTCGAAAGTTGGATTCGCAACAAATGGTCTCGTAAGGATTGAAGTATGCTCCAGGATTGTATATCGAGCCTGCAAAGTACGATATATGACCTCGAATATATGAGCTCGAAACGATCTCGATCTCGAAAGGTAGCTCCAAGAACACACTCATCTTCGGGGACGACTTCGGATCGGGGGTCTCGAGCTAGATGTACGTACGATCTCGAAAGACACATGATCTCGGGAGATGCCATTAGCTCGAACAATGACGTGAGACCTGAGATGCTAAAGCCTTAGAGATACGCGATAATCACCTTGAATATTTACAAGTGTTATAAATATGAGATGTAATCCTCATTTATTAATGTAAATCCCCAAGAATCGTGGGATATTATTTGGTCAGTTATGCATTTCCTGGTCTTCAGGGACGTTTCCTTTTATATCTGATTATAGGCATTTAAAGCCATTTATTTTATTCACAAAAGAGTAACTACCCAAAATATGTGGGATAGTATTCTGCGTCCTTCTCTATAAATAGAGAAGCCATGCACCATTGTAATGAACCGAAATTCTGATCCTTGAGAGAAAACTCTTGAGAATTTATGCTAAAGAATTTTTCAGAGATAATCTTAAGATTAATAACAGAGACTCGTGGACTAGGCAGATTTAACTGCTGAACCACGTAAAAAACCGTGTGTTTGATTTGTTTGTTTCGTTTGACCATTGTCATTCATTGTTTTTGTGCTCTTCTTTTATCTGTTGACGAAAAACGGCGTCAACAGTATACATTCAAATAGTCATTTTATAAAAGAAATTATATTTTTAACATAAAATTGTAATAATCGATATTGTGATAATAATATAATTATAAATATTTATATTATTATTAATTAGTCATAACATCAATTTCAGTGATATAATAATTATACTATCTCCAAAATTCATTGGTCTTACAAATATCAATAACTGTAAGAAACAAATATTTGATATTATTTTAATATTCAAATATTAATATATAAGACTAATTGTTAAACAATAGGTTTACTATAAATCACACTTTTCATATATATATATATATATATATATGAAACTATATTATTGATTTACTTAACAAAATAATAACAATAATAATTAAAATTACTTAATCATAATAATTTCCATATTAATAGAAAATCAATTAAATATGGATTTTTTTATTTATTTAATATCTAATATTTTCTAGAAAATTGGACAGCACAACGGCTATAAAATGGACAAACCCAAAATCAAAACCTGTATCAGAAATACATATAATCCCAGGCAGCCAGTATAATTACAGAAAAATATTCAATATATCAAGAATATATAATTATATACTATAAATAAACATAATAACAATTACTATAATCAATAACAATATAGGTCAAAGAATTTATATCACAATGATCAGGTTCCACAACAAGTCAAACGATGATTTTTTGAGACTCAAAACGTTCTTCAGAACCTCGAACACTAAGTTTTGACCGTCGGTCTACGGTGGATCGCGGTGGCTCGTGGTGGGTCCACCACCCAACTATGGTTGATGTAGGAACAAGTTATTGGGTTTTGAAGCCCACAACACGAGGAACACGATGGTGGTGACGGATCGGCAAACGGATGCCCGAGGTGGCCGAATCGCAACTTTGAAGTCGCGAGGTGGCCAAACTTAAATCGACCAGTTGAGGTGTTTAATCGGCGAGTGAGCTCTAGATTCCCGCGTGGTCGATAGTTCGGAGGCCTCTGAATCCAACGGTCCTACGCGTGGCTAAAAGTGGTGACCGCCGGTGGATGTTCGGTGGTTGGGCAGACGCATGCACGCGAGAGAGAGAGAGAGAGAGAAGAATTTTTTTTTTCTGAGGAGAGAGAGAGAGGCTCGGTTAAAAGGCTGAAGCCTTTTTTTATTATTATTTTTAAAAAAAAATTACACTTGGACCCAAAATACTAAAATTCTTTTCAAATAAGCCCTTTAGCAAAACTTTCTTAATTTTATAAAAATCCCCAATTAAAATTATATGACATTTGGGTCCAATACTTGACTACTCAAGTTTCTCTCTCTTTAATCTCATTAAAAACATAAAATGATATTTTAAACACTATTTTTCCATTACTATTTCTTAAATTTGTAAACTTGTACATTTTATGTATTAAAACTCTGATTTATAATAAAAATGTATTATGAAAATGTTGGATATTACAGGGCAGACAAGCACCTGACTAGTCGGACAAGCACCTGACTGGTCGGACAAGCACATGATTGGGCAGACAAGCACATTACTGGCTGGTCAAGACACTTGACTAGTCAGTCAAAATCCTTATCGGCTGACAGAATCTCTACCAGGTCAGTCAGATCACTTTATCACAACTCCGAAGAGCCAATACATTTATTGATTATTAATGTGTCGTTTACGGACCATGCATTGCCACTTGTCACTTCTGATTGTCATGTCATCGAACTCCAATTTTTGGGGATAACAATATCATTAGCCTATCTTTATCGTAAAACTTTAAAAGTGGGTGGGAGGCAAGTCTAATAATATGTCTTACCATATCCTATCTTCTCTGACTTTGAGGCAGCAGTTGTAAAGGCATTTGATATGTAGTAGAGAGCACGCCCCTGCAACATTTATAAACAATCCACATTAAACATATTTCCCTCTAACTGCCAAATTACTTTATGCAGCTGCAATGCAGTTTTCCATATATCTGAAGTTCACATGTTGTGCTTACTTCAAAACTAAGAGAACAAAACTAACAATTGTATCCAAATTACTTCAAATTAGGCCCTGCTACACATGTAAAAAGTCGCACCATTGGAAGTTTCCAGTGATACTGTTGTGCCTCAAATAAACTTATAAAGAAAAACATTAATAATTATAAACATAAAAAGATAACAATATAACTTTGTAATTGAAAAAGCACCTACAACTCGAGCAGAAAAAACATTACAAAGCTGTGGTGCTTGGTAAATCGGCCCATCCAAAACATAATAAGTCAGCATCGGTATAACTTTCTCAAGTCCATCCCTCTTCTACTTACGGATAACAAAAAGATGGGGCTCCATAACTTCACTCAACATGAATTCTGTTGACCTGTGAAATTGGCCAACGGTCGTATGTACAGTATACGACACCTTTTGAACATAATAAATAGTACAAATGACAGAATATGATTATCTTAAGCAAACACACAGAAATTTTATAGTGGTTCAACCCTGTTCTGATGAGCAGTAATAACCTAATCCACTTAGTCTTTATTATTGAGTTACTCGACAATTACCAGTATGAACTAATGAATTCACTTCTCAGAAGTGTTTCCAAAAGTCCAAAAAAGATAGCCCTTTTTATGAAACCATGGGTCCTTTATTTATAGTACCTAGGGGCTGTTACACGATCAGTAATACTGGAGATCGTGGTTTGGTACACAATCATTGTGAATGGAGATACGTGTCCACCTTCCCACGATTATGAGATCGTGGGTCTTTTCTTGTTTCTCTAGATCGTGGTGGATAATGCACGATAGAAACCTCTGGGAAATGCTAAGTCTCTGTTGGTATGTCAGACTTAGGAGCTAGGCCCGACGACCCGAGCTTGGGTGCTAGACCTGTGACCTTTTGGGTGCTGGACCCGTTGATCCTTTGGGTGCTAGGCCTGTGACCTTCTGGGTGTTAGTCCTAATGATCTTAGTCTAAATGAGAGTGAGTATTTCTCCGTGAAGCGTACTTGAGGGGTTTAGGCTGACCACCCTATAGAGGATAGGGTAGGCCGACCACCTAGGGGTTGGGGTTAGGCCGACCACCCCTAGGGTCCTTGGGCATATTGGGGCCGACCACATTGGGTAGGGGTTAGGCTGACCACTCCTGGGCTCTTGGGCTTGCTTGGGCCGACCACCCCTAGGGGGTATAGGCTTAGTCGACTTCCCTATAGGTCTTGAACCTATCTTTTTTGCCCGTCGGTCTTTTCTTAATACTTTGTCATTTTTCCCTGATTTGTGATGTCACGTGTCACATTCTCATTCGCCACGTCATCCTCGTATATTTTAGGGATAAAAAATTATATGCCAGTCATTTTCCTAAGAACCAAACATATTACTGTCATTAACTCTCCTTTGTCCAAACAATTTGGAGTCAATCTCTTGAAGTAAAAAATCTATATCGTCCAAAGGGAATGTTCTCTAGACAAGCTTTTATACATTGCATTACTCAATAGACCCAAAATGACAGGATTCAATTCAAGACTCCTATGCCAGATAGGATTCTCCAGACAAGTTTTTATACATTGCATTACTCAATTCGGTCGAGCCCCTTCCCCGTCACCTTCGAGACTCCTACGCCAGCCACCTGCAAGTGAAGACTTGGAGAGAGATCTGAGAGGTTAGATGTGAGGGATATAAAGAGACGAGAAGAGAGAGGGTGAGGCTAAGAGATGAGAGTTGAGGGAATGAGATAGATTACTTTAGAGAAAATAAAAATTGCCTCCTATTATTTCAATTGTCGCCTGCTATTTCATTTGGCTCCAAACTTTTGCCTCCTATATATATTTACATAATTTAGTTTATTTTTAAAATTATACTATTTATTAAAATTTTTACAATATTTTTCCAATTAATAAAACAATTATTTTTTAACTAATACAAATTTTATAAATATGTTAAAGAATAATATAGTTAATAATATAATTAATTTTATAAATAGGTTAAAGAAAAATAAATTTAAGATTTGATATAAAAATTATTATAAATACAAAAGTTAATAATATGAAAATTTAGAAAAAAAATCTAGTTTTAAAAGTTTTAAATAAATACATAATTTTTATAAATATATATTTACCTAATTTAGTTTATTTTTAAAATTATACTATTCATTAATTATAATTTTAGATTTTTTATTTGAATTTTGGCAACATTTTATGGCTGTTAGCATTAGACTGTTATTAACTATCGGCATTGGGGTCAATAGCGACAGCGTTTAACTATCAGCATTGGTCTTGAATTAACTGTCGGCGTTGGGGTCAATAGCGGCACATTTTAATTGTCGTTATTGGTCTCGAATTAACTGTCGACGTTTGGGTCAATAGCAATACATTTTAACTGTAAACATTGGTCTCGAATTAACTGTCGGTGTTGGGGTCAATAGCGACAGTCAAAAGCAACAGTGATAGTTATTAGCTGTCGGCGTTGGTCTCTATGCCTATAGTTTTTAACTGTCAGCGTAGAATCTGTTAGGAGTGTGTCCTAAAAGCATGTAAAGACATTTGTTTTTCTGTGAATAAATAAATACAATGGTTTATTATTATTGTTATATTTAGATTGTTAAATTATTGTTTGAATAATTTTATAAATATCAGAAAAATTTCATATTCATTATTGAGGATGTGATCTTGTATAAGTACGAGAGAATTAAGATCACATGAATGAATAAAAATAGTCAACAACAATAAATTAAAGTTATGGAATTCTTTAATTGGAGTTGTAAGTACGATTTACTGAGTATCATAATGATACAAATAATCTAGATTGAGATTATTGATGTGGTAAGACATCTCGGTAAAGGTGCTTTGTATAATATGATTATATATGACATGGGTCGATATGAATTAAAGTCTTTATCCAAAAACCATTTAACAATAAAGACTTGTAATTCATATCATAATTGATGATCATTTATAGATCAACCTAAATCCTGAGTGTTCATGAACTCCTGTTCATGTTTATTAAATCTTTTGATTCATTCGTTAAAGTCTCTTCAAAGAATGAGGCTAATGACTTTTGTTTTGGAGATTTAATATCATGGATGGCTGGGAACATGTATCAACAATACGGAATCTAATCTTTCCTAACGGATCGTATATTAGTTCCCTTAAGGGTTAATTCTGGAACTGAATGATTTTGAGCTCAAATCTATAATTAGATTATAGATTAATTATTCACTAGTGAATTAATGGTACTTAAGGAATAAAAGTAAATTAGAAAGGTAAAATGGTAATTCTTCCATTCTAATTTATGAACTAATTAATTAGAGGGTTGAACTATTGTAAGATGGTTATATCAATGGACAACTTAAGATAAGATTTCTGTAAAAGTATATCTATAACAAAAAGAGTGCAATTCTGAATTTATAGTGGAGTAATATCAGAATTAATAAATTAACTATTATAATTAAAGAGTTTAATTATTTAGTTTATTTATTGGAGCTTAATATTATAGGTCCATGGTCCCCAAAATGGCTCAAACAAACACTGACAAAGGTAAACACAAAAATGGGCAAAAATGACTTATGTGATAAGTAAAATATTTTTCTAT
Organism: Humulus lupulus; assembly: GCF_963169125.1. Classification (NCBI taxonomy): domain Eukaryota; kingdom Viridiplantae; phylum Streptophyta; class Magnoliopsida; order Rosales; family Cannabaceae; genus Humulus; species Humulus lupulus. Next base: position 12,881,976 of record NC_084797.1, on the reverse strand, counting down.
GTATCAAACATAACTATTGTTTAATTATGTGTAATTAATTAATTAATTATTTGATTTAACAAAAATATAATTAATTTTGAATTAATTTATTTTTTGGAATTTTTGGTATTTAAATAATAATAAAAATTGGGAAAATCACATGCCATCACTAGCATGTGGTACACGTGTGGCACAGTGCACACTCACTGTGCTACACGCATGAAAGACTGTGATCAGTTTCTTGGTTCCACAATTTTAGTTATTTAAATATTAAATAAATAATGAGATATTTTAATATGATTAAAATATTATTATTTAAACAAAAATCTGATAGCTGATCAGTTATTTTAAATTATTTAAAATAACAAATATTTTAATATATGAGATATATTAAATATAGGATATCAGTTTTACAGAACGAAACTTTTCAAGGATAGAAAAATATCTAGAAATTTCTCAAAGAGAAAGAGAACAGTGACATAAACATAAATATTTATTTTTTAAAAATTATAATTATGACTAATGTATTATAAAATAAATTTCACACATATTATAGTATAAATAATATAAAATCAATTTTTTTAATTATATGTAACAATATTAAAGTATAAATTTTAATTTTTAAAATAATAAAAAATGATTGGAAGTGAACTAGATGACTACTTGATTAATTTGGAAAGTTACAATTTGTTACACCAAAATTTCGATAATAGAGTTTTTGATCTCGAAAGTCAGGCTCGTAAAATGTAAGCTCAGAATAATCAGATTTGTCATAATATCAAGAATAGACTCGTTGTGTAGTGAGAGGGATAACATCAGAATTAGCTCGGAAACTATGTAGTCTCGGAGGTGATCCGACATTATAAGTCAAGCTCGAAGCTACAATGACAAATGGTTCAGCACTTGTGTAAATCTTCCGATTCATTTCCTACCATCAAACAAGACGGTTCAAGCTCGAAAAGGATGATCTCGACGCCATTATTTGTGGAGAACATAGGCGAACCGAGATATTGAACTCGTGGTGAGTGAACGGTCTCGATGGCATATGAGTCTAGTGTTCAAGCTCGTAGGCCGTGTGTGAACATGTTTATTGTTATAAAATCCCTATGTGTTAAGGGATCAGATGTAATTTGTTATTAAATCCCAAATATCATGGGATTTATGCGTGTACATAATAACCGTATGCGTTTATTTGCATTAATTTTAATTGATTTGTATAATACTCCCCGAAATATGAGGGTAGATATTCGTTAAACCACTCTATAAATAGAGTGGAGCAATTCATTTGTAGAAGACAAAAAAAACTGGTTTTGAGGAAGACTCTGTTAAATTGCTTCCTAGAAGCTTTAAGATAATTCTTTAGTTGAATAACATTGACTTGTGGACTAGGCCGATTTTAACTGCTGAACCACGTAAAAATCATGTCTTTTGTTGTTTGCTTCCTCTGGTATTTTGTTTAATTACCCTTCGTTTTTAAGTTGACGAAAAATAGTGACAACACAAATGCATTAACTATTTATTATATCTATAATTTTTATGAATAATTTAATGGTTGTATCGTTTCATACTACAAATATTTTATAATCACTAAAAAAACAACACAAAACTGAAATAATAATAATAATAATAATAATCAAGTTTCGTCCACAATCACCAACCTTGTCTATCGTCAATATTTCTGATTCAACTTATTCCAAAAATCAAGATAACTCTCTAGCTTCTTATTCCAATAATCATGACGGAGTTCGTGATGTGTCACTTCATAAAATCTGTAATGACGATGAAGTAGAATCTTCATTAAAGAAGATCAAGATCGAACCAAGGAGTAATGATGAGAAAGAGATGTCACCTTCTCTCATTCATCTTTCTCTATCTTTTTCTTTCTCTCAATCCAAAAGTACATAATTAATTCCATTGAGACGCCTGATAGAGAGTTGCATATGTACATGTATGAACAAAGATGACAAACACAAAGTATATAGACATGGAGAAGTGTAGATCCTAAAATATCGCTCTCTGTTCTTGTCATATAGCTACTTTTGTTATCAAAGGATAAGATGGTACTGATAATTATAAATTTTCATATATTCTAAATTAAAAAAATTATTTTTTTAATTAATATGAACCCTATTCATTATAATGAACACACTTTACTTTGAATATATGGTGAGAAAGTCGTATTTGACGTGGAGTGCATGATCGAAGATCAAACAAATGAGGAATATGGTTTGTGCAGTAGACACCGTCTATTCCATTTGCATTCGGTGCCCTATAATGATTCACTTAATTTGTTATTGGATATGTTTGGCAATAAAAATTAATATGCAGGGGTGGAATATATTTTACATTTAATAAAAATAATTAATTGAAGATAAATTACCTATAATAATCACGCAATGTGATATCACCCTCTTGGTGCTCGACATGAGTGACCATGATTTCCCCAATCTCTACTGCTGACATGAGGACACATTTTGGTATGGTAGAATTCACATCACAGACGGTTACATCTCTTTTGCCAGTAGTGACAACGAGATGATTGTTTCTCCAGTGTATTGCACTTGAGAATTGAAAATCGTGTAGTGGTTGAGCTAGATGCCACTATAAGATCTTATCTCCATTAATTACGTCGTATAGTCTTACTTTATTCCCACCAACCACCCCGTATAACATACCATTTCGAGTGGGAGTGTGGTAATGGGTGGTAGATATCGGACACAGTAGATCGAGATCATCTCGTTGGTGTATTATCCCTACTTTGAATTCAGTAGTATCCAATTCCCACGTGGCAAAGGTAGATGTTTTCATAAAATTGTTGGAAGATGCAACTAAGTATGTGGTAGGAGTTCTATCGGTGTCCATCGCTTCTATCTCCCAACACTTACTCCAGCAACATGAATTGAATTGGTTTGATGGATAGAATATTTTTGCCACCTATTTATAAAATATTTGTTAGTGAATATAATTTTTCTTAGTTATATTTATTGCAATTGTTGACGGTAAGAACTCATCAACGATTAAAGGTTAGAAAACTAAGATTTTTATACTCAGGTTAGCTTAGAATCAAATGGAAAAGAACTTGAATCCACAGAAAAACCATAACTCTCATGGAACAGAAATCATATATCTCTTAAGTGTCTCTCTTACAATCAGCTTAACAACCCCTTAACCTGAGGGGTTGAGGCCTATTTATAGGTGGGCTCTATTGGTCCTTGACACAAACAAGTCCCAGGAGACAGGGATGTACGTGGTTACACTGATGGTGCAGGGGCTCAGGGTGTAGTGGTGTCTGCCCTGACAATGTCAGAGTCGTGGCTCAGGACATAGTATTGTCGACTCTGGCGTATGGTCGGGGGTGTTCAAGTGGTGCCACTACTCTTCGTACAAGTCCGTACTACCACTACTCCTCGGACGTAGATGACAGGGCCACGCCTCTGTTCCCTTCACAACCGTACATCTCGTGTCAGTACACGTGACCTGTACCCGGCCGTCCTTATCAATCCCTGTTCGATGCCTAATGTTCGTTTGGCGCACCCCTTAGGTGTCCCCAAGTGTTCCTCGTGCCCATGCCAAGGAGGCTTCAACCTATGCGTATCATGACAAGCCAAGGTGCTAGGGATCGAGGCTGACCTACGCAGGTCACATGGAGGCGAGGCTTAAGACACGAGCAGTGCAACGAGGCCACACCCTCACATAGCGAGGGTGTCTCGCGTAGCGAGGCTGGCCCTCTTCCTCCGGGTGTAGGCGAGGCTCGGGATATGGGTGCCGCAACAAGGCCACACCCTTGCATAGCGAGGCTGGCCTACTTCGACCGCACGGAGGCATGGCAAAGAGACGCGAGATACACAGTGGGGCTGCGCCATGACGTAGCGCGGGTACCCCGCACGGCGAGGCTTGCAAGATGTGGGACACGCCAGATGCACCAAGGCACGGGACGAGCGAGATGCCACAAGGCCGCACCCTCGCATAACGAGGCTGACCTCGTAGGCGCGGCCCACACAAGTGGCCAGTCGAGGACCCGCGCACAGCGAGGGTGACTCTCTTAGCCCAACACCTCCGATGCCATGTGACGCCCTTATTCCTTTGTGCATGCGATAAGTACCCAAGTGAGGCTCTCACCCCCTCATCCCAGTGGCATGTGTCCCGTAGTCTTCGGGGTGCCTTGTGATGCAGAGGTTCACTTGAATGGAATTTACAAGGGAAGAATTCCCATATTTACACTTCCCCCGAGTCTATAAGTACACTTTTAAGTGTGTTTGTAGACTCTTCCTCTTTCTCTTGCTCGATAAGTACGACCACCTCGGGTGGACTCATCCTTGGAGTGCTACCCAATGTCGCTTGAAGAAACACAAAGTGAATTTTGAGATTGTGTTGCTCTATAGTGTCCAAATAAACACAAAATCCACCTAATTCTTGAGGGATCCATGAGCATCCCTAAGATTGCATAGGAACCAATCATTCTCAATCGCGGATCCCAAGGCCACCCATACTCTTGATCTCCACCATTCATATGGATTTGAATCCAATGGCTAGGGGGCCTTGACTTTCCTTATTATTATTTGTGGATTACCTATCCTTCCCTTAATCTGATGGTGATAATCTTTCCGGTGCACCTTGATTAAGCTGGTAAGGACACGTTAACCCGTTGGGCTTTTGGGGTCCTTTTACGTTCTTTGCACGCGCTTGTTATGTCTTGCGAGAAGCTTCCTTCTCGTCATTATATATAGTACTATTTCTTCAAGGGTCTCTTGTAGGACCCTTTTTGGCTAGTCGGCTTAATGGTCGTTCTAGACTTATTGGGAGATTCCCTCCTTACGGCCTTACCTCTTGGGGTGTCTGCCTTCAGTCGGAAGTCCTCCTTTTGAACTATTCCCTTGATGTTCATAAGGGTAGCTAATCCTTTTTAACATAAGAGGTTTTTTTTTTTTTTTTTTTTTAATTATGCCTCCTGTCCTACCCCTCAAGTGCTTGGTGAGATTTATTTCAACAGGCACATTAGTCGATGCTCCCGTAAAGAAGAAAAATGACATATGAAATTGTGAACATTTTCATTCATAGTAGTCAGATTACAATGATATATATAAAAGGCTTACATCTACTCGGGAGGCTATCTAGGTAGCCTCTTTGGTTCTCGTCTACTAAGATAACATAACCTGCAACAAACTCAACACGGCTACTGCTTACACTGGATATGGAAGCCTTACGGGTAGTACTTCCTAAGGTGTTCTGCATTCCACGCTCGAGGTATGACGGTGTTGTCCATGCGCGCCAGCTTGTAGGTGTTTGGTGGTATGTACTGAGCGACTTGGTAGGGCCCTTCCCAGTTCGCCCCAAGTACCCCTGCCCCCGGGTCTCGCGTGTTGGGGAGTACTTTTCTTAATACTAGGTTGCCTATTCTGAACGTTCTCTCTCGTACCCTCGAGTTGTAGTATCTTTCTGCCCGCTGCTGGTATACCACCACCCTCATTTGCGCCTTTTCCCTTCTTTCTTCTAGCATGTCCAAACTTTCGGCCATTGCCGCATGGTTGACCTGGTCCTCGTATGCCTGTATCCTGTGCGAGTTAACCTTCATCTCAATCGGGAGGACAACCTCACATCCATATTCTAAGGAGAAAGGGGTCTCTCCAGTGGTAGTGCGTGGAGTGGTCCTGTAGGCCCAAAGCACATTTGGTAACTCCTCGACCCAAGCACCTTTCATCTTCTCTATCTTTGTTTTTAGGTTCCTCTTTAGGACTTTGTTAATGGCCTCCACCTGCCCATTGGCCTGTGGATGCACAACTGCTGAGAAGCTTCTCCTTATGCCTCTTTCCCTACAGTATTCTTCGAACGTTCCCTCCTCAAACTGAGTGCCGTTGTCAGAGATAATCTTTTAGGACACTCCGTATCTGTAGACAATGAATTTATTCACAAAGGTGGCGATGTGCCTGGAAGTTATCTTCACCAGAGGTTCTGCTTCGACCCACTTGGTGAAGTAATCTACGGCTACCACTGCGTACTTCGCGCCACCTCCTCCTGAGGGAAGGGCGCCAATCAGGTCTATTCCCCAGACAGCAAAGGGCCAAGGACTGGTCATGCTGGTCAATTCATTCGGGGGTTTTCGGGAGTAGTTCGCATGCCTTTGGCATTTATCACATTTCATTACGAAATCACTTGCATCTCTCTCCATGGAAGGCCACTAGTACCCTTGCCTCATGGCTTTTCGAGCTGTGGATGGTCCACTCGCATGGTTGCCACATTCACCCTCATGTATTTCATACAGCACCTTCATCGCTTCTTCCTTATCAAAACATCGTAAGAGTGGCACAGAAAACCCCCTCTTGTATAGGATCCCATCTACCAAGGTGTATCGGGCTGCCTTGTAAACTAGCCTTCGAGCCTCCCTTTTGTCTGTTGGCACCACTCCATCCTTCAAGTAGTCTATAATCGGACTGGTCCACGACTCCCTTGGGATGCTGACCATGTGAACGTCTGGATTGACAATGCTTGGTCTTGGTAAGTATTCTACAGGCACTGATTCGAGGGTATCCCTGTCTTTAATGGAAACCAGCTTCGCGAGGGCATCAGCGTGGGTATTCCTCTCTCTCGGGATTTTCTCTATGCTATATTCCACCAATTGTTCCAAATAGCCTCTTACCCTTTCCAAGTATGCAGCCATCTTGGGTCCCCTTTCTTGGTACTCCCCTTTCACCTGGAATACCACCAACTGTGAGTCACTAAAGATGTGTAGATGTGTTACCTTCAGCCCCTGGGCCAACCGCAGTCCTGCTAGAAGCGCTTCGTATTCTGCCTTATTGTTCGAGGCTTCAAACCCAAACCGTATCGCGCAATACATCCTGTGTCCTTCGGGTCCAGTCATCATGATGCCTGCTCCAGATCCTCCTTCATTGGATGCCCCATCCATGTGCAGGCTCCATTCCTCAGAACTTCTTGGCTCCCCTTCTGCGACCGATGGTCCCTCTTCTTCACTTCTTCCTACATTCGGTTGACTAGTGATGTAATGCCCCAAATTTCCTAATAAGGTTTAGGACCTTGATTAGGAGGCCGGGAGGGCCATAATTGATTTAATATGTTATAAAATGAATATATGCATGTTAATGTGAACTATATTATTATATGATGATAAATGCATGCATATGGGCTCATATGTTAATGATAAGGGCATTTTGGTAATTTGGCCTGCTGAGGGCATATTTGAAAATTGGGTGCATATTGTAATATGTGAATGAGATTGCATTATTATGGAGATATATTCGAGCTATGCGGCATGAGACGATCTTAGATTATGAGTTAGCGGTTTTGTCATAACGAGGTCAATTTTGGGGTAATAGAAATGTTATTTGGTGATAGATTGGGAATATTTGAGATCATGGTGAAATTCTGGAAGTTTTGACTATAGTGTCCCCGGGGGTGTTTTCGGGACCCCGAGCACTAGGTTTTATTTGAGGTTACTTAAGCTTGAAGTAGCTTGACAGATAAGAACGTACGTTAGAAACTTCTCGTTCTCTCTCAAAACAGTCCGTTTTACCGTTTGAACCTTTTTGAGGAAATCTTGAGTTCTAGGAGTCGGAATCAAGCGAGGGTCGAGGCATAGCGATCCTAGGAAAGATTAAAAGCTTCTTAACTGAAGGATTTGATGGGAAACAACCCAATCAAAGGTAATCTAAGTTTGAAGTTTGATGTTTTTAAAGTTTTTAAGCTTAGAATTGGACTTTGTTAATTGTTGAGTTTTTGGTCGGTTTGAGCTTTGGGTTTTGAGCGTTTTGGAGTATTAGGAAGCTTGGGGACTTTGATTTGATGATTGGGGAATGTTTGGGTATGTTTTTGAAAGATTTGGAGTGTTTAAAACGCGTTTGGGAATGGCCCAGGGTTGGGGGCCGCGTCCCTGTTCTTGTGCGTCGCGGCCCTAGTTTGAAGAAGCAGGTGTCAGGAAGTGAGCCTTGCTAGGCGCCGCGGCCCTTGCCTCAGAGAACCCTAGGGGCCGCGGCCCAAGGCGCTAGGGCCACAGCCCTTGCCCTGTTTTCACCCCGTTTGCTCGTTTTGACCCGGGAACTTAGTTATGGGCCTCGCGAGTGTCCCTACTACTTGGATTAGTTTGGATTGATCTCTTGGGGGCTAGATATTGGTGTGGAACCTTTGATTATCATGTTATTAATGGTGTTCCATATATGGTTATGATTAGGTGACCGGTAAGGACTTAAAGGTTGATCGTTCTCAAGGATCGTTCTTATATTGGTACTAGCTCGAATCTGAGGTAAGAAAACTGCACCCTGTGTATATATGACATGCATGGTTATTATGGATGCATGTTGGTTGATTATTGAGCATGACGTGCATGGCTATTATGATGCATGTTGATTGGCTACTGAATATGACATGCATGGCTATGATTTATGCATGTTGGGTGATTAAATGTAAACATTGTTAGCATAATGAATGCTTGGCAAATCTTGTCCATTTGCATATGATTATTATTGAGGCGTGCTGGATGATTAAGTGTGATGCATGTAATGCACGAGAAACATGTGATAGGGCATGCCATGAACGATGAATATGAGATTGGTCAGAGCTTGAGTCTCTGAGTGTGTGCATGATCATGACTGTGCTAGAAACTGTTTAGTGAGCATGCTGAATGCCCTATTCTTGGATAACTGGCATATGATACATATTGATAGCATTGCTTACTTGTGTATGGACTGAATACAGAATCGACAAAAGTGTTAGTATCAGCTGTGAGGCTGTGACTTATTTTTCAGGCTCGGCAGTGTTACTGGACACAGGTCAGGAAGCGCTGACTTACTTGTCAGAACGGCCTTAGCGTGAATCACGCAAGCCAACAGAGATTAGATCTAATCGATTACTAGCATTGAATGACTCAAGGAGCATTAATGCCTGTCCGACCCCGAGGGTCGATGAATAAACAGAGCTTGAAGGCTAGTGGCTAACCTATCAGCCACTCTCTTGCTAGAAAACAGAGCTTGAAGGCTAGTGGCTAACCTATCAGTCACTCTCTTGCTAGAAAACAGAGCTTGAAGGCTAGTGGCTTACCTATCAGCCACTCTCCTGCTAGAAAACAGAGCTTGGAGGCTAGTGGCTTATGTAATAGCCACTCTCCCGCTAGAATCATGTGATGTGCATCCATTGGTTTGAAAGCTTTATGTTCAGTGTGGTTATAATGATAATCATTTGATAATATTTATGAAAAGCATTATGTTTTCTTGCTAGGCTTCGGCTCACGGGTGCTATGTGGTGCAGGTAAAGGCAAGAGGAAGCTAGACCATCCTTGAGTTGGAGGGCTTAGGTGATGACGTGTACATATGCAGCTGCTCGACCGCCACGGTCGAGGTTTAAAGTGGAACTAGGGTTGAACCCTGTTTTGCCACTTAGAACGGCCTGTTGTAAATATTTTCTGTAATAAACTCTGAATTGTATTTTCGGGATCCCAATGTATATGTTAAACGTTCTAGTGAAACGTTATATCTTAACCAAAATGTTTAATCCCTAAACCGCTAATCATACTTAGATCACGATTTTGGCCAAATGACTCGATTAGCGAGTTTAGCACTATTTACAAGGCACACCGTAACGGTCCCAGGAGTTGGGGCGTTACAAGTGAACTCCACTATGAAGTCTGCAAGCACTTGTCCATTGATGGAAGTTCTCGGGGTATAAGCGATATTGAATTGACTCAACTCGATCAACCATTTCATCAGTCTTCCTGAAGTATCAGGTTTATGCAAGACCTGTCTCAGTGGACTATCGGTGAGAACTTCGATCGCATGGGCATGGAAGTAGGGTCTCAACTTCCTCGAAGCCACCACTAGTGCATATGCCAACTTTTCAATCTCAGGGTATCGATTCTCTGCGTCCACCAATCGCTTGCTAATATAGTACACGGGTTGTTGACGCTTCTTCTCCCCTTTGACCAGAGCCACGCTTACGGCATGTTCAGACACTACCAGGTACACGTATAGCTTTTCACCTTTTTCAGGCTTTGCCAATAGGGGTGGCTTCCCCAAGTGCTCCTTCAGCTTGATAAACACTTCTTCACATTCTTCATCCCAAGCGAACTTTTTGCTCTCTTTTAGGATGTTGAAGAAAGGGAGGCACTTGTCAGTTGACCTCGAAATAAATCTATTAAGGGCCGCTACCCTTTCGGTTAGGCATTGCACCTCCTTCGTATTCTTAGGTGGGCTCATGTCTATCAGGGCCTTTATCTTATCAGGATTAGCCTCGATGCCCCTGGAGTTGACCATGAAACCCAAGAACTTCCCCGAGGATACACCGAAAGTGCACTTGATTGGATTCAACTTCATTCGATACTTCCTGAGTGTGTCGAACATCTCATCTAGGTCCTTGTTGAGCTCTGCGGCGTTCTTGGTTTTCACCAGCATATCGTCGACATAACCTCCATATTCCTACCTATCTAGTTAGTGAACATCTTGTTGACCAACCTTTGGTAGGTAGCACTCGCGTTCTTTAACCCGATGGGCATCACCTTGTAACAGTAGAGTCCTCTATCTGTTATAAACGACGTATGCTCTTCGTCACCTGGGTTCATAGGAATTTGGTTGTACCTGGAGTAGACATCAATGAAGCTAAGTAATTCATGCCCAGCCATCGCATCCATTAGCTGATCTATCCTTGGGAGTGGGAAACTATCCTTAGGACAAGCCTTATTCAGGTTTGCGAAGTCAACGCAAGTCCTCCATTTTCCATTCGGTTTTGGGACTAGCACCAGGTTTGATACCCATACAAGGTAAAATGACTCGCGGATGAACCCATTGGCCTTCAGCTTGTCAACCTCTTCCTTCAAGCCCGCGTATCTCTCAGGGTCCAACGCTCGTCTTTTCTGCATAACGGGCCTTGCCTCGGGGGAGATATTCAAATGGTGGCACATGACGCTTGGATCTATTCCCACCATATCTTCGTGACTCCACGCGAATACATCTAGGTTATCCTTCAAAAACCTTATCAGCTCCTCCTTCACGTTGCTCTAAAGATTTTTTCCTACCTTCAATTTTCTCAATGGTTCTTCCATTACTTCTACCTCCTCTATCTCCTCCACAGGTTCTGCCCCTGATTCTTCCACAGTCCTGGGGTCTAATTCCTGCAGGCCTCCGGCGGGTGCACGTAGTGCCTCATGTATCACCATGGCCATCGGTTCTCGTGGTTTTGCGGATGCGCGAAGGGAGGTATTGTAGCACTCCCTCGCTTCTTTTTGTTCTCCTTTCACACTAGCTACTCCTCCGAGAGTGGGGAACTTGAAGACCAAGTGAGATATAGAAGTTATCGCTTTCAATTCTCTCAGGGATGGTCTCCCCAATACCACATTGAAAGCCGAAACACAATCTACAACTACGAATTTTGCCATGACTGTAGTCTGTCGGGGTTTCTCCCCCATGGTGAGTGCCAATTCGATTGTCCCTAGGGGTTGTATCGAGTCCCCCGTGAATCCATATAAGGAAGATTGGCAGGGCTTCAAGTGTTGGATGCCCAGCCCCATCTTCTCTAAGGCGGGGCGATACAGGATATCCACTGAGCTGCCATTGTCCACCAGGACCCGATGCACCTGCATATTGACTAACTGAACTGTCAATACCATAGAGTCGTTATGGGGGAAATGTACCCCCTGCGCATCCTCCTCTGTGAAATTGATCGAGTTGTTTTCCCCCTTAAAGCTTTTCAGGGGTCGTTGTTCCAAACTCATGACATAGGGTGGTGGACTTCGCCTGGCTTCTCTAGCGTACCTATCTCGCCCTTTCCGAGAGTCTCCCCCAAACCCCGAACCTCTGAAAATAGTTCTCACTTCTCCCTGAATCTCTGGAGCTCCTCTTTGTGTCTGAGATATCACTGGTTCGTCCTCTAACTTCGGCCTTTCTCTCCTGACATATCGGCCTAGGTGCCCCCTGCGGATAAGCTCTTCAATTTCTTCTTTCAAATGAATACACTCTGCTGTGGTGTGACCAATATCCTTGTGGTATTGACAGTATCTACTGGGATCCCTCTTGGACCGGTCCTTTCTCATTGGTGGGGGCTTCTTGAAGGGGAACCTGCTTTTCGTTGGTGAGGTAGATATGCTCCCTGGTATCCGTCAGGTTCATATAGAAAGTATAAGCCATTTGCCTATGGTCGCTTCCCCGTTTGGGTTTTCTATGTGGGTCATCCCTTGACCCTTCGTACGCCCTCTTCTTCCTTGCTTCATTCGACCCTTCATTGGCTGGTGGCTTTGACTCACACTTTCCTGCCTTTAAGTTCGCATGGCAATCCTCCACACGAATGTACTTCTGCGCTCTTTCGTAGAAGTCATCTAGGTCAGTGACTTCCCTTTTGAGCATATTATCCCACAATTTTCTCCCTGGTCGCAACCCTCCGCAGGCTCCTCATCTCTGTATCGAGGTCTTGCCTCCTCTTCTTCAGGGAGTCTCTCAACATGGACGGGTTGACATCTTCTTTTCCTTTGCCGTCCCGGGGGACAGTAGGAGGGGTAGTCCTCTTGTTGAGCTCTTCTCGTAGATCTGAGGGCGTCCTCTTCGATGTGACCTCGACATCGTTGCGAGAGCCAACATTGTTCCTTTGCCCTGGCCCCTGGGGTGGCCTCGATGGTCCGGGACGCTCATGAGTCTTCACCCTGGGGGTATTACTGGTGGAGAGTCGAGTCCTCCCGTCATCTACCGGAACAGTGGTCTCTGCCCCCTCCTTACCTTTCTCTTTTCTTTTGGGAAGGGTCACGCTTGACTTACCTTGCAATAGGCCATTCAGCACCTCTTGCATGTTCCCCAGGGTGGTCTCCAACCTTAGGTTCTTACGGTGTAGTTCGCGTATTTCCTCTTCATAGAACCGAGATTTAGAACTCGAGCTCACGGAATGGACCCGGGGATGCTTATCATGTCTTTGCGTCGAGGGGCCCGGGTCCTGCCGGCCGGAGTTCGGTACCTGCGGTGGTTTAGGGAGCGAGAACTCGTTGGCGTCCCCTGCTAGTGCGGTGGTCGCCCTTGGAGGATTTTCACCGGGTGGGATGGCCGGTGACGGGATCTCCCTACCACCTTCGTGAACTTCAGGAGCCTCTGGGGGCTCCACATTCCTGGGTGGAGGAGGATTCTTCATCGAAGCCTTCAGCTGAACTCCATTAAGGTGGACCTCCACCTCTCGTGGCTCCCTGAGTCGCTTTGAACATCTCGGCATTTCTTTTTGCTGGGATCAAAGGTAGAACAGTAGCTTGGTACTAATCTTCCCACAGACGGCGCCAAACTGTTGACGGTAAGATCTCGTCAACGATTAAAGGTTAGAAAACTAAGATTTTTATACTCAGGTTAGCTTAGAATCAAATGGAAAAGAACTTGAATCCACAGAAAAACCATAACTCTCATTGAACAAAAATCATATATCTCTTAAGTGTCTCTCTTACAATCAGTTTTCCAACCCCTTAACCTGAGGGGTTGAGGCCTATTTATAGGTGGGCTCTATTGGCCCTTGACACAAACAAGTCCCAGGAGACAGGGACGTACGTGGTACACTGATGGTGCAGGGGCTCAGGGCGTAGTGGTGTCTGCCCTGACAATGTCAGAGTCGTGGCTCAAGACATAGTACTGTCGGTTCTGGCGTATGGTCGGGGGTGTTCAAGTGGTGCCACTACTCTTCGTACAAGTCCATACTACCACTACTCCTCAGATGTAGATGACAGGGCCACGCCTCTGTTCCCTTCACAACTGTACATCTCATGTCAGTACACGTGACCTGTACCCGGCCGTCCTTATCAATCCCTGTTCGATGCCTAATGTTCGTTTGGCGCACCCCTTAGGTGTCCCCAAGTGTTCCTCGTGCCCATGCCAAGGAGGCTTCAACCTATGCATATCATGAGAAGCCAAGGTGCTAGGGATCGAGGCTGACCTACGCAGGTCACATGGAGGCGAGGCTCAAGACACGAGTAGTGCAACGAGGCCACACCCTCGCATAGCGAGGCTCGGGATATGGGCGCCACAACAAGGCCACACCCTCGCATAACGAGGGTGCCTCGCATAGCGAGGCTGGCCTACTTCGATCGCACGGAGGCACGGCGAGGAGACGCGAGATATGCAGTGGGGCTGCGCCATGACATAGCGCGGGTACCCTGCACGGCAAGGCTTGCAAGACGTGGGACACGCCAGATGCACCAAGGCACGGGATGGGCGAGATACCACAAGGCCGCACCCTCGCATAGCGAGGCTGACCTCGTAGGCGCGGCCCACGCAAGTGGCCAGCCGAGGACCCGCGCACAGCGAGGGTGACTCTCTTAGCCCAACACCTCTGATGACATGTGACGCCCTCGTTCCTTTGTGCATGCGATAAGTGCCCAAGTGAGGCTCTCGCCCCCTCATCCCAGTGGCATGCGTCCCGTAGTCTTCGGGGTGCCTCATGATGCAGAGGTTCACTTGAATGGAATTTACAAAGGAAGAATTCCCATATTTACAGCAATTAAATATAAAATGTTATTACATTGAATTACCTTATCAGTTATATAGATAAAAATGTCTAGCTAATCGATATTGTAATAAAACAAGTGACAAATGACAATAGTGCAAGCTGATCACTATAGTTTAAGCCTTTCATGTAGTTTCCCTTTCCATAATGCCCTTCTTAGCTGACTTAGATTCATTGAGTCTAAATTTCTGATATTCCGAATAAGCACTTTTAACAGAGAAATTGCCTTTGTCGTTAGAAATCTTCTCTCCAAGTTGATTACTGAAGACTCTGTCTGTTCCATTGTCTCTTTTTCTTCCCGTTTCTATATTTCATAACAACCATTTGGATGATAACTGATAAGGTTCATCTTTCACAACAAATCATTTTATGTCTTGCCAGATGTTATGTATGATGGCCACCGCCATTGGTGGAGCTAGTTCCAGTGATATACATACTCTGGCTTCACCATTGACTAAGCACAATCAAACAAGTTAAATCAATAAAAGGACAATACTAATATGTGTTGGCTAATCCAAGAGGATCATGGGAAAGCTCCATAGTTCTATTCTTGTTGAAGTCCTTGCATATATTGTCAAAGTTCCAAAATGGAAGTAACCATAATCATTGGTAGCTGCACATTGTCTTGGAAAATCTTAACAAAAAATCCAATTAGTTTGCAGTATACATGTAAGTTAAGAGATGAAAAGCGTAGAGAAATGTAAATTAGTACTCATCATCATGTACCAGAGAAGGGAGATTTTGAAAAATGAAAAGCATAAATAAGACATCAGAGCAGCTCTTCCATTAGTGTCACTACTCACAATTTGATAACACATTAGAGCAGTTCATATTAGATCTATACTTGTTGAAGCTATATATATTATATATATCTCAGATAGTTGAGTGCTTGAGTGTTTAATCCAAAGTTCAAATCCTAATGTTGTTTTTCTTCCCCCTCCACTTAAAAAAAAAAAGAAAAAAAAAATTATTGAAAGATAATGTTGGTGGAATAGATACCTGCCTAAAACTCAAAACAACTCAGCAAATCATGAAAGTGTTAATGAATCTTTGAAGAGATTGTGAAATTGCTCTTCCACAGGCTGTGTTCCACAAAATTGAAGACTTCAATTTTGAGCTTGACCTGAGAACAATAGAATAAACGCTATGAGAAAAAATTAATTTAGTGACCAAGTTCACTAACACTAACAGCTACACAGCTTAATACAGCTCAGCTAAAACTAGCATAGAGTCATGTGATCACTTGTTTTTCAACTGCTCATTTACCATCAGATGCTATCAACAGGTATTACTTTGGCTGAATTGGAAAACTGAATCAACTTCGCTGTTGAAAGTGATTCGATGGATTGATCGTGCCAAAGTTAGTAAATTTAGAATGCAGGTTTTCTCGCCTGCTATTGCAGCATTGGTTTATCAGCTTTGGAGGGTGAGGAATGAGGTTTTTTGGCTGGGGAAACTTACCCAGCCTGAGAGGATTGTACAGAATACAAAATTTAGTGTAAAAACTAGAATTACATATATCATGCCAAAGAAACTTAGTCAAAGAAACTTAGATTGGTTTTGGAATTTGTAATGGGTCTGTTTGTTTGTTTAGTTTTCCCTTTGTTTTTCAGGCCGGCATTGAGGTGCTGCTTTTTGTAATTGATTGATTTTGGTTGAAGTAATGAAACTTTCCTGATTTATCAAAAAAAAAAAAAAAACAAACATAGATAACAAGACAGCACAACTCAACCATTTTCTCCAATAGCCAGAAATATAAAGGAAAAACACACTGACATAACTAGTTCTAAATTGTTCAAGCACAACAACTCAAAACAGTTTGAAACAAGAAAAAATAAAAGAAAATCAGTGGAATGAAACATAAGATGAGATGCCATGACAGAAGAGAAAGGCCTGCATAGAGGACTCTAACATTATTTCCCTCCTTCAAGATTTTCCTGGCATACCAATCCCAGAAAGCTCTAATCTACAAACATGAATAGAAAATAAGATTAAATGGCATATCACACAGAAAAGGACTTAGAAGTGGCTAGAAAATACATTTACAAAGAGTATAGCAGATCACAGAAGAAAAAAGAGGCTTAACAAAATTAGTTATGTATTGTACAATAATTTAGTCCTTTGTTTTAAGATTGGATTGAATGAAAGTAGTAACACAGAGTATAACAATAAAACTTGAGACAGCAATTAATGGCAACATATATATATACAGCTAGCTGCAGTGAAAGAGAAAACCATTTTAATCCCTTGATTGGATTTCTGACATCTTATGCAAATTCTATTACAGTCTCTGAACCCTCATTTGATAGGCATATTATATACACAATGTACAACACATCACAAAACTGAAGTCATTAGAGATCAGCATTCATCCCAATCACATAAAAGAAACCAATGTAAACATGGTTCCATAAACACAACTGAGGTAATTCAAAAGCTCAATTTGGATTGAAAACGCCCAAAGACCACGTACCAAGCGCACGTATAAAACTAGAATAACTTACACTATTTTATATATATATACTAGTGAAATGCTTGTTCTGTCATGTGATGTAGAAGATTGATCATCGTGAAATGCTGGTGTTACCGACTAAAGAATAAATATGAGAACACAGTAGGAAATTCACAGAGAAAACAAGTTGTAGAGCTTACCTTAGACAGGATTTCGACCCCTGAGAGAGAGAATATTTATTATATATTAATGTCTATATTTTATTGTATATTTCATACTAACTGTGATAGAAAATGATAATTAAATACATTATATCTTAATTTTGAATTTATAAATATGTATATATAGTCATAAGTTATATTAGATCTATACTTGTTGAACCTATCTCAAATAGTGGAGTGCGTGAGAGTTTGATCAAAAGTTCAAAGTTCAAAATCCTATTTTTTTTCCTCTCCACTTGAAAGATAAAAGATTACTCATTGTTCGAAAAAAAACCTTTAAAAGATGTTGGTGGAATAGATACCTTCCTCAAACTCAAAATAGCTCAGCAAATCATAAAACTGTTAATGAATCGTTGCAGAGATTGTCAAGCTGCTCTTCCAACAAAACAGAACAATGAAGTTCTTCACCTGAGGACAATATAATAGAATAACAATGGGTGAACGCTATGAGAACAAACTAATTTAGTGACCAAAGTTCACTAAGCTGTTTATAAATAGAGAATACAACTTGTAGAAGAAACTATAACCATCTCAAAAACCAGAGGTATAGTTAAATAACAGAAATAAGATACCATAAACTGATTCTGAGTCTAACAGCTACACAGCTTAATACAGCTCAACAAGACACCACAACTCAGCCATTATTTCCAATAGCCATAAATATGAAGGCAAAAGATACTGACATAACTAGTTCTAAAGCACAACAAATCAAATCAGTGAGAAAACAAGGTTAGTCGGAAATGAAACGTAAAATCAAACATAAGATCTGATCGACAAAAATGAATGGAAAATAAGATTTGAGTGGCATATCACACATGAGAAAAAGGAGTTAAGTAATGTATAATAGTTTAGTCCTCTGCTCTTAAGATTGAAGTGAATGGATGTAGTAACGCAGAATATAACAATATATACAGTTGGGGAACCATCATTTGTTAGAATATTTTATTTAATTAATTAGAGTTATCAAAAATCATATTTCTAATTAATTATAATTAAAGTCATTATTGGGATTAATTATGACAATACTATTCAGTTTACTCTGCATATTTAGGATTGTTAATGAATCTAGATAAGTACAACACATGGATCACATAACGGAAATCATTAGAAATTAGCACAAGTGCTGAGTTAGTTGTTATCTTCTCCTTGTCTTTTAGTCACCATTCATCCCAATCAGTATCACATAAAAGAAACCAATATAAACTTAATTCCATAAACACATAAGAGATAATTCAAGAGCTCAATTTGGAATGACAATGCCCAAAGAGCACCATAGCAACACTTGAAAAGAACAACTTACAAAAATGAAAAATCTAAGTCGTGTTAGGAAACTCAATGGGGGCGTGGCTGCTGTATCTAAATTTCTTCATTTCATTTCATTTCAGTGTAGCTCTAACTTGTCGTTTTTGGTTTCTCTTTCCAATCAAAGAGAAAGAAAAAACAATTTTGCACTCAACTTGTCCAAAATTCTTCAAATTTTTGTGAAATTGTATCCTTCAAATTTGTAGTGAGTTGAGAAAGTGGGTTCTTGAGATTTTCAATGGCTTGTGCAAATGCCTCAATTTTTAAGAGTAATTCGTAAACAGTGTTTAAGAAATAAAGTGACCATGGGAGTAGAGCCACCTTCCCGAGAAGGGGAAGGGTAATGAGGAGCAGCAAAATCAAGGAGAGAGCTCCCATCAACAGGCTTGCTTTTCTCAAAACAGCAAGGAGTGCGGTTTCTCCATTTTGATTATTAGTTGCTCGGAGTTGTTGGAAATGGTCAAGGACAAGATAGATTAAGAAAACCACGCTAAACAAGTACATCATCGGAAGGTGGGCGTCGTCAAGTGGAGACGAAGGGCTTGTTTGGAATTTCAGCTGAAGTAAAGTAGCATATATGGTAATACCAAACTTGATGCTGTCTTGAGGAGACATTACCAACGTTCTATGATGGGAATATACGAGGACGAAGCTTTAAGAGTATATAGGTGTGAGAGGAGGGTCGGAAGGTGTGTGTATATATATATATATATATAGAGAGTGGATTCTTTTCCCTGTATATAGTGTTGATTCTTGGCCGTGTTGGACCCTTATTATTAATATATATTGAAAATTAAACTTAGTAACCAATTTAAGTTAACATCTTTAATTTTTACCTACTTTTTAAAACTCTTTGATTAATACCCAAATTATTAATGACTTTACCCATTATACAATGGTCTAGTGGAACTGACAGTGAAATATTATTTAAAGAGATAAGTAAATGACACGACAGAGGCAAATATTAAGATTTTTACATTTGTTTTAAGGGTAATATGGGAAATATGTTTTAAAAAATGAGTAATATTCAGGGTATTTTTTAAATTATCCCATATATATATATATATATATTGATTCTTGGCCGTATTGGACCTTATTATTAATATATATATCTATATTTTTTTTGTCGTATATTTCTATGCTACTGTAATCTCCTTTTTTTTTTGTCCTTTTCTTTTCGTTTTCTCTAAGGCCTGAAAGACTATACTATATTTTTTTTGTCGTATATTTCTATACTACTGTAATCTCCTTTTTTTTTTGTCCTTTTCTTTTCGTTTTCTCTAAGGCCTGAAAGCCTTTTTTTTCTTTCTTTTACTTATTTCATTGATCTCATACATGACCACGAGCAAGTGCATTATAAATCAAATTTTATCAAATCATAATGTTAAGTTTTCTTTTTGTTTTATCTTCTCTTATTTATGTACAATAAATATGAAAATATATATAAAATTTAACAAAATAATTCATATTTATCCACTAATTAAACTACTACACTTTATATTAAACTAACAATAAATGAGTAAAAGCATATTCACATATTTCTTCATAAATATATATCTCATTCATGATCATATAAATTGCTATAAAAATAATAAAGAAGAAATAGTATTTTATGATTATGTTTTTTAAAACAAATGTGTTAGTTTTCTTTTAATATTTTACTTGGTGTTTCATTTCCAATATATTATTATGAAGTTTTTCCAATGTATATAGTTAGTTTTTTTTTAAAAAAAAAAAACTAACTACTTAATATAATAAGTGTGTTAGTTTTCTTTTCTATTGAATATCCTCATTTAATTTTTCCTTTACACCTTAGTGGAGTTTTCAAGAATAATTATATCTATAACATATTGATTTACAAGATAGTCATTATTTTTTTGTTAATGGGAGAATGACGTCTTTATTTCTTCCAAATTAATAAACTGTTTGTAATATTGTAAATAGTTGAATTAAATATTTAGAAAAATATTAGTTTACAACTATGTTATCTTCACACAAAATATCAATTTATTAAACAAAGAAAAATTGTTATAGAATCAGAGGGGTGGCAAAATACATAATAATAATAATAATAATAATAATAACACAATTAATTCAATTTCCAAACCAAGAGGAAAAAAAAATATTAATTATGAACTATTTGTTTATATTATTATTTAATTTCTTCACCTACAAGAATTCAAAACAAAAATATATTTATTCACTTATTCATTTTTAAATCACTTTTAGTTTTTTGGCCAGAAGCAAAACGCTAAAGAAAGATTAACAATGTTAACGGGTTGCTCGTGCCTTAGGCAAGAGCCATTCACTAGTGTATATATATATATATATGGATGACGACTCCGGCCCCACTAAGAAAACAAGTAACATTAACTTCAACGTTGAAAGCAAAACCAAAACGCAAAGGGCAAAGGGCAAAAAGCAAAAAAGTCTTTTTAAAGGTGAATATCTTCGTTAATTATTTTTCTTAATTTTATCCCTATAATATTTTATATTTTACTTCTTATGTTATAATAAATTTATGTAATATGCAATTTAAGCAGGGTTATTTAAGTAATTTGAAGCTGCAACTTTGTGCAACTTTGCTATTTTCTTTCCCTCCCTATCAGCTCTCACTCCACACTTGATCCCATTATCTCCCTCTACTTATGACATCATATTCGGCTTCTAGGAAATGAAATGTTTGGTGTAATGGAATGAGGTTTGGAATGGAAAGACTTTTTCAAAATTGTGACCATTCTTTTGTTTGGTTTGCCATTTAAAATATGAAAAGTATAGGAATTGTAATTGAGAAATTTCACTATTTATGCATAATAGTGGGTATAATTACTAAATAATACCAGCCCTAATAAATTTTTCAAATTGGTGCTAAACTTTCACCAAGTACCAAAAATACCCCTCTCATTTTTTTTCCACTCAAATTTTTTCTCACACAAACTCTCTCATTCTCTCAGTCTCTCAATCCTGAAACCCAAAACCAATACGAAGGCTCTCTCTTTCTCTTCTCCGGTATTCTCTCAGGCTCTCTCTTTCTCTTCTCCGGTATTCTCTCAGGCTCTCTCTTTCTCTTATCCGGCATCGGTCTGTCGAACCCGTCGAGCCAACGGCGACAAAGAAGCTCGAGCCTATCGCCATCGAACCCGTCGAACCCATCAATCAAACCCATTTCTCATTAAGGTATATTCTTGAACCCTCGTGATTATTTTTGTTGTTTTGATTCCTTTGAATCTGGTGGTGTGGAATGGGTATGGTAGTTCTTTGGTCGGGGTTTTTCTATGGTTTTTTCTGGGTTTGAACTAGTAGCTCGATAGGTTTGATGAAGGTTCGATAGAAGCTCGATGTTATCCATGGTAATATATGAAACTAGCTCGATAGGCTCGATTATGGTTCAATAGGGTAGTATGAATGGTTCGATGGTGGATCGATAAGAGCTCGATGGATATGTGGTATTAGGTTAAAAGGGCTCGATAGGTTCGATAAGGTTCGATAGAAGCTCGTTGTTATCCATGGGGTAATATATGAAACTAGCTCGATAGGCTCAATTATGGTTCGATAGTGGGCTCGATAGGGTAGTTTGAATGGTTTGATGGTGGATCGATAAGAGCTCGATGGATCTGTGGTATTAGGTTAAAATGGCTCAATATGTTCGATAAGGGTTCGACAGTAGGCTTGATGGATCTGTGGTATTAATAAATAGGGCTCGACAGGTTCGATAATAGGCGCGATGATTATTTATGTAGACATATTTTTCTTAGCTCGATAGGCTCGACATTGGCTCGATAGTGTATGTTTCAGCTCGATGACAACTTATTTCAGTTTTTTGATGAAATTATTTTGAATTTTTTCCTGATTATGTTTAACATTCTGTTTTCTTACCAATTTTTTTTCATGTGTTGTTACAGATGCCTAAGTTGCTTGTTCCGTTCAGTGATCACTTTCCTAGTCGAGTGACATATCGAGGCAATAGTACTTTAAATCACATTAAGACCAGGTTTTTGGACCTCGGACTGCTTGAAAGGGCTAAGGAATCCCCTTTCAAGCAGTTCTTTTTGGCTTCGAAGTTTAATTTCTCCAGAGTCTTGGTGCATCAACTGTTGTTGAGGATAATCGCTAGCAACAACGAAGATGAGGTGCATTTTTTCTTGGGGCGAAGTCTTGTAGATTCGGCATAGGAGAGTTTGCCCTAGTGACGGGGTTGGATTTCAGTACCTTCCCGTCACCAGAAGAGTTGGAAGGGCGTAATCTCAGCGACCGGTTGATAAAGGAGTATTTCAACGATGCTGAGAAAGTAAAGCTCTCACAGGTAGACCATGCTTTCAAGACTTGTACGGTTGTGGAAGATGTGTACAAGCTTGGTCTATGTCTGTTTGTTGAGGGGGTTCTGAATGCCATTGAGGGCAAGTTGCACATTTGGCGAGATATTCTAAAAATTGTTGAGAATGTAGAGTACTTCTTCAGTTATCCATGGGGGAAGTACTCTTATAGGAGGCTATTGCATTCTTGTAAGAAGGACACGGTGAAGCAAAATGCCAACTATGATGCCAAGAAGGATGCCAAGGTGCAGCAAGAGTCCAAGTACAGTATGTATGGTTATGCCCCAGCCTTACAGTACTGGGCATATGAGGCTATCCAGCAGCTTGCGGTGGAGCTTGTTGTGAGCTCGGGAAACATGTTCCCGAGGATGCTTAGTTGGTCGCATCGGAGGAACAAGGATTTCACCAAGTCCGTCATCGCACTGATATTATTCAAGAAGAATGTAAGTTATGTTTGTTTTAATCTATATGCTTATCTTTTATCATTATTTGAGTTAACCAAATGTTTTATGTTGTTTGCAGTTAATTGTTCTTCCGATGTTGAAGCCTCGGCCAGCAGAAAAAGACTATTACTTGTCGTTGACTGAGGGAGATCTTCCCCTTTATCATGGGCTTGGCCAGGATCCCTCGGAGTCTGATGAGGAGGAGCATGCGACTTTTGAGAAAATCACGGAGATAGTTTCTCAGGCAGCCAAGATATTTGCTGATGTTGCCCCGGGGGAGGAGGTTGTAGGTCCCACCCCTCCTATTGCCCCAGCCTCATCCCCAGCCTCAGCCATTGCCCCAACATTAGCCCCAGCCTCAGCGTCAGCCCCAACACCAGCCTCAGCCCCTGAGCTCGCCGACTTGATTGAGAGGTTGGACAGAGTCGAGGGTCAACAGAAGACCCTCCTGAAGAACCAGTCAGTGATCTTGGACGTAGTCAGTCAGATCCTGACATTTATTAAGGAGAAACCGAGGGCCTCCAATGAAGATTCAGACTCAGAGTCATTGGATATTCCTCTAGACTATGTTGATGATCCAACCACGCCTCCTACCATCATTGTGACACTTCATGCTGGGACTCCGGGAGTCGTTATTGTCAACCCTGAGGATGTTGCTGGGGTTCAGTTTTAGAGGACTAGACGCCAAAGACGCAAGCCAGATTGGTTTGAGGACTACACCGATCCCAAGAGGAAAAGACCTCGCACTGATGCAGCTGCACCAGCAGAGGAGGCTACACAGGTGCTGGACCCTCTCAAGAAGCCAGATCTCAAACAGTATAGGAAAATGTGCAAGTGGCTACTTGGAGACATGCCCAACAAGAACCCGCGGGATGTAAAGACTGGGAGTCACGATCCAGCGTGGTTTCTGACGTTGAAGACACCTCAGTCGTGGCTCAATGATGGGGCAAGCCATTTATACCTAGTTATGGATCATTTAATTCAATTTTACATGTTTTGTTTTTACTGACTTGATATGAGCTCGATGATAGCTCGATATGAGTTCGATAGGAGTTTGATGGGTGTTTACAGGATCGATGTGAGCTCGATAGGAGTTCGATAGGGATGTTAAAATAGGGTTGTTCTTTACTGTTTCAGATTGGCTCGATGGAGCTCGATAGGGATGTTAAAATAGGGTTGTTCTTTACTATTTCAGATTGACTCGATGTGAGCTCGATAGGAGTTCGATATGGATGTTAAAATAGGGTTGTTTTATACTGTTTCAGATTGGCTCGATGTGAGCTCGATAGGAGTTCGATAGGGATGTTAAAATAGGGTTGTTCTTTACTGTTTCAGATGTGAGCTCGACGGAGCTCGATAGGAGTTTGATAAGGATGTTAAAATAGGGTTGTTCTTTACTGTTTCAGATTGGCTTGATGTGATCTCGATAGTAGTTCCATGTGAGTTCGATAGGGATGTTAAAATATGGTTGTTCTTTACTATTTCAGATTGGCTCAATGTGAGCTCGATAGTAGTTCGATGTGAGCTCGATGGAGCTCGACAACAGCAATTTATCGCAATTCTAGTGAGCAAGTATGTACACTATTATAAACAGTGATCTCAAACATCTCCGATCGCGCTACTTTTTTCCCTCTTATTCTCCAACCACAATCAGGATCCTTGCAGGTGATATACAACACATCAGTACCAGACTTCTTAACCATAAACTCAAAATTATTCTTCATTGCAAAGAGATTCGCTTTGGTTTTCAATTCCATCTTGTTCTCAAATGTCTTCCCAAGATGTAATTCCTCCAACGCTACACCGGATGAGGGTGATTCAGAATGACTACAAGCCATGATATCTTCTTTTGTAAACACGGGAGGACTCCATTTTCTGTGATCTTCTATTGAACATATTGAAATGTTCCCTGTATAGTTATATTCTGTTCCACCAGGACGACTAGAGCTGGTGCCAGGTGTTCGACGTCCTTGACTTGGTGGGTTCGTCCGTGAAATATGACGTATTGGTTGTTCTTGTGCTTGTTCTACTTGCAAATGTTTAGCTACTAGATCATCATCCACTGAATTGTATCCTAAGTCCTCATTGTGTTCAGCTACTGGATCGTCATTCACATAGGGGTTGTACTCATACTGGTTGTCCCTCAGGTCGCCAATAGGAAATCCTAAAGTACTGGCTGCTCCCTCAGGTCCGGGAGTGGAATATGGGTCTGCAATGACAATCTTTTTAACAGGAGTGACACACAAGGCCAACCTTTATTTAGATGTTACTCCTAAGAATGCACGGACACCAAGATCACTTTCAACATGAACGGGTGTAAACAGTTGGTCGTCGCAAGTGTAAGGAACCTCCAATTTCAACTCATACATCTGTTTATCAACTTTAAGTTCCTTATGCAATATGTCAAGAAGTTGCAAGTACGTTACAGTATCTTCCATCGATATTACCATGCATTGAAGGTCCTTGAAAATCCACTTATTCCCTTGTAATTCCCAAACACCATTGTAGGATATAAAAGCGTAGACAATAGAGCCTGTGTTGGAAAAAAAAACATTAACATTGTCAGGAAAACTGTCATTTTTTCAGAAATACATTAAAAAAGAACATTATCGAGCTTTATCGAGTTAGCATCGAGCTACCATTTCTTAAACCAAACATAAAACCTAACCAAACCCTCCATCGAACCCTATCAAGCTCCTATCAAGCACATATCGAGAAAACCTAAACCGATTGAGCTCAAATATTGTAGGGTCCAATCGAACCCTTATCGAGTTTCCATCGAGCACTAAACCAAACTGTTATCCCCAAAAATTAGAGATCAATGACGTGGAAATAAAGGTGACAAGTGGCAGTGCATGGTCAGTAAAAGACACATTAATAGTCAATAAATACATTGACTCCTCAGAGTTGTGATAAAGTGACCCGATAGACTAACGAAGAATTTGGACTGCTTGAAAGATGTCATAACCAAGCCAAGTGCATCCTAGGAGAGCTAAGGAGAGTGCATCCGAGGAGAGCTAAGGAGAGTGCATCCTAGGAGAGCTAAGGAGAGTGCATCCTAGGAGATGCCAAGGGTGTGGTCCGAGGAGACCCCAAGGATGTGGTCCGAGGAGAACCCAAGAGAGTGGTCCTAGGAGACCCCAAGGATGTGGTCCGAAGAGAGCCCAAGGGACTTTGGTCTGAGGAGACCCCAAGAGAGTGGTCTTAAGAGACCCCAAGAGAGTGGTCCTAGGAGACCCCAAGGATGTGGTCCGAGGAGAGCCCAAGAATTTGGTCTTTATGCATATGTCCAACCAGTGCATGGTTGTCCAAATAAAGAAATGGCATGCTAGAGGAGAGTGTCATGTTAGAGGAGAGAAATGCATGCCCTACCACCATGCTCAAGTCCTACCAGCAAGTGTATGTCCGACCAGCATGTGTATGATCGACGAGAGTGGAGGTGAGGTGGATCAACTAGCTAGAGGAGGACTAAGTCAAGATTCCCAGAAACAGCTTCAACAAGAACCGGTCTTGGCGCGCGAGAATCTCTCATTCTTCCCACAAATGGGGGGTTTTGTTACATTTTGAATGTTTTTGTAATTTAAATGTAATA
Source organism: Humulus lupulus (assembly GCF_963169125.1). NCBI lineage: Eukaryota > Viridiplantae > Streptophyta > Magnoliopsida > Rosales > Cannabaceae > Humulus > Humulus lupulus. Next base: position 12,855,217 of record NC_084797.1, on the reverse strand, counting down.
AATATAATAAAATATCCCGATTCTAGGGGATATCAGATGTATGATCCTAAGCATATAAATATGTGGCTGATGGGATTAGAAAGGGGCTTCTCCTTCTTCTTTTTTGGGACTTTTGGGAAATTTGGGTCTGAGTATTCTAGAGAGAGAAAGTGCTAGTATCATAAAGAGTTCTTGTATTTTTGCAATCTGTACTGAAGAAACTCAGTTGACTTAGTTCATCTGATTACAGATCTATAATCACAACTCGAAGTGGATTAGGCTATTACCAACTGATCGGGGCTGAACCACTATAAAATCTCTTGTGTTATTTATTTTTCTTGATTAAACTGTCTGTGTCGTTTAAATTCTCTTGAAGGTTTGTCGTTTTTGACGTTCTCACGTCGTTGGCCAAAAATGCGGTCAACACAAACCTATCGAGCTCACATCGAGCTCATACAAGACCTTCTTCTACATATCATCGAGCTCATATCGAACCGTTATCGAGCTGCTATCGAGTAGAAAACCAAGAAAACACAGATCGCGGAATCTCTCTAAAAATCCCGAAAAATACACCAATATAGGCTCAGATCTGTTCAAAATAGCCAATAAATGTAAATAAACAATACCCAACACATAAAATGTAAAATCTTATTACCCATGGTTTTTCTCCTCCAAAAACTCTCAAAATAGATGTTGCCTTTGATATTAACGACTTCACAGAGACAATGGAGATAGCTAACAATGATTTTGACAAGAAAATTATACAAATCTGTAGGTTTTATGGATGATTTTGTGAGAATGAGAGAGAGAGAGAGAGAGAGAGAGAGAGAGAGAGAGAGAGAGAGAGAGAGAGGGAAGAGAGAGGGTGTAACACCCTGGATAACCAAGACCGCTACACTGTGTGTTTATTAAGTGCTAGACTTGCTAATCAAGTCATTTAATTAAAAACGTGTTACTGGAACTATAAAGGAACTAGGGTTGAAACATTTTGGTCTCAAAAGCCACATTTATCATAAAGAGACATTTCCTGTTTACACGGGATCCCAAAATTATCAGGATTAAAGACCATTTACAAAAGACATAAGGTTTAAATACAATATCAAGCCATATTAAGGAAAAACAGACAGTTAGGCAATCCCTGTCCTGATCCACTCCTCGACCATGGCGATCGAACAGCTGGCTATGTACATTCAACCCCACAGCTCTCCATCTCAGGATTGGTCCAGCTTGCCTTTGCCTTTACCTGCACCACGTAGCACCCGTGAGCCAAGGCCCAACAAGAAAACACAACAACAGAGCATAAGCAATCAACAGACAAATCAATATCTCATACTGCATCACATGTTCTCAACCATATAATCATACAGTGTAATCAAGTATTCAACATACTAACATATTAACTCATATCATATAACAGTTCACAAATGATAACTAGGGCTAGCGCCCTCAGGCCGCTCCCTCCGTTATCCCACTGACTCCGGCCCGCTTAAGCCGAGCTTAGTGAACATTAAGCTGTCCTCGGCTACCAGTGGCCGAGCCGCGCCCTGTGCGCAAATATTGTGTACGGCACCCTTAGGCCGCTATCACATGTCCCATGGCATAATACCATCACTGACACAATACAAATATCGGGAGCACTTAGTCCCATCACAAACATATAACCGGGTACAGTTTTCTTACCTTTCGATTCGCTAGCTTTGATCACTCGACTCCTTGAGCACGATCCCTTTCGAGCCTTAGCGCTCACCTATACACAACCATAGGCCAAAGTCATCACCAAACTTCAAGTCCAAAACCTAGCCTCGGGACCAATCCCAAGCCCCCGGGAAGTCCTAGTTCCACCAAACAAGGTGGTGGAATCAAACCACAAACCCTTGGTCAAAAACCCTTGCAAACAACCCTAAAATCCCCTTCTGAAAACAGGGCAACGCTACAGCGCTCTTAGGAGGGCACTACAGCGCTACAAACATAAGCAAAATCCCCTCGACATGCATGGCCTAGCGCTACAGCGCCCAAAGGCTAGCGCTGTAGTGCTAGTCACAGACAGACACCACCTCAGTTTTCCTTCCTGCGATTTCCTCGAACCAAACTCAACCAAAATTTCTCCAAACCTTCACCAAACTCAAAAACAACCTTATGAACATACTCCACTCATCCCAAGCACCCCAAATACCCAAAACCCAAACACATGCATCCCTAATCTCAAAATTCACCATAGCTGACCTTAAGTTCAGAAACTCGGCTGAAACCAGTCAAAACATCAGAGTTACAAGCTTAGAATTCATACCTTTAATGGGATTTTGATTTCAATACCACCTCTACACCTCCTTAGCTTGCTCTTCCTCAACCTTTCCCTTGAATTCCCTAAAGTTCCCATCAAACTCAGCTTACACACCATAGTTCAAAAACCAAAACCAGAAACTGAAGAAACTACAAAACCTTACCTCAAGTGTTAGGGTGTTCTTGCTAAACCTCTGCCAATTCTCCAAGCCTAGCTTAGGATTCTTGATGCTCAGCCTAACTTAGCTCCTCCCTGAGCTTTGCCTAAAAAATACTCAAGAAACTGGTGAAGAAAGCATAAACCAACCTTAGGAATTCTTTTCCTTCTTTTCTTTTCAGACTTCTATACTTTTCTACAACTTCCACTAACATAAAGCCTTAGTAACACTTAACTCCTGTAAGCCAAATGACTATTATGCCCTCCCTTTTAATTCTAACCCTTTAATCCTCTTAGGGGCATTTTAGGCATTTTACCCAATTCCCGCTAACTCCTCGAGTGTCTCTAATATTTACCGCTTGATTCCCGATACCTAATTAATCTCCATTTATATTCCTCGATGTCAAAATAGACTCCAATATACTCACTACATTCCCATTTATACTCCTAGGCTTACCCCGAGCCTGGTATAAATCCCCGCCATGACTTTTTCGCTACTCTGCTCACTAGGATCATCTCGAGTCATAGATCACAGATATATCCACATAATAATGTGGTCTCGACAATTATCACACATATCAAAACAGTTATGCCCATGATGGCCAAAATTACAATTATGCCCTTCTAACCTAATCAGGGCCTACATGCATACTAATACACATAGTCATGCATCTCAAATATTCAAATAATCATATATCATGCTTTAAATCATAACCATGCATTTACTCATCAAAGTCACACATAATTCCCATTATGCCCTCCAGGCACACTAATCAAGGCCCTTAAGCCTTATTAGCGAATTTGGGTCGTTACAACTATCCCCTCCTAATGAGAATTTCGTCATCGAAATTTACCTGAACAACTCGGGATACTGATCCCGCATCGTTGTCTCAAGCTCCCAGGTCGCCTCCTTGACCTTACTATTCCTCCACAGCACTTTAACAAGAGGAATCGTATTATTCCGCAATACTTTATCTTTTCGATCCAAGATCTGAACTGGTTGCTCCTCATAAGCCAAATCTGTCTGTAACTCCAAATATTTATACCTCAACACATGAGTCACATCTGAGACGTACTTCCGAAGCATGGAGACATGGAATGCGTCATGAACTCCAAACAATGATGGTGGCAAGGCTAATCTGTAAGCCACCTGACCAATCCTTTCCAGGATCTCGAATGGTCCAATGAATCTAGGGCTTAGCCTGCCCTTCTTTCCAAACCTCCTCGCCCCTTGCAGAGGTGAAACTCGAAGAAAGACGTGGTCCCCAACCTGAAACTCCACGTCCCTACGCTTAGGATCAGCGTAGCTTTTCTGTCTGCTCTGAGAAGCGAGCATTCTAGCCCGGATCTTCTCTATAGCTTCACTTGTCCTCTGAACCATATCTGGCCCCAAATATCTCCTCTCACCCATCTCATCCCAATGAATGGGTGATCTACACTTCCTCCCATATAACATCTCATAGGGAGCCACTCCAATCGTTGACTGATAACTATTGTTATACGAAAATTCAATCAACGGAAGATACTTACTCCATGAACCCTCAAAATCAATCACACATGTTCTGAGCATATCCTCCAATACTTGGATTGTCCTCTCAGACTGTCCATCAGTCTGAGGATGAAAGGCTGTACTGAACTTCAACTGAGTCCCCAAAGCCTTCTGCAAACCACCCCAAAACTTGGAAGTGAAGATAGGATCCCGGTCTGACACTATAGACTTAGGAACCCCATGGAGATGTACGATCTCCCTCACATACAACTTAGCATACTGATCCACAGTATATGTCGACCTCACTGGAAGAAAATGGGCTGACTTGGTGTATCTATCCACTATCACCCACACCGAATCATGAAGACCCACCGTCCTAGGTAAACCTCCCACAAAATCCATAGTAATGTCCTCCCATTTCCATTCAGGAATACCCAAAGGCTGAAGCAACCCTGCCGGTCGCTGATGCTCAGCTTTCACCTGTTGACAGGTTAAGCATCTGGCAACGTACTCTACCACATCCTTCTTCATCCCGGGCTACCAATATAAAGTTCGCAGATCCTGATACATCTTCGTGGAACCCGGATGAAGTGAGTACGGTGTTGTAGAGTCCAAAGAACTTTACTTAGCTAAGTTAGATAGTAGTATAATAGTAATTATAGTATTATCTTTATGACTGTGGATTTTTGGTTCATACTAGGATTTATTTGGACATTCATAGTAACACTTGTAGAATTTCTAAGTTTAACCTATAGTTTAAGAATATTAATTTTAACCTAAGGTTTGATTAATATGACTGATATTAAGGGTGATATTTATTATATTATAAGGTTTATATAAGACCCAATAAGATAATAGCACATGTCATGTGTATGTTTAATAATGATTAAGTATTTTGAGGAATAAATTTATTAAGTTTAAAATTTGAATATCCTAGGGTCAGTCAGCAGCTTTGAAAATGTTAGAGGGCTTAGTCAAAGCTGTTTACTCAATTCAAATTAAGCTAAAAATGTATAATTCATGTTTAAATATTCAGCGTATGTCGATATATCGCAGCTATAGGGGGTGATATATCGCAACATGAAGATACGAAAAACATGAAACGTTGCACGATTGCCTCGGGCATACTGGCCCATGCGATATATCGCCTACAGGGGGCGATATATCGCCTCCTTCAGGGCATTTTGAAACATTTTGAAAATGTTCTCCATTCAAATCTTCAACTTCTTGATAAGTCCAGCATCTTTCTGAACGAGTCTTCAGCCTCTGCTGAACGATAATTCAAATGTTTTTCACTTAAAAAGTCATTATTTTTATTCAAGTTAAATGAAGATCTTTTCATTCCTAAACTCTATAAATAGGACCTAGTGCCCAGCCATTTATTCATTCTTCAAGCTAAGTTCAGAGGCTGCAAGTTGCTAGGTTATTGTGAGAGTGTAAACACTTGGGTTGGGATCATAAGCCTGGTCACTATAAGCTTACCAAACACTTGGGAAAGTAAGGTTTATTCACATTTCGGTTCAAGGTTTAGATTGGTCATATAAGTCTTCAAGGTATTTCCAAACTCTAGTTCAATTGGTATTATTTTCTTTAAGTTCTCATAGTCTTCTACTCAGCATTCTAACCTTACTCTTTATTCTTGATTAGGAAATCTAAGAACTTGCACATAAGTTTTTGGTAAGTATATTCTCAATGGTATAGTCCTTCCATTCTTTTCATCCATTTTCTTCAATATACTCACCCTGTTATAAATGGTTTTTAAGAGTGTTCCAAAGTCTCAACTCTGTCCTCATATCCCGGTAATTTTGGTAAGGAAAATAGGATAGGATTTATGTGTTATATGATTTTATATGTTATCTTATGATTTTATGTTATGTAATATGCTATGTTAAGTATGTTTGTAGACTTGGGCATATGACCTATACAACTAACAAGCCCCAAATAGATTATGGGCATATGACTTGCTTAGCTAGCAAACCGCACTAATCTAATGGGCATATGACTTGTTTAGTTTAGGGGACCCCAAGTAATAATGGCCATTATAGTATGTATGTGGCATAAGTGTTATGATATGTTTTATGTTTCTTTATGAAATTTATGCATATGGTTTATGTGTTAGATTTTCCTTGTTGGGCATTAGGCTCACTCCTTTTATGTTTATATGTGCAGGAAAATAGCTTTAGTGGCGGGAAAGGTTCTTGGAAGCTTGGGGAATGTGTATTGAGGCGGAATGGATTCAAAGAGCCGAGAGTTTCGATTCGAGGATGAAGTCTTTACTTATGACTTTATGTGTATTTTTCCGCACTTCTTTATGTAATCTCTTTTTTATTACCATTATGTTATGTTTTGATTTTGAAACAATGGGATCCCATATCCTACTTGAGATTTTATGTAAGATTAACATTTGTTTTTACAAGTTTTAATAAAGTTATGATCTTTTCACTTGTAAGTTCTATTAAGGATTAGGGTCTATGTGTAGTTTTCATTAATGGTCCAAAGTCTAGAGTAGTTGGGTCATTGCTGTTTTGAGTTGAAAATGAATCATGGGGACTTTAAGTCCATTTATTATCTACTCCAAGGTTTGAAATTATTCTTGATGTCGTCTGGTTTACAACCAAATGATTCGAAAACTGCCATTTACTGTTGTTGTATGGAGGATACGGAGATCAGGAGAGTCTTGGATGCTTCGGGGTTTATTCGAAGTGAGATGCCATTTAAATACTTGGGAATCCTAATCTGTGCTAGAAGACTTTCAGCATTAGAATGTGAAGTGCTGGTGGAAAAAATTGTTCAAAAAATTAGAGTTTGGGGATCTCGGAATATCTCTTTTGCTGGTAGAATGACGTTAATAAACTCTGTACTCATCTCAATTCACTCCTATTGGGCACAAATCATGATAATCCCAAAGAGGGTGCTCAAGAAGATTAATGCAATCTGTAGGTCTTTCTTATGGCGAGGTATTGTTGAATCATATACCCCGGGGTACATAGCTTGGGAGTAGTTATGTAAATCTAAATCTGAAGGGGGTTTGGGGATTTGAAACTCTTTAGTTTGGAATACGGCTGCAATTGCAAAATATGTTTGGGCTATTTCCTCAAAGCAAGACAATCTATGGGTGAGATGGATTCATAGTGTCTACTTGAAAAATGAGAATTGCTGGGACTATATTTCTCCTACTAATGGCAGTTGGTATTGGAAGAAAATCGTGCGAATCAAAGAAAAATACAAGCTTCTTACTAACTTCCAGGTTCTTATGACAGGGAAATATAGTGTCCAAAAAGGTTACAAGATGCTTTGTGAAGAACAAGAGAAGGTGCCTTGGCATAGAGAGGTTTGGAATCGCTATAATGTTCCTAAACACAGTTTTATTACATGGCTGGCAATTCAAAATCGTCTGCAGACTAAGGACATGTTGTTTTCTTTCAACATATGCCAAGACACAGATTGTTTTTTCTGTGGTGCTGCTGTTGAGACAGTAACACACCTGTTTCTTGAGTGTGATTTCAGTTCTAGATGCCTTTTAGAGATCAAGCAATGGTTAGATTGGAAAGTGAGGAATAGACCTCTGTTGGAGCTGTTACGGTGTATCTCGAGGGCTAAATTGCAGCGTTTCAAGAAACAGGTTTTGAGGACATGAGTAGCTGGTTTGGTGTACCAAATTTGGGTAAATAGAAATGATTGTTTTTGGAACCAGAAAATGCAAACAATTACAGCTTGTGTACAGGTGATTAAATGTAATGTAAAGCATTGAATTACTAGCATTAGAGCTAACCATTTTACACAGAAAGAGAAGGAATGGTTTTATACTTTATAAGTTTTTTAATCTGTTATATTTAGCTCATGTCCAGGCCTTTTTTAAAGGTGCAGAATAGATTGTAATGGATGTTTGAAGCAATAAAATTGATCTGATTCATAAAAAAAAATTATTTATTATTTAAAAATAATTATTATTATAAATTATCTAAAAAATATCTTATATTAATTTGTTTAATTATTTATTATTTTTAAATAATTATCATTGTAAATATATCTCAAAAATATATTATTTTAAGTTTTTTAATTAATTATTTTATTTTATTTTATTTTATTTAAATTTAAGTGTTTACAAACTACTATTAAATATAATAATATCAAGATATATATAAAAATATTTCGTTAAAGTTAATATTAAAAAATAAAAAACTGTTAAAACCAAAAAAATTATTTATCTACACATTTATTATATAAAAGATATATATATATATATAAATATAAACTAAAAGAAGATAACAAAAGAATGAATTACCTTTTGTCTTGTATTTGGCAAAGAGTAAAAAAAGATGATAGAAGAATGAATTACCTTTTGCCTTGCATTTGCAAGATGAGTTTTTGTTTGTTTTTGCTATTTGTTACTAGTTTCTTATTAGCAAGAAACTTAAATTTAAAATCCACGTATAATATTTAATATTATATTAAACATATAATATATAATATTTTGTTGTCACTCTCAAATTAAAAAACTAAAACAAACATCAACTTAAACAAAAATAAATAAATTATTTAATTAAAATATGATATATATTTGAAATTTATATGACATCAATATAAATTTAATAAAAATAATTAATATATTCTATAAATAAAACTAAGGAAACGTGCATATTGCACGTTATTTGTATCTAGTATATATATCTCTTCTATATAATAAGTGTATAGATAACGAAAATTTTTGGTTTTAACGATTTTTTATTTTTTTTTAGGTTAACTTTAACAGAATATTTTTATATTTAACTGTAGTTTGTAAACATTTAAACTTAAATAAAATAAAATAAATAATTAAAAAAATGAAAATAAGATATTTTAAAAATATTTTACAATGATAATTATTTAAAAATAATAAATAATTAAATAAATTAAAATGAGATATTTTTCAGATATTTTACAATGATAATTATTTTTAAATAATAAATAATTAAAAAAATTAAAATATAATATTTTTGAGGTATTTTACAATGATAATTATTTAAAAATAATAAAATCATACGTTGTATAACTTAAATAAAATTTAATTAAACTTAAAATTACTTATTAGAATAATATCATATTAAACATACAATATAATCTATTGTGACTTAACAACAAATTATTTTAAAAAAAAACTAGAAAGAAACTTAAATTTAAAATCCATGTATGATATTTAATATTATATTAAACATATAATATATAATCTCTTATTGTTACTTCTAAATTCAAAAACTATAACAAACATAAACTTAAACAAAAATAAATAAATTATTTAATTAAAATAGGATATTTATTTCCAAATTTATATAACATTAATATAAATTTAATAAAAATAATTAATAAATTCTATAAATAAAAATAAGCAAATGTGCATATTGCACGTTGTTTGTATCTAGTAAATATATATGCGTGCGTATTAATTACTCTTTGTTATTTCTTTCTATTTTCATATAAATATATATATACTAGGTAGAAGCAACGTACAACGTACAATTGCTTAATTTTAAAGTTATAAACATGTTTATTCAAACATGTATTTATTTTTATTATTTTTTTAATTATCATATAAATTTTAAATAAATAAACAATATCATAAAATAAATAAAATATGTTTAATATAATGTATAACATAAATGTATTAAAAAATTAGGGCAAAACATTGTCTATAATTTTAATAAAAATCGATTCACTTTTTTTTCTAATATTTAATAGAATGAATTAGAGTTTATATAAATATTTATATCAATAATTTATACATATATGATACAGATATATATATATATATTTACATGAGATATATATAAATTACAATAATATTTAAAAAAAATTAATAATAGAATAGAAAAAGTCATAGTGTAGAGTAATATACATGCATCAACTATTTTTAGTTTCTAATGTAACTCGCAATGCCCTTTGGTGAATTTGATGAAGAAAAAGAGCTTAAATCACTTGATAAAAAATAAACTATTACAAAAATTTATAAGATAAAAAAAATAATATGTATGACTTTATTATTTTTAAATAAATATGATTTAATTATTTAAATTATCATAAAATATCTTATTCTAATTAATTAATTAATTCATTTTTGTTTAAGTTTATGTTTGTTCTAGTTTTTGAATTTGGCAGTGATAACAAGAGATTATATATTATATGTTTAATATAATATTAATATTATACATATATTTTAAATTTAAGTTTGTTGTTAGTTTTTTTTAAAAGAAGTTTGTTTCTAGTTGATAGTAGATTATATTATGTTATATGATTAATATGATATTATTCAATTACGTGAAGTTTAATTAAATTTTATTTAAATTATAAAATATATTATTTTATTATTTTTAAATAATTATTATTGTAAAATATCTCAAAAATATCTTATTTTAATTTGTTTATTTATTTAATTTGATTTAAATTTAAATTATGTTTACAATCTACCATTAAAAATATGAATATTTTGTTATATATAAGAATATTCTGTTAAAGTTAACGAAAAACCTAAAAAAATCGTTACCTACACACTTATTATATAGAAGAGATATATATTAATGATGTTATTTCTCATTAAAGTAGGCTCCATTTTTATTTATTTATCTTTTAAGCTTTTCTTTTATTTTGTTTGTATATACTATTAAGTTGACATTGATAGTCTATACCCCATTTCCTTCTTTTTTTTTTTTTAATTTGTTTATCTTTTTAATTTTTTTTTTTTTGCAGTACAAACCAAAATTAATAATAACAAACTCATCAAATATAATGGTTTACAATTACAAGTATTATACTATTTTATTTTATTTCTTGTTCTTATTATATTGATTATTTTACTGTTGTTATATAGCCATATATGCATGTTACACCCAGATATCGAGACAAGAGGTTATGACCCCGTAGATTGGGCTCGTCAAGTGTGAGCTCGAAATGTATGAAGACATTGTATGGTCCAGCTGTAAAATATCTGAAGTAAAACAACAACCTCGAAGATGTGTAACCTCGGGATACTCTCTGATTTCGAAATAGCACGACGTTAGGATACATCAATTATCAATTGTCTTTGGATTAAACAGTTCGAGCTTGGGAAGTGCAAGCTCGAGTGTGATAGCTTCGACAATGTCTATTCACTCCGAGCATGTCCTGAAGTAGGGTGGCAAGCTCGTAGCAGTACCATAAGTCTTGACAGCCACAAGGCTGATTGCTGATCTCGAAGACCCGATGAGTCACCTGGGATAGCTCGTTACGTATGAACATATTTATTGTTGTAAAATGCCAATATTTAAGGGATATCATTTAGTCTGTTATCCGTTCCCGATTCTTATGGGACGTTTCCGTGTGTATAGGAGATATTACATTTAATGTCATTATTTAAATTGATATACAGAATATCTTCCCGAAATATGTGGGAATGAACTCTGTAACCTCCCCTATAAATAGAGGAGGAGTGACCACTTGTAAATGATCGATTTCTGGTGGCGAGGGAGAAAGCTCTGGGTAATTCATCTCTGAAGAATTTCCAGAAATCTCTAAGTCTTAATAACATAGACTCGTGGACTAGGCAGAATTAACTGCTGAACCACGTAAAAATCCTCTTATCTTTCTTCATAATTCATTCGCTTTATAGTTTATGTTGTTTAATTGCTCTACGATTTAAATTAACGAAAAACGGCGTTAACAATGCACTTATATCTAAATTCAACTATATTTTTATTGTTGCATATTTATATATATGTTGGATTCCTTTTTTAGGTTGCAATGATTTTAGACAAGAATATAGATATAAATTTGGGTGGAGACCTGCTCATATGCTCTTCTTTGGTGTATAATATGCTAGCTTTGAGCAAGTTCATCTATATATTGACTTCTTATTTGGCAGATATAATACTCCGACACTCCGTTGATTTTGAGCAAGTATTTTATATATATATATATATATATATATATATATATATATAAATTGCACTGAATGTTTATTCTATTGGATACTATACTCACTAGTGTGGTGTGAGATGTTTTTTTGGTGACTCCAAGAATTCTGCTCTGGAAGAGGAGTTATGACAATGCACGAGACAAGCTTTATTATGTATATTATCTTATTAACTTGTGTGTATTATATGCATTCTGTTTTGAAGCAACGAACAATGAACATTATTAGACATCTTTAGTATGCCTAACATAGAAAAAATACGAGACAATCGTTACCCAAAAACTAAACTAATAGCAGCACTTATATTCACTTTATTAGAGTTGATTTTGGTTGATTTTGATATTAGAATTGTTGATTATCTCATGCATTGATGTTTAAAATTGAGTCTCTATATTATGCCCTTCAGACAAATAAATTTTCTTCTGTATGTAACTTTAGTGATGTGTTTTTCTATGTTCTTTAATTTATTTTCCAACAATAGAAATATAGATTTTACTTTTAGGTGGAAATTTAAGTATTTGTTTTGTTTTGCAATTTAAATAATTGCTTTGTTATATAATGAAAAAAACTTCTAAATATTTATTATGCTGACTAATTTTTTTTTCGTATTTTTGCTCTCACCAAATTAAAAAATTAGTAAGGTGATTTAGTTAATATAATGGCTAATTATTAAGTAAAAATAAGTATTGTTTAAAAAATGACACTTGTCACAAAATTAAATAGAGAGTGCAAAAGATAGTAAAGAAGAGTCTTTTTAGCACTCCTATTATGGTAATACCAAACATTTACCCTTTCATCTTCTTCTTTCATTTCTATTTATTTTCTACTAAAAAACAGTCTGGTCTTGGAACATAAGAAAATAATAATATAGCGTGTTTTGTCCTCACTCGCACACTTTTTGAGAAAACTTCTCAGGAGGTCACCCATCATGAGACTACTCCAGATCAAACACGCTTTACTTTGGAGTTCTCAAATGATGAGCTACCGAAAAGAATATGCATTTTGTTGGCATAAGTAGTACCCATTAATCCATTTAAGCTATCTTTGATCGTGAAAATATGATATGCAAATGCACACAATCAATTCAAGTAATATAGATGATAAATAGAGTATCGTTCCCACGAAGACTGTTTTCCAATTACCAACAATTGTTCTTTTAATTTCTATTTGGCAAACAAATTTTAGATGAATGAATTTTAATTTTAAAATTATAAATAATTATGAACAAAATTAACTAAAGATGGAAATCAATATTGAAAAGACCTAAGGTATTAATTTAATCAACTTTTCATTCTACTAATTTTATTAATTAGTTCTAAATTTCTTTCTTTCTATTCTAATAGCAGGTTAACATAAATCGATTCCTATTCTTTTTCAAGATATAAGATCTCAGCCTATATGCAGGTTTTCTACATCTCTGTGATAAACTTAAATATATAGAAGACATTAAGCATAGAAACCAAATTACTACACAAGCCATACATGTACTTTCGTCTAATATGCAACCTATGTCTATATAATTATAGCATATTCAATTCTCATCTTTTGAATTTTGAATCAAAATCATAAATCAAGCAAATATTGATCAGTTATTTACTAGCATTAAACTCACGTTATATAGATTAGAATAGATAAGAAGAATCAATAGAACATCATAATAACATGAAATAGAATTCCAAGTGACTACATTAAACCTTAGGTAACAAAATTAGTTCATGGAAAAGAATAGAAAAAGAAGTAAGAGAAGAAAGAGAGGAAATATAGAGAGGTCAAGAAGAAAGAGTGAGATAGATCCCCCCATCTAAAATAGTCTAAAGTATTCTTTTTATAGTGATAAGGTTATGAAAAGAGTTTTCTAGATGTTTCCATTTGTTACTTGATAATGCTCCAAAATATCTTTATTTGAATTTCAAATCCCGTAACGAACATGTAAATCGGATAAGTGAGTCGGGAGATATAGTCAAAATACCAAAACTGTCTCATATTCAAAATATCTCAGATTTTTCCAACAATTTAAGTTTGAATTCTTCTTTACTTCTCCAATTAATTCAAATAAATATCTTTTTATTGTTTTTCTCTTGATTGAAGATAATATTTCAAATAAATTTTTAAATATTTCTCAAATATCCATTTAACAAATGACAACCTGAAAAATACAACAATCACACATAGAAAGATTTGTGTTTAGCGGGAATGGAATACATAAATCTCAAAAAGAGAAGTGTGTACCCTTGACTAACCAGAGAGGAGAGCTATAGGAGCAAGACTGTGTTTGGACTGGACGCGTGCCGAACGAAGATCGTGTCTATTTACGCGAAAACAATCCATATAGGTGGACAAAAATATAAAATAATAATAATAAAACTAAAACTAAATAAAACTAAGACTAAAAAGTATTAAAAATATATCCTATGAATCTTCAACTATGTAATCACATACCTACACAGTCTTAGAATCATCATACTTGACTTTTCCCAGGTGATGTGAGATTGTACAGCTTTTACCCGGCCTTTCCCCCTACGGATCACGAGATTCTGACTGTCACAATCACACCCCTTATGGGACCGACGTCCCTGTCGGCTCTGATATCACTTGTAACGCCGCACATCACTATGGTTGCTTCCTGGAAAAGACTCGTGTTGGTTTGTAGGGCCAGTCGTCATTCCAGGAAGCAGTCATAGTGAAGTGGGGCGTTACAGGAGGAGTACGACTCCTTAATACATGATTTAAACTACAACCGCAAAAGATGTTTAGCCGCCGTTTGAAGAGTAATAGAACAACTATCTATGGTGATAGTTAAATATGTTATATGATTAATATGATATTATTCAATTACGTGAAGTTTAAGTTTAATCAATTTTATTTAAGTTATAAAACATATGATTTTATTATTTTTAAATAATTATCATTGTAAAATATCTCAAAAATATCATATTTTA